>NC_047579.1:10668672-10980329 GCF_011004845.1 Esox lucius
GCAGCGCACAAAGTGAGGGTGAGTGCTCCTTAAGTTGGTCATCAGTTTGCCCAAGTTCTCTTGTAAGAGGGTTACAAACCAGTTTCTCAGAAAATATGATAATCAAAGCAGAATTAAGGACTTGATTCTGAAAAATCCAAAGCTCACCCTGAACTGGGAGGTCACTGTCTGCATGGAACCACCCTTCTTCTTGCCTCCTTTCTTGGTTGTATCTTAATAAAATGGTAGAAAGTCAAATATCATAAATGAGAGGATCTCAGGTAAACTTGTGGCCTAGCAGTGGGATGATCTGACCGGTAATCTAGTGGATGCTAGATTAAATCCCAAAAAGTGAAAAGATAATCCATAGTTTTGTCACAGGGAATTGGAATTTCTCCCCAGACTCTCATATTGAATTACCCCATGCCGCTACAACATAGAGAGGTTCAGATAAATGCAGAAGAAATACCTTGGTGGAACTTGGTGACATATATCTACTTTTTCCTCAAGCTAATTCTAAAATAAAGATTTTCTGAATAAACTAGAAGATGATAGTGATACTATCATAAACGATTGAGAAAATGGTGGTCTGCATTTTGACTGATGTTTCATTATTTAGATGTGTTACTATTCTTACCCTCAGGTGGGGCAGCAGGATACAGGGCAGCCAACAGTTTAACTGAGGACTTCCCGTACAGCTGACAGACTGAGTCATTCAGGGGGTCCTTGTTCTTGTCCAGCCAGCCAGGGATGTTGTAGTCCACAGTGCCAGCGTAGTGCACCAGGGCAAAGTGGGCCTCCACCTTGCCTTTGACGGGCTTTGGCTTCTCAAATACCTTGCATTTACCAAGATGTTGGTCATACAGCTTGTTCTTGAAGGTAGTGTCTGAAGCCTTGGGGAACATACACTCCTCTTCGAGGATGGAGAAGATGCCCATTGGCTGGACAAAAAAGATTTATATTAAATTGATTAGATTTACATTTAGGATCCATATTTGTTAGCTTAGCTGTTGGGGTAGGTAATAAGGTCTTCACTTTCAGCATGAAGTATGAAGTTGATGGAAGTCTTCATTTCACAAGTTATACAAATCACATAAACAAACAAAAAATTTATCATAAAAACAGAGACTTCAAATGTCCTATGACCTCACTTATCTTGAGAGGTTGAGACTCTTCTTGTTCATATTTGTGTTTCTTAACAATCTTGCATTGTGAGGAGGGGAGAAAAAATTGTAGGGAGGGGATTCAAACTGTTTGTTTTCTCTGGTGAAGGCTGTGTGTTTTATCAAGTGAGGGGTGAATTTTTTTTTGGCATTGGCTGAGGGGATTTTGGTGAGGGCTGAGAGTTATTTTGCAAGGTCTTTGTGTTTTTTTTGGGAATTGGCTGAGTGTTTATTGGTGAGGACTGTGTGCTTTGAGCCGGCCAAGAAGAGCGAATGTGACCGACCCACCGACCGAACCACCCGACATAACACACTCTCATACACAGTCTAATCTGTCCTTTCTATTCTTATTATGATTATGAATGGTTTGCACTTTGTGGTAAACCCTCTGTATTTCCTCTCATGAAGTTTTCTCTGTAACACTTTATTTGAAGGGGTGTGCATAAGAGTAACATGACACTGTCATGATAATGTCATAAAAATGACATGACACATGAAGGAATCACTATGAATGTTTATGAATGTTGTCATTAGGCGTCATTCGGTTGATTATGTCATTTTCTATGCAAGCTTGACATTGTTTGTGATGTCTTTGTTATGACCACTTGACATTGACTGAGACAACATAAGGTAACACTTTATTTGAAGGGGTGTGCATAAGAGTAACATGACACTGTCATAACCAAGACATGACACATGAAGGAATGACACTGACAGGTTATGTTGTCTCAGTTAATGTCAAGTTGGTAGACTTGGTAAATTATATGCCTACCTCCTGGAGAGTGTCCTTTACTTGGCTGGATGTTGTGAAGGGGTTTTTCTTTACCATGGAAAGCATCCTACGATCATCCACCACTGTTGTCTTCTGTGAACTTCCGGGCCTTTTTGTGTTGCAGAGCTAACCAGTGTGTTCTTTTTTTTTCTCAGAATGTACCACTCCAAATGTTCCTGCTATCTCTTTTTTTTCTTTTTGCAGTCTAAGGATGGCCTGTTTCACCTGCATTGAGAGCTCCTTTGACTGCATGTCGTGGGTTCACAGCAACAGCTTCCAAATGTGAATGCCACACCTGGAATCAACTCCAGACCTTTTACATGCTTAACTGATGAAGAACTAACAGAGGAATAGCCACACCTGTCCATGAAACAGCTTTGGAGTCAATAGTCCATTTACTTTCGGTCCCTTGAAAAAGAGGAGGCAAAAAAGGGGGGAAAGTATTTGATCCCCTGCTGATTTGGTACGTTTGCCCACTGACAAAGACATGATCAGTCTATAATTATAATGTTAAGTTTATTTGAACAGTGACAGAATAACAAACAAAAAATCCCGAAAAACCCATGTCAAAAATGTTATGAATTGATTTGCATTTTAATGAGTATTCGACCCCACTGCAAAACATGACTTAGTACTTGGTGGCCAAATCCTTGTTGGCAATCACAGATGTCAATCACAGACGTTTCTTGTAGTTGGCCACCAGGTTTGCACAAATCTCAGGAGGGATTTTGTCCCACTCCTCTTTGCAGATCTTCTCCAAGTCATTAAGGTTTCGAGGCTGCTTGGCAACTCGAACCTTCAGCTCCCTCCACAGATTTTTTATGGGATTAAGGTCTGGCTAGGACACTCCAGGACCTTAATGTGCTTCTTCTTGAGCCACTCCTTTATTGCCTTGGGTCATTGTCATGCTGGAACACCCATCCACAACCAATTTTCAATGCCCTGTCTGAGGGAAGGAGGTTCTCACACAAGATTTGACGGTACATGGCCCCGTCCATCGTCCCTCTGGGCTGATTCCTCATGATCATTGCAACTCCACGAGGTGAGATCTTGCATGGACCCCCAGACCGAGGGAGATTGACAGTTCTTTTGTGTTGTCACCTTCTCTGTTGTCACCTCTGTTGTCACCCTCACGAAGCTGCTTGGAGATGGTCTTGTAGCCCATTCCAGCCTTGTGTAGGTCTAAAATCTTGTCCCTGACATCCTTGGACTCTTTGGTCTTGGCCATGTTGGAGAGTTTGGAATCTGATTGATTGCTTCTGTGGACAGGATAGTTTGTGGATAGTTTGTTCCTAATCTCAGCTCGTTACCTGTATAAAAGACACCTGGGAGACAGAAATCTTTCTGATTGAGAGGGGATAAAATACTTATTTCAGTCATTAAAACGCAAATCAATTTTTTTCTGGATTGTTTAGCTCATATTTCAAACAATTAATATTTTGCTTCATTGGTTACAACAGCTTACAACAGTTCACTAACTTATACAATCAATATATCTACACTACCATTAAAATAATAGACTGATCATTTCTTTGTCAGTGGGCAAATGTACAAAATCAGCAGGGGATCAAATACTTTTTTCCTTCACTCTACATATTAAGAGCTGTAATTCCTAAGGCCTTCCTTCAATTTGGATATGAATACCATCAAATGTAAGCTGAGAGACTGCACTTTAAGCTCATATTCACTATTTAACTGTAACTTGAATAGTTTGTTAAACAAACAAAATAACAAAACTTGTGTCAAAATTATCATAGATTTTTATCCCCTGCTCTACATAGGTAGTAAATGTAGGGTATAATGTGTCCGAATGGTGATTTAGGACCCTGGAGGGCAGGACTTCCGATTGATGTGACAGGTGGGCGGGACATCCGGTTTGTAGGGTGGGACTTCCTGTATGACGTGTGTTAGGGTGGGACTTCCGGTGTGACATATGGACTTCCTGTATGACGTGTGTACGGGCGGGACTTCTGGAGTGACATATGCATGTCCGTTGACTTTGTAATTCATGATTACATTGAAGTTTCCATGTTTGATGTTTTACAACGACTGATGAGCAAACCAGACTAGTGTTATAACAGGTGGGTTATGATGGATGATAAATAAATGGTCGTAGGGTTCCAGAATGTTAAATTCCCAGGCAATAAATAAATGTTGTGTCAGCGGCAAGATGGTTGGTGTTTAACAAATGGGGTCCAGCATATCTATAAACCCCCCAGGGTTTTATCTTCTGACAAGTGGTACAACAGATGTAGGTTTCATGTTTTATGGGATGATTGGCGTGGTCTGTGTATTTTAACCATGCAGAGACCGGTGATGTTCATTCAGTCTTGCCTGAGTAAACCTGCCTACACAATACAAAACATGGCGGATTGTGTGGCGATCAATGTTTCGGGTGAAACACATTTGAAAGCTAACAACTTAACCACAGCTCAGCGATTTGGTAAGAAATTACAAATGGACTGCAGAGACGCAATCAACACGGAAGCACCGAAGAAGCCGATGCAGAGTTTATCACGGATTCATCATCTGCACCAAGATATGTTGCAACAGGAATGGAAGTTGGACGACGGTCGGATCGGTGGATACATTTTCAACCCAGAGATACCGGAGGTTGCATTTTATGAATTACCCGAAGGCCAAGAGTTTAAGCCTGGTGTGACTGATCAAATGGTTTTCAATGCTAGTTTATGGAACACCTTTCGAAAAGTGTTTTATTTGGGGCCAATACAGGGCACACATAATACGCTTGATGTATTGTTTATAGGTGTCGAGGGGATGAAACAGTATAACTATGTCCGTAAAATGTCAGCGGGTTAGATTGTGACTGCGACTGCGGACTGTTCGACTGACGTAAGACCCTGAAGCCCCGCCTTAAGCTAACACCATCCTCAACAGAGCATAAAAACAGACATACTGCCTGTGACTATCAAGCACTCTGAAGAATTTACGAAACATGTCGTAAGATTACAATCAAGCGGAGATTGAAAAACCCAAGGTTGAGGACTGGCTGTGTGATGCCTGGGATGACAATGCTGAAGCCTTCTACGGAACCCCTGATCAACCAGATTGGTGATCAGCTAGGTCCTCTTAATCTATCATACCTTTCAAATGCTAACAAGAGTTGGACAAACATTTTGTACCAAAAGTTTTAAAGATCAAAGCAACTGTTGTGGAAATTCTTGAACGGATGTATTCTTGGTCGTCCTATACATGTATGAATCATTACTAGTTAAAGATGCCGAGAGGGATCTGGTGTTTGACTAGGAGACCTCCTTGACCGGCACCGGTGGATTAGAGAGTTAATCATAAATCTGTATAACCCTTTAGTGTCTCTGTTGACTATCCAGACATTGTGTCTCCTCAGGAGTTGAGAAGGATAAGGTGGGGGGACAGCCCGCCCTTTGGGTAAATGTTACACAAGACAGATGGGCAACAACTTACCACACCCCTTTTCACTGTAATAAAAACGGATTGTGCATGTATGGAGTCAGAGACTCCTCGGACGATTATGTTTGAGTTATACCACAACATTTGCCAAAGATATAGATTTGAAAGGTGATTGGGAAGTATCTTTGATAGAATTCCAATACCCGCATACGTGGAAGACTTTTACATGGGGTGAAAACGCATTCGAAACACGACAAAACTTGGAAATATGAACTCAACACTGGTTATAACAACGGCATAGTAAAACTGGTGGTAGAGATCAACATTTATATGAAACCATATGGTGTATGGGCTGGGTATGATGAATTTAAAAATGGAATGTTTCTAAAAGGTGAGAACCATTTTAGTTAGAAATTGTACCACCCCATGGTATGGTGCGTTCCCCATAGATAATGTGGCTGGGTTTAACACCCTATACATCTCCACAGATATAATTGATTATCATCGTGTTGGTGACAGTCATGTCCCACTGCTGTGAACTGTACATATTTCAGTGAAAAAGAACAAAGTTGTCACAGTGACAATGTATTTTGAAGATCACTGTACATGGAGTATAAAACCTCAGCCATCTAGCAGTGTTCACTGGACTTGGTGACAGCAAAATGCAGCCTAAGCTCCTCCCACTGGTCCAAAATGCATGAAACTGCAGGTTCAATGGAGAGCCAACCTGTGGCACACACCTTGGTTATCTGTAAAGGTTTCTCCCCACAGTTGATGGTTGTGCAGGCTGGAGTGTAAGGGGCCAGTAGAGAGCTTATGCTGGGAAGAGTGCAGGTTGGTGCTGAGGGAGGACGATAACACCCAGCAACAATCAGCAAAGAGTTATTTGAGAAGTTAATGTTCAAAAATAACAAATGTGTTTTTTGGGGGACAGACTTAGAGGAGACAAAAGAACATTGAATGTGTTTCTTTGTGTAAATTGCCACTTGATCCCCTTTAGAATGTCGGTCCTGTCTAACCAACACATCAGAATTCCAAACACTATTTCTCAACCACATCTCTTTAATAACCACCACATCAGAATTCAAGATACTATTTCTCAACCACGTCACTATAATAAACAACACAACAAGACTGGAACAGGAGACCCACACTTTCAGTGGGTGCTACAAAAAACAAGGCTTTTACAGGACAGAAATCAGCTAAGCATATAACATCAGAAAACAAAGTTTGGTTAGTTTTTTGACTATAACACAAGTCAGGGTTTGAACTATTCCCAGTAAGCGGGCCCGCATGCATATGCACATTTCTAGTTAACATTAGCAGTAAAACATTCATGGGAAAATCACTTGGAGCAATTTACAATTAATTTTTATTATGTTTGATATGGGCATCCGATGGCATTACAATGAGGTTAGAAAGCAATTTCATCATGTAGCATGAACATAACCCTTATGAGAGATGATGTGGGAGACCAAGAGTGAGTTACCAGGAAAGAATCATTGTCTCGATTGTGGAAGCAAACATTAGCTGTCACACATTTGAATAAACCTGCCAGCTTATAGTCAACAAGAGGCACATTGTTTATGGAGCAGATAGCTCAAAGCAAAAGGAAATAATATTATTAAATATCATTCGGGTTGGCCATTGTATCAAAAAAGTCCAGTCTAAAAATGTGATTCAGTTTCGATTCTTGGGGTTAGGATTCGATTACAATTTGACTCTGTATTTAATTTGCTTCCCATTGCTGTTCAGTTCCGATTGAAGTAAAGTAGCCGGTATGTCCCCGTTTGGAACTAAATCGTCTCAAGTTCAACATGTCACAGTAGAAGCACCAGAAAGGTGTCAATTTGATCCAGAGGTACTTAAAAAATGTTTTGGGTGTCAGTACTGAATAAACTTACAGGAATGTCCTTTCTGGAATTCTCCTAGATATGCTTTATCCCCCACATCTGGCCCACATTTCTGCCTGACACGCTATCCGCCATTTATATTTTTTAACCCTTTGGCGCGTACGATCACACTGGTGTGATCAATCTAGAGTGGTCCCTGGAGCGTACGATCACACCGGTGTGATTAGAACGTCATGTTTAGAACGCACCATTAGCATACCTAGCTACAAGTAACGTAACAATGGCTGGTAAAACCGCGCTATTATATACTCACATTTAGCTCAAACAGTGTTTATAACTTTATTTCCTGATTGTAATTGTTTCAAGACCATACTATGATATTAACCAGGTAGAAAGCATTCAAATCGGGACAAGAAGTTTTAGTTACGTACCAACAGACAGCCAACACTAATGCACAAAAACGAATTATATTAGCGACTACTACCGATCAAAACCATTGCAAAAACTTTCTAGAAGTTACGTTCCCCGTTGTATGCATTTTATATAGTTTATTCATTTTCACTGCACTGAATAACTGGTCACGATTTGTTAGCTAGCGGGCAGCTGACGTTTGCTAGCGGTTAGCTGACGTTTTCTAGCTAGCTACAGTAATAAATCAACCAACTTTTGCAGCTCTTAGAATTCGAGTCAACGAGAGAAGCTTGCAATGCAATGCATGTAGTGTTCCTTACCTAGCAAGGTGACTGTTCAAATGCTGGCATGAGTTCAAATGCTGTAGTGAGTACTGAAGTCACGTGCAAAAAAACTCACGCTGGGGGGTCGGTAAGGAATATTTGAAACTCACGCGTGAAAAGGTTAAAGCTATAATTCTCTTTGTCTGTCACCAGGTGGTGCACAGAAATGGCTTAATTGCCACCAGATGGCTCTGCGTTTTGGTAATATTGATTAGTCTGAATGTGTGTTTTGTGTGTGAGTGTGTGGGTGTGTGTGTGTTTGTATTTTTAGACAATGTGGAAATTATCAAATAACTAAAAGTGAAAAATGTCTTTACAGCTGACTCTTTGGAAGCTCTCTATCAGCCACCCCGATCACCACCATTAATTCAGCAGGACCTGAGACGGATGACGTACAACTACCCCCCTCCCCCTTGGTGTTAATCTACACCAGGACCTGAGACGGATGATGCACAACTACCCCCCTCCCCCTTGGTGTTAATCTACACCAGGACCTGAGACGGATGATGTACAACTACCCCCCTCCCCCTGGTGTTAATCTACACCAGGACCTGAGACGGATGATGTACAACTGCCCCCCTCCCCCTGGTGTTAATTTACACCAGGACCTGAGGCGGATGATGCACAACTACCCCCCTCCCCCCTTGGTGTTAATCTACACCAGGACCTGAGACGGATGATGTACAACTGCCCCCCTCCCCCTTGGTGTTAATCTACACCAGGACCTGAGATGCTACATTCCAGTGCCTGGTAAACTGAGTTTGGTGTAATCCCTCCAAAGACATAAAATCTAAATAAAAAGATCCTAGGGCAAGTGTGAAATTACTAAAGACGCTTGGCGTATTCCTGGTTGCTATGTTGTGTGGTGAAGTGGGCTTTTTGATGAGCAAGTTTGTATTGTAAGGGTTGAACTGCATGTATCACTTGATCAGCAGTCTAGACTTCCTGACTGACAAGCAAATCAGTAGAATAAAAATGTAATATACACTGGTTGTTTCAAATCCTGGATGCTCATTAGTTGAAAGCTGTGTTATATTGGACTGAAATTCCATATCGTCCAGGCTAACAACATAAATGCTTTGGGCGAGTTACCTGTCATTGGTGTGCTCCCAGGATTCATGAACAGGCACTGAACGCCCCGCCTTTGTGGCCAGGTTCCTCTCTTTGTCCATGTATGCCCCTCTCAAAAGACCTAGACAGCTTGTTGATGTGTTGACTGACTCAACTCAACATTTTATACTAATTATCTGATTTATAATTTTTAAGTAGGCAAACAGATTATAAAATCAACACCTGTATGGTAGGGTTGTATCATTCAGTACACTTGTATGGTGGGGTTGCGGTACATGAACCCTTGATTTCTTTAGGTTTTCCCTTTAATTTGTCAATTTGTCATCTGTATGTCCTAAGTAGGCTATGTTTTTCTACATACAATACCTCCTATGTGGCCTTAATGAATAATAACAATGTGACTGTGTTAACCACACTATGTAAACTTCAATGAAATAAACACAATGTACATTAGGTAGCTAGCTACCCAGCCTCCTACACCAGAGTCTACTGCACGCCACGTTCCATGGGGCATTAAGAGATGAGACTCACGGGAAGGTAAATAAAACATTACCATGCTTGATGTAAATGAAATGAACACAACCTTTTCCACAGCCCCTCCCCTTTCCCAGCCTCAGTTAGTAATATGTACAACTGAAACTAAACTGAATGTGAAATATCTATTTGGTGCGTGTTGTGATCCAAATGAATATAGTTTAGTTTAACCGCGCACGTAACTTCTCTGTGTGTGGAACTAAAATTGTAAACTCCGAGTTCCCCCCGAAACGGACCTTGGAGCCGTAACTATAGCAACCGAAGTAGCCTAGCACACTTGATGCAGCCTCGGAAATATGGCAAATGCAAGCCAGATTTGTATGTGCCTTCCTTCGTTTAGGGAATTATAGCCAGTTCGTTTTCTTACTATCTTTATAATTCTTGGACGTTGTGTAATTTACTCTAACACCAACATTATTAAATCCTCCATTGTTGCGATTGTGACAAAACCACGATCTCTCATTGGCTACCGTCCAGCGGCAAGAGGCAAAGGTTGAACATGGTTGAGCTTCGCCGGCAGGACCAAATGTTGTGCGTGTTCCCGTGGGCGGCAGTCGCCTTGCTTCGGCTTGCCGCGGCTGCCAGGGTTGGAGGCAAAGCTGCCGTCGAGGATTCATTGAACGTAATGGAGGAGGCAGCGGTTGCCGGTTCCGGTGTTTAAAGCCCCTTTTACGTGCACGGCGGTAGGGATTATTGCGTGCTAGTGTTCTTAATGACACCACAATGCAGTTCCAGGCCAAATACAGTTAATTTAAAAGATAATTCAGTTTCTAAGCGAAACAGCGATTTGACAAGTGCGATTTTGGTGAGTCCACTATTTTACAGTTTACAGTCAATTAGCCTCCGCTACTTAATAATTTGGTCGGTGGGATACACCAAAAGGTGAATGTAAATTAAAATGTTTTTGTCAATATATATCCATACAGCATGAACAGTTAATTTAAGTAATGGATTTATTTCAGTTTCTATCAATCCATCTGTACTGACTGCTCTTCAGTCCGCTTTGACTGGCTGTCCTTCCTGTTCTGTCTTAAAATTCAATCTGTCAATTTCTCTGATCTGGCTGTCTTGATGCTTTGCTTTTCTGTTCTGCCTGCATTTGTGTCTGTCTTGCTTGCTGTTTGATCTGTCTGACTGCCTGCCTGTGTGCATTGCCATCTGTCTGTAATGCCCACCTGTCTGTCTTTTTTGTACCTTCTGTATACCTAGAGTGGTAGACAGTTGGCTATAAGATATTCGCCCAGTTCATCCACCACAAATACCAAATGTCAATCTATCAGTTGCTAAAAAGGCAATATTACTGACAACCAATCACCTGCCTCCGTCCAAAGCCATTTAACAGCTGGACAATTCCAGAACCAACGCATTAGTGTATCAACCTCACTACACCCTTGCCAACACCTGAAAGGCACTGGTCCATCCTATTTACCTTATATGGTGGGATGCACAGTGGCTCTCAAAAGTATTCACCCCCATGGAATTTTCCACATTTAATTTTATTTGTTTTTTTTTTGCTACTGATTATCACAAAACATTCCCTACAGTCAAAGTGAATGGTTAAGGGTCAGCATGTTCCATTGCTGTCATATCCTGTATGGCAAAGCTATGATTATAAATGAGCAGAAGTGACATTTCAATTATATTATTTCTGAATTCATTTCCAAAATATGTTTTCATGTTTTTCACATCTACAAGCAGACTGAACTCAAGGCAACACACCACTTACAGCTGAAGAAAGAGGAGAAGAAAATCTAGTCCAGGGCAGAGGAGGCTTATACAACTACCCTCACCCAGAGAGATTGCAGTATAAAAACAATGCAGAAGGAGATCAGCAAGCTGATGATGGAAAAACAGCTTGCACAGGTAAGACATTGTCATTATTTTGGGAGTGTTTTCAATGGTTGACATCTAAATTTGAAATTGGGGGGGGAAAAGCTTTAAATTTGAAGTATTAAAATACAAGTTGACTCTAGCCTGCTGTACTAATCCAATATAACACTGTATTTTAAAAGATTACAGATGTCATTTATTTGTCATTGACTTGAACAGAAAGTCCAACCTTTGTTTGAACTACTTACTGAAAGTCAGCTACTGTACCAACTACTGTCAGATTCCCACACATGCCCTACAAATTCACAACAGTGCCAGTTTTACACATAGTGGTCAAAAACCATGGACTGTGTCTTCAGGGTATCTAGCATTAGTGTACTACATGGGTTAAACATGGGTCTCATCAGCTGTACAATATAGTTTTTAATAATATCTATATTTAATAGTCTAATTTTTAATTTAATTAGTCTAATTAGACTAATTAGTCTAGTTATAGCTATTAAAATGATGTATTGGTCATATTATAACAAATGTAACATTTTATTTCAGCAAGAAATTGATAGATTAAAGCTGAGGCAGAAAGTCATTAAGAATCAGGGACCACGTCTAGCTTGGAACGACAAACCGATTGAGACAAAGCGAGAGGAGACAGAGATAAAAGCAGGATTAGACAGACAAGGAATAAATGAGAAAGCAAAACAGGACGAGGAAACGATAAAAGCACTGACACAAGAGATTGAGAGATTGAGAAAGATTAAGCCAGAAATGTCTCATAAAAAAGATGAAGACATTTGTAACCTAGAAAGCGAGAGAGTTAAACTGGTCAACAAAAAGGTACAAGATTTGGAGAGAGATGTTGAGAGACTGAAAGAGATTGAACAGGAAAGGTCATTTAAAGGAGAAAGAACAATGCATATTGCAAAAATGGAAGATGTTCAACTAGTCAACAAACAGCTAAATGACTTGAAGAGTGAGGTTGAAATATTGAAACAGAAGCAGTTATTTCAAAAGCAAAGATCCATGCATATTGCAGAGAGTGAGGGAGTTAAACTGTTCACCAAACAGCTAAACGACTTGAAGAGAGAAGTTAACAATTTGAAAGAAGACATGACAAGTAAAGAAATTCAATATGAAAGAAGATTTGAAGTTGCAAAAAAAGCGCATAAAAGACAGAATGAAAGAATTAAACAAGTTAACCAACATTTATTACAACTAGAGAAAGAAATAGTGATAATTAAAGAAGCGATTGGATTGAATGAGTATACTGGTTTAGAGAGACTAGGTGATGGAAACAGAGAGACAAAGAATGATGGAAGAGAAAAAGACATTAAACAAAGCATTGAGAAAGAGATGGAGATTAACCAAGAACAATATGAATTGGAGGAAAACCTCAAGACAATCAAGCAACAGATGGTAGAATTTGATAAAGTGAATAACTGCCCTAAAGCAACCATGCGGTTCAAAGGTGAAATGATACAGGTAAGTGGAGAAGGGGGTGGACAGAACCAACAGGACATGAAGGAGGAGGAAACAGAGAGTGAGAATGACATACAAAAAGAGAAAAAACGAATGAGACTTGAGATGGGACCAAAAGAGACTGAAATAATGAATGCAAGACTGAGAGAGTATTACATGTCAATCTACAGGGAAAGACTGACACAGAGTAAGAATAGAGAGATGCTAAAGATTGCAAGAGAGAAGAGAGAGAGAGAGAAAGAGATACAGAGTGAAGAGGAAAGAGAGAGACAAAAGGAAATGGAGGAAGAAAGAGAGAGACAGAGAGTGAAATCAGGGAAGCTACAGATAAAGATTGTAAGAGAGAAGAGAGAGTGGGAGAAAGAAATACAGAGAGAGGAAAGGGAGAGACCAGGGGAAATGGTGGAGGTGGAAAGAGAGAGACAGAAGGAGATGGAGGAGGAAAGAGAGAGACAGAAAATGAAGACAGTGGAGAGACAAAAAGAGATGGCAAGAGAGGAAAGAGAGCAGGAGAAAGAGATACAGAGAGAGAAGGAAAGAGCCAGACAGAAGGAGATGGAGACAGGAAGAGAGAGACAAAAGGAAATCAGGGAGATGGAAAGAGAGAGACAGAGAGAGAAAGAGAATGAGTGTGAAAAGATTGGGAAAGAGATTGAGGAAGCAGAGGACAGGATGTCCAAAGAAAATATGAATGATATAGTAACTATAATAAAATTAAAAGGACTGCAACAGCATCAAAGGCGGAGAGAAAAGTGCCTACAGAGTTTCAAGGTGGATCGAGAACAGAGAGAACAGAAAGAAGAGAGAGAAATGAAAGAACAGAGAGAAAAGAGAGAACTGAAAAAACTGAGAGAAGAGAAAGAACAGAGAGAAGAGAAAGAACAGAGAGAACAGAGAGAACAGAAAGAACAAAAAGAACAGAGCGAAAGAGAAAACCTCATGAGGGAGAAAGAGGAAAGACTTCAGGAGATTAAAAGGAATCAGGAATGGTTAAGACAGCAAAAAGAGCTGAATATACAGAGAGAGAGAGAACACGCCAGCTACATCGCTTCAGCCAGAGTAAAACAGAAAATAATTGAGGACCCTGCCCCTTCCAATAAGAGTCTTATTAGGAGAGCTTTTCACTGGATGCGTAGGACGTTTGGAATGAAGAACCTCAGAAAGAAGCTGGTAAAAAATTAAAGGAAGCCCTTGTTAGTCATGGAAGCCATTTAGAGGTCAGTAATCTTTATTTACACTGTTTGTCACGCCCCCTTCCCCGTGACTCTTGTTTGTTCTATGTACATGTTGTTTCCGTCTTTGTTTGTTGGTATGTGTGCCTGGTGCGTCTGTTCCATGTCTGTCCTGGTGTTGTGTTCTGGTTGTCCGGGCAACGAGGCGGGGCGGGGTGTTCCCCACCTGACAGTCATTATCCACTCTCACACCTGTTCCTGATCTGCAATCCACCACAGCATTTAGGAGAGTGTAGTATTTGTGGAGATATAATAACACACAGACACTGCGCCAAGGTGAGTCCGTTGATTCCAACTCCGTACCCCCTCAAACACCCAAACCCCTGAAGGCCCAATGGCCCCTCCCATTACCATATTTACTCTAGTACTGATACCATCATGACCGTACCTTATAAACTACTACACTCCTCCCCCCCTAGAGTTTAACCTATGACAAGAAGACTAAATAACTGAACTGTTATCCCAATTCCTGTAAACATAATATGCAGTGCTAAAAGTATACCACATAAACAAATTATTTAGTGTAGCAGTAAGCACTCTGAACATGAATAGTGTATTCATAACTCATCTCTACATGAACACTTAAAGATTCCCACAGCCCGCTGAGTACTCCAAAAAATCATCATCCCTTCTGCTTGGTGAATATGAAGCTTTAGATGCATACAGGTGATCCACGTGCACCTTGATTTGACGACGACCAACTTGGACCACATAGGTCAGTGGTCCTCTTTGTTGCAGAATCGTCCCTGGAATCCACAGCTCCTTTGGATGTCTGAAATCCCAAACTAACATCCTCCCTCCCAGTTTAAACGTCCGGAGTGGCTTCGCTCACTTGTCGTAAGCCTGTTTTTCCTGTAGCCGATGCTTGAGCCCTACATGTCTGGCTACATTAATGACAGGCGAGTGCGTGGTTGTCTCTTTAGAAACATTTCAGCCGGGGTGCGCTCAGTGACTGTGTGAGGAGTGTTTCTGTATGTGAACAGGAACCGAGCAAGCCGTTGCTGGGGTGACACAGACTGTGCTTCCAGTCGAGTCCAGGCTTTCTTGAATGTCTGCACAGCTCGCTCAACTGCTCCATTGGACGCGGGATGGTAGCACACTGACCTACGAAGTTCTCTCTCTTGATCTAGTCCAGGCCTTCACCAGAAACTTCGGGCTACTGCCTTCATTTGTGTTACCAGGATGTCCATCATATAAATCAGAAAACAGTCTCCGTCTGAACTTTGGTGGTATCACGACCCTTGACCCCCAGAGAATACATCCCTGGTTTGTAGACAACTGGTCTTTTCTCAGAAAGAATTGTTTAAGATTTGAATCTGGCACAAACTTTGGTCATCCTGACAATGTCAGATCAAGAACCTTGGAAAGGATTGGGTCATGTCTTGTCTCTTATGCAATGTCTTTTGCTGAAACAAGCAGCTCATCCACATGTGAGACACAGAGTACTCCACCTTCATCTGTAACGTCATCAGTGTCGTGCTTGCACAGGAGACATGACAATGCATCTGCATTGGGGTGATCACTGGATCGTCTTTACTGAATGTCATAATCGTACGCCAACAGGGTTAAAGCCCAGCGTTGCATGTGGAGTGCAGCAAGAGTTGGAACTGTACATTTGGGGCCAAGAATCGTCAGAAGTGGTTTGTGGTCAGTCAACAACACAAACGTTCTACCGTATAGGTACTTATGGAACTTTTTGACACCGAGATGAGAGAGTTCTTGACGCAAAAGCAATAGGTTGCTCTTCGCCGGATGGAAGCACATGAGAAATCACTGCTCTGACACCATATGGACTGGTGTCACAAGCAAGCCTGAGAGGCTTTTCTGGATCATAGTGCGCAAAGCATTTGCTATTCAGGAGATGCTGTTTACAGTCCTTGAATGCATCTTCACATTGTGGAGACCACTTCCATGGTGTTTCAGCTTGTAGCAGCTGGTGAAGTGGGTGCAGCCATGTGGACTGATTTGCCAAAAATCTCCCATTGTAATTAAGCAAACCCCAAAATGATCTTAACTTCGTAACATTCTGTGGAGCTGGTCCCTTTACTATGGCCTCAACCTTGCTTGTGGTTGGGTGCAGTCCCTGTGCATCTATTCTGTACCCTAGGTAGTCCACTGAGTCTTGCAGGAATGCACACTTGGAAAGCTTGATTCTCACACCATACTTTTCCAGTCTTGCCATCACTTGATCCAAAATGGCTAAGTGTTCTTCCTTTGTAGATGCTGACACCAGAATGTCATCCATAAAGCACACAACCTTCTCCATTCCACTCAGTATTTGATCCATTGTGTGTTGAAACACTGCTGGAGCTGTGGAAACTCCATAGGCAAGGCGAAGGAATCTGAAGAGGCCTTGTTTGTGTGTTTACTGTAATATACGGCTCTGACTCTGGATCTAATTGCAGTTGTTGGTAAGCGCAGGACAGGTCTACCTTACTGAAAACTGTCCCGCCTGCTAGAGTGGCAAACAAGTCCTCAGCATTTGGAAGTGGATATTCTTCCGGGAGTATGCATCGATTCACGGTCACTTTGTAATCACTGCACAATCTCACTGTCTTGTCTTTCTTTGGTACAACGACAATAGGCGCCGCCCATTCACTCCTTTCCACTTGAGTTATGATGCCATTCACCTGTAAGCTTTCAAGCTCTTTTTCCACTGCTTCCCTCAACGCATAAGATACTGGTTGTGGTTTGTGGAAGATGGGCTTGGCCTCACTTTGCACTCTTATCTTCGCTCTGAAGTCTTTAATCTTCCCATATCCATGCTTGAAGAGATCCTTGTGCTTTCCAAGAATTGCTTGCAGAGTGAGCTGTTCATTTTTCTCATGATTGTCTTGAAGACTGAAGATCTTTCCTCAGTTCAGCTTTATCTTCAGCAGCCAATTCCTTCCCAGTAGTGGTGGTTTACTGCCTTTCACCACCACAAGTGGCAGCTTCCACTCATGTCCCTCATACTTCACCGGCACTAGGATTTTCCCAATGAAGACAAATGAATGGCTGCTGGCTGCACAGAACGGCTCTTCAGTTGTTCATGATAGAGAGACTCTGAAATCAAGGACATGGATGCACCTGTATCAACTTGCATATCCACTGGCTTCCCAGCTATATCCACTTTGACAAAAATTCCATATTTTCTTCCTTGAGCAGTATACACCGTAAACAGGTCAGGTACGTCATCCTTACAATCATCCAAGTCATCAGTTTCTCCCGTTGCGTTCACCTTTTGAGCTTTGTCTCTATGCTTTATTTTTTGCAGACTCTTTTTAGATGTCCCACTTTTCCACAGCCGTGGCATGTTTCGGTACGATAGTAGCATTCAGTTGATTGATGATTGTCCTTGCCACATCGATGTACTGTTACTCTTCTTGTGATGTTGCCGGTCACCAGAAGTGTTGAAGACTCTGTGAACTGCCCCTTTCGGTTTATCCGCAGGTTCTCTCACTTCCTTTGTATCTTTGTAAGCCAACTCAAGAGCAAGTGCAATATCGCAGGCCTTTTTGAATGTAAGACACTCAGAAACACGTCTGCTTTCTTCCCAGCATCAATCTCAATTGCAGCAAGCCATCTTTCAAATCGTTCTAAATATGAATACAAATCTTCTTTCTTACTTTCAAATTCCTATTAATGCCATTTCTTCAGGTGTTTTCTTTATTTAATTATTTTACAATTTCCCCTCTTCCAGCACATTTCATCTTCTGGCTTCGTCTGTTAATCTCCACTTTCTTTAATTACTTGCTTTGTCTGGCAAGACAAATTATTTCCTTTTATTTTTTCAGTTACATTCACTCACCACAGGAGGGCACTTTCAGGGATCTGTCCCTACCCTAGCTCGGATGGCAAGCTTAGCCGTTTCAGCAGCTAGCAGTCTGTGTCTTCCGAACCAGAAACAGGCGGAGGGTTGCCCTTTTTCACGGCGTTCCACTCGCCAGATATCTTCAGTATCCTTCACTGATGTGGATTCTTTACCTCTAGTACCTCGTCGCCACTGTAGTATTTGTGGAGACATAATAACACACGCAGACACTGAGCCAAGGTGAGTCTGTTTATTCCAACTCCGTACCCCCTCAAACAGCCAAACCCCGGAAGGTCCAATGGCCCCTCCCATTACCGTATTTACTCTAGTACTGATACCATCATGACCGTACCTTATAAATTACTACAGAGAGGACCTGACTTCCAGCCCCTGCTGGATCGTTAAGCCCCAACCGTATGTTGAGCTTTGCGAACCAGCTAAACCTTTGCTGTATTGACCTAGTCCTGTTTTGCCTGTCTGCTGTGTTTTCCGATTACCTACCTGTAACCCTGCTTTTTCCCCTGCCTAGACAAACCCGACAACTGCACGCACCTGTTTGTCACCCTGGACCTCGGAGCCGCCCTGCACCTAGATTCCACGCCAACCCACAGCCACTCGGCCCACCCCCCTGACACTGTTGTTATACGTACGGCAGCTTTTTATTTTTTATTTTATTTTAGGTCCAAATGTGATGAGATTAGGTACTACTGGTACTACCCAATTGTTTTGGAAATACTGACCCAATACTTTCCTGTTTCTGTGCTTTTCCTGTTACAGCTACTGCCATGATGAATGAAGCCCAGTCAATGTCATTGTCATTTATGCTTGAAACCATCTCATATATAATAAAATAGAAATTAATTACTATTCGTGTGATTATTGACTGAAAGCATTGAGATTATGTTGGTTATAAACAATGTCACCCAGCGATTTAGGAGATAAAATAGCACCCAATACAACTGGATGACACATTTAGAGGCACAGGGCCTGGCATGAAGATCTGTGTTTAAGGGTTAAGTGCCTTGAGAACAGAGCCTAACATGGGTGGACCAGTAGATGCAAGGTTGCTGTTTCAATCCCTGGACAGAGGGGACCAGTTTTTGAAGATGTCATTTGTTTTTTGCAGTACACCCTTTTCACTTAATAATATATAATATATATTTTTGATAACCCTTGTAGCACTACGGTGTTAATTATTTCATAATTTCTATACATGAACAAAGTTGTTCTTTAAATTAGATACAATTGTCAGACTTTTACAATAGGCTACTCAACATTTCACCAGTGTTCTGTCTACTCTAGAACAGTTACTTTTAATAGGAATCATCAATAATACGAATCAATACGAATCATCAATAAACATGTATAGAGAAATGAACATTTGATTCTCTGGCAACAGCTCTGGTGGAATTGATTGCATTCAGCATGTCAGTTGGACACTTGTCTCTCAAAACTTGAGATATCTGAGGCATTGTGTTGTTTAACAAAACTGTGGGTTTTAGAGTTGCCTGTTATTGTCCCGAGCCCAAGGGGTACACGTTGATGCTGTTTAATCACCTGTCAGGTCAATGGATTATCTTGGCAAAGGAGAAATTCTCACTAACCAGGAAATACAAATATTTATGCACAAAATCTATTTCAGCTCATGAAAAATGAGACCAACATTTTACTTTAGGGTGTCCTGTCATGGAAAACACTTCAGATTTCCAGCAAAAAACATGCAAAAACTCAGGAACTTGTGAATCCAAAATAGACTTTAATGAAGATTCAAAAAAGCAGAGTTGGAACAACTGACTTCCAAACCTTAAACACACATTTTTATACAGTATGGTTATACAATGATATTAGGTCCTCCCATTATGCTAATTTCTGGATGGATCCTTCTGGAATCTTCCATCAATGTTTTTCACAACCCTCTGGGATTCGCTCCCCCAGCCAGTACTCATCATGACTCAGCATATTCTCTGAAATGGAAGGATTTCCTTATCTATGGGCTCACTCATCCTGCCAAGGCATTCAAGGATAAGCAACTGGTCATTCTGACATCAGGATTAAATAAACTGTTGCTCCTTAGTCACATCAGTATAGTAAGAAGAGAAACTGAGCACAACTGTTGACCTTGACACACTTAGAAATCCAAACTGTGTACCTTATTCTTCATCATTCTCTCTTAACAATTAAATGTGGACAAATCAAAGACAATTGGACTGTTTGGGAAAATGATGAGCCCTGTTTTAATGTTTCATTAACACCCAATTGATTTGCAAGAGTTCACATGAGACAGTCTGTCTAGTCATGAAAATATCCCTACAGTCCCTAATTCACAACAATAACAATGCTATATTTATCTGTTGGGAATTTATCTGTAGCTCAGATAGTCCAGGGAAATATGCCTCTGTGATGAGAAACGTTTTGTTTATCTGAGAAATATCAATCTGTGCTAATGCCTAGGCTTTAACTGAGCAGGCTAATTCTTTAGATGTGCTGGCCATTTGACTTGTCAGATCTGACTAACGTCCTGTTATGGCGTTAGTCAGATCTGGGGTCCGTAATTGACTGAATGTTAAACATGTTGTTTTGTGGAACTAACCTCTACCTGAAGATGGGACAGCCAGTAATTTGAGCTGTTGCGTCTTTCACCATTGGAAATTAACTCTTATGATACGATGAACTTTCTTGATAAACCCATGTGTTGCAATTGGAGTGGATACCTGAATGTTACTGATGTTATTGAGCCAGTGGGTGGACTCCCAGAAGGCATTTGAATTAGTGACTGAACAAAGTTTGTAGTTTAAAAACATTTGTAGTTTAAGTGTGTTAGTAGCAGCTCTCCAAGTATCAGATCGTTACAGCAGAATTAATTTGACATTTCAATCAAATTATTTTTACACTGTGGTCTCCTTTCGTGGCTAATTTAACAATGTTCCCATTTATTGGATTAGATGAACTCTGGTCTTCCTCCCATATATCCTGGGTGACTGTGGAGAACAACGAGTAGGCAGTCCTGGTTAGCAAGCAACATATTTTGCATCATTAGTTAGGATGTTTTAGAAGTCTTTTTTTCACCTATAGTCTACAGTCAGAAAGAATAATGAGTAAATAATCATCAAAATCCTTTTCAGAAATAAAGACAGACAATAGACAAGAGTGTAGAACTTTAGTTTCTCTAGTTGGCACGCTGGCTAGCAAGCCGAGCAACATTGGCCAAAAAAGTTGAAGTCAGAGAGAGAGTGCGAGCAGCAAATGCAGAAGTGGGAAAGAAGAGGAACTCATTTTACGATAAACTATCTTGCTAGGCTAACCACGATTCCACTGCCAAAATATTAAGTAAAAAAGTAAGGCCATCAGCATACAGTGAGGGGAAAAAGATATTTGATCCCCGGCTTATTTTGAATGTTTGCCCACTGACAAAGAAATTATCAGTCTATAATTTTAATGGTATATTTATTTGAACAGTGAGAGACTGAATAACAAAAACAAATTCCGGAAAAATCCATGTCAAAATGTTTATATATTGATTTGCATTTTATTGAGAGAATGAAGTATTTGATCCCCTCTCAATCAGAAAGATTTCTGTCTCCCAGGTGTCTTTTGTACAGGTAACGAGCTCAGATTAGAGCACACTCTTAAAGGGAGTGCTCCTAAATACATTTTGTAACTGTATTTTACCCCACGATCGTTTCTCAACTCACCGACAGACATTCCCTCTGGTTCTGAGGTAAATTTCACAGAATTCCAGATTCTTGCTGCTAGCTGTATAATTACACTAAAAAGCCAGGGGATGGCAGAACTTATTTACATCGTTAACAGAACTTATTTACATCGTTACATATATAGTGAATATAAATAGACCCTTTTTAACTCCTATTTCTCTTCTCAACACTAATTTTTAATGATGAGAGTGTTAGAAACATAATATCATACCTGAACTAGACAGGCAGTTTGAGTGTTGGCCACGCTGTTGTTTCCCAGTGACCTCACCCTGTTTCAATCGATGGCACTGAAAATACATTTGTAGAGTATGCCAAACAAAAAACCCAAATTAAACAAACCATACAACTCAATGCACAAACAATAATGTAAACAATTGATGCCAACACTATACAAATACATGGTTATTTAGAAAACAGTGCAGAAGAGAGATAATGTATTATTTGGAAATACAACATTTTTTATGGTGATATACTATCAGTAGGATCACAAATGTAGGAAAATGCATTATCAGCTTGTCCGTTTATCAGCCCATTCTATTACACAGAGCTCATATAAGCCTGGTACAAGAACTATTTAAAATTGTCCTTGCATGGTAGTGATCATAACATCAACAGTATTGTTTAAAGACACTTGTAGTTATATTTGAAAAACGTTTTCAAGGGCCAACTCGAAATGAAAGCCTTGTAGCATTCCTAACATTAAGATGGACAACGATTGCAAACTAAGGGCTTAGCTTTGGCCGGTGCAGTCGCACCAGGGCCAAGGGTCTATCCGAACACGTTTTCTGGACGTCCGCTACAAAAACGTCGGCAGACCGAAGCTCAACTGTTACGATAGCGTTACCATAGCAACTTTATCTGCCAGGATAATATTTATGGTGTGCTGTATGGTAAATGATCCGATTTACGGTTTCACAAACAAAATGTTTTATTTTGCTAATAAGTCAGCATGATATCGGAGTATAATGATGACAGTGAATCAAATTAATTAGCTTAATATCATATTATTCAATAGTTTCAATACCACTTTAATAAAGAATATGAAATGCATTCTGGGATTAATTTATTCAAAGCGTTGTTGCTTCAATAGTTTACCACAAATATAATAGAACATGGGCTGATGTCATTAAGGCCCAATAAATCAGTATGGCAATTTGACAGTCATCTGACCTGGGACCTGTTCTAAACAATCTACAATACAAACACTTAGTAGAAGTGGCATTTCAGTTCTTAAAACAGTTACAATTCCTTAATAATATATAAATAGCCACTGTCCTGCATAGCATAATACATAAAATAACTGTACTTTTCAGAATATTAACAAACAAATCCTTTTGAAATAGTTTTCAATAATTTATTAATTACAAAAAGTATAAAATGGCTATTGTCTAGGAGGATACTGTATAGTACTTTAAATACAGTGCAAATTATTCTTTTTTTATTTCCAAAGATAACAATTAACTGGCAATTTAGAGGGACAAGAAGATGATGTACGTTTTTCATGGCCAGTGGCAGCTTTTAGGTGAACCAAGGCCAAGCATTTCTACAGTTCAAAAACAGCCAACTTTGAGTGAGAGTCAGGTATCTCTGGATATTATCCTGTGCCCAAGCCAATCCGAACAAGCTTTCTTTGGGCCTTATATATTATTCTTATATAGGCTATAAGAATAATAGTAAGCATATACTCATCATATATTGTTGAATACTGTTAATAGAAATGATTACATTTAGGCAATGTGTTTTAATGACGTAATCAGGTGGAGGACTGGTAAAGTGGGCGTGTCTTGTTTGTGCCAGGCTGCCAGCACCGATCTATAGCTCAATAGTAGGCATAAACCTTTAGAAGGTATGAAAAATACAGATTTCACCGTAGCAATGTTATATAGTTGCAGAGAGAATAAATAGAGGCAAGGTGTTAAAGAGAGGGAGCTGGGCCAGGTCTGAGCAGGCTGGACAAAACAGACACAGAAAAGTTATGTTTTTCACTTCCCTGTTATAATTGGATTTTACAATCGTAACAAAATGTTACTCCCAACACCCATTCAAAAACTGAATTGGCCTGAATGTATTAGGCAGACTACACATTGACATAAGCACATAAGCAGCATTTAAATGGACTTAATACTGCATTTATTTATTTTTAATACCAAAACTTGGCCAATTTAGAACATTCATTTGTTTAGAAAAAGAGCATGATGTGCTTTGTGATTTTGGAAAACTTCTTTGCACATTTTACTGAGAATTTCATGTCAATCTAATGTATTATGGCATAATATTGAGTAGGATGTAATTGAAAAATATTTAATATATTTTCATACCAGTTTATGGTGCCTACAAATTGTATCTAAAATGTCTACAAGACCTGTATCTGTATTTCAGCCAATACTTGCCAGATTCTTCTGGGTTAATACAGGTTGTTCAATGAGTGTAGTGTCTAAGTTTCCAGTAAAAATGTTGTCAGTGTGCACGGACATAATGGAATGAGAACACCTCAATAATACTGAATGTCCCACTCGTATATTTCATTTGGATTGTGCAGACAAGCAAACAATAAAATTTTTTTAAAATTATAATTATATTATAAAAAATATAAATGAATATACACTCACCTAAAGGATTATTAGGAACACCATACTAATACTGTGTTTGACCCCCTTTCGCCTTCAGAACTGCCTTAATTCTACGTGGCATTGATTCAACAAGGTGCTGAAAGCATTCTTTAGAAATGTTGGCCCATATTGATAGGATAGCATCTTGCAGTTGATGGAGATTTGTGGGATGCACATCCAGGGCACGAAGCTCCCATTCCACCACATCCCAAAGATGCTATATTGGTTTGAGATCTGGTGACTGTGGGGGCCATTTTAGTACAGTGAACTCATTGTCATGTTCAAGAAACCAATTTGAAATGATTCGAGCTTTGTGACATGGTGCATTATCTTGCTGGAAGTAGCCATCAGTGGATGGGTACATGGTGGTCATAAAGGGATGGACATGGTCAGAAACAATGCTCAGGTAGGCCGTGACATTTAAACTATACCCAATTGGCACTAAGGGGCCTAAAGTGTGCCAAGAAAACATCCCCCACACCATTACACCACCACCACCAGCCTGTACAGTGGTAACAAGGCATGATGGATCCATGTTCTCATTCTGTTTACGCCAAATTCTGACTCTACCATCTGAATGTCTCAACAGAAATCGAGACTCATCAGACCAGGCAACATTCTTCCAGTCTTCAACTGTCCAATTTTGGTAAGCTCGTGCAAATTGTAGCCTCTTTTTCCTATTTGTAGTGGAGATGAGTGGTACCCGGTGGGGGTCTTCTGCTGTTGTAGCCCATCCGCCTCAAGGTTGTGCGTGTTGTGGCTTCACAAATGCTTTGCTGCATACCTCGGTTGTAATGAGTGGTTATTTCAGTCATAGTTGCTCTTCTATCAGCTTGAATCAGTCGGCCCATTCTCCTCTGACCTCTAGCATCAACAAGGCATTTTCGCCCACAGGACTGCCGCATACTGGATGTTTTTCCCTTTTCACACCATTCTTTGTAAACCTAGAAATTGTTGTGCGTGAAAATCCCAGTAACTGAGCAAATTGTGAAATACTCAGACTAGCCCGTCTGGCACCAACAACCATGCCACGCTCAAAATTGCTTGAATCACCTTTCTTTCCCATTCTGACATTCAGTTTGGATTCAGGAGATTGTCTTGACCAGGACCACACCCTTAAATGCTTTGAAGCAACTGCCATGTGATTGGTTGATTAGATAATTGCATTAATGAGAAATTGAACAGGTGTTCCTAATAATCCTTTAGGTGGGTGTATAAAGTGGGGTGAACAAGTATTTGATACACTGCTGATTTTGCAAGTTTTCCTACTTAAAAGGCATGTAGAGGTGTGTAAAACAAAAATCCAGAAAATCACATTATATAATTGTTTTTAAATTAATTTGCTATTTATTGCATGACATAAGTATTTCATCACTACCAACCAGTAAGAATTCCGGCTCTCACAGACCTTTTAGTTTTTCTTTAAGAAGCCCTCCGGTTCTGCACTCATTACCTGTATTAACAGCACCTGTTTGAACTCGTTACCTGTATAAAAGACACCTGTCCACACATTCAATCAAACAGACTCCAACCTCTCCACAATGGTCTAGACCAGAGAGCTGTGTAAGGACATCAGGGATAAAATTGTTGACCTGCACAAGGCTGGGCTAGGCTGGGCTACAGGACAATAGACAAGCAGCTTGGTGAGAAGGCAACAACTGTTGGCGCAATTATTAGAAAATGTAAGAAGTTCAAGATGACAGTCAATCTCCCTCTGTCTGGGGCTCCATGCAAGATCTCACCTCATGGGGCATCAATGATCATGAGGAAGGTGAGGGATCAGCCCAGAACTACACAGCAGGACCTGGTCAATGACCTGAAGAGAACTGGGACCACAGTCTCAAAGAAAAACATTAGTAACACTCTACCCCGTTATGGATTAAAATCCTGCAGCGCATGTCCAGGCCCGTCTGAAGTTTGCCATTGACCATCTGGATGATCCAGAGGAGGAATGGGAGAAGGTCAGGTGGTCTGATGAGACAAAAATAGAGCTTTTTGGTCTAAACTCCACTCGCCGTGTTTGGAGGAAGAAGAAGGATGAGTACAACCCCAAGATCACCATCCCAACCGTGAAACATGGAGGTGGAAAAATCATTCTTTGGGGAGGCTTTTCTGTAAAAGGGGAGGATGGATGGGGCCCTATATCGCGAGATCTTGGCCAACAGCCTCCTTCCCTCAGTAAGAGCTTTGAAGATGGGTCCTGGCTGGGTCTTCCAGCATGACAACGACCTGAAACACACAGCCAGGGCAACTAAGGAGTGGCTCCGTAAGAAGCATCTCAAGGTCCTGGAGTGGCCTAGCCACTACTCTCCAGACCTGAACCCAATAGAAAATCTTTGGAGGGAGCTGAAAGTCTGTATTGCCCAGCAACAGCCCCAAAACCTGAAGGATCTGGAGAAGCTCTGTATGGAGGAGTCGGCCAAAATCCCTGCTGCAGTGTGTGCAAACCTGGTTAAGAACTACAGGAAACGTATGATCTCTGTAATTGCAAACAAAGTTTTCTGTATCAAATATTAAGTTCTGCTTTTCTGATGTATCAAATACTTATGTCATGCAATAAAATGCTAATTAATTACTTAAAAATCATACAATGTGATTTTCTGGATTTTTTATTTAGTTTTCCGTCACAATTGAAGAGTACCTATGATAAAAATTACAGACCTCTACAGTGGGGAGAACAAGTATTTGATAACCTACAAAATCGGCAGTGTTTCCCACTTACAAAGCATGTAGAAGTCTGTCATTTTTGTTTAAAATGTTTAAAATTGGCAAGGGGGATACCTTTCTCAGTGCACAGAATATATGAGCTTGCATTACCAGAAGCATTCACAAGCAAGACAAAAATACAAATCCTCCAATAAATGTTTGAAATGGGCAAGGGGGAAACATTTGTCAGTGCAAAGAATACAGTATTTAAGTGAGAAAGCAACAATGTGACAACCCATGGCACTTTGCTTCTGACTTGTGCCTGTATGTTGAATACAATTTAAATAATCATCTGCTGTCCAGTCTTTTAAGAAGTTTCTTCAGACACATTATTTCCCTTGTCGTTTACCCTGAAAAGTGGACTTTTCCACAGAATCAACATTTATCTTTGTGGTCTCTCTTCACTCAACAGCTTTCTGTCTCAAAATGGACTCCATTGCATTTAAGTCCATCGAATTTAAAGGGATAGTTCAACCTAGATTAATTATTAATTCTGATTACTTTGAGTTGTTCCCATGGACACATTTTTCACAACAAGCCATTATTCACCTCGGAAAGTGTATATCCTGAGCCACAAAAGCTGCATTACAACTGGAAACCTACTCCAAAACACTGACAAATTAATGTTTTCATACCTCTGTTTTCAAAAAGTTTTGTTTTTCTGATATAGTGCAGCACAGCTCATAATAATCAGGGCTGGTCATCTGTGTAATAATAGTGCTGGAATGCACAGAGCAAAAGGATTTATTGCAGTACTACTGAAAAGGACAAGGCAGAGCTGTGGTCGTTGGACAGGCTAAGGTCAGTAAACAAGTATCAATAGTAACCAATGTAGTTACCAATCGGACAAGGCTGAGATCGAAATCCAAAACACACGTAGGGTCTAAAGGGTAACAGATTAGATTGAATACAGACAGAAAGGTTCAGTAAGTGTCCCGAAACAAACAATACCTCACAACTGAAAGGCGGCTAACAGAGTTCTATAATAGAAAACCAAACACGGCTATATTAAAAACAGGTGGGCCAAAACCAATAGAAACTAAGTAAAGAGAGGTGCAATCAGTAGTCAGGAGAGTGGGGGTGTTGTTGAAACGGAGGCCGGGATGTGACAACCTGTAAGAAATTCATCCAAGCCATTAGACTTCATGATGATCTGCTTACAAGTTTATGTTGTTCTCTATCTGCCAACAATTCTGTGAAGCCTATTTCTGGCACTGCCACTGTTACTATATCAAATATACTCAGTTAGCTGTTTGTAGGGGAGAGAACATTCACACCATGCAGAATAATATTTTATCTTTGGTATTTTAATGTGTAAAGCTCTTTCATGGTAGATTTAGGGAGTGATACTCTTCATAACTTTGGGCAGAAGTTGCCCTCCAGTAACCTGACCTTATTCAAGTTCTTTGTAGTACAAATAATACTTAATAATAATAAAGATATTTGTTCAATTCATTTGAACTCTGTACCCATCTGTTGTACATTACCATGTGGTTAGTTTGGTTGTTATGAAATATCTGAATATTCTCCATGAATGAATACCATACATACATACCATATTATGGGGTTTTCTCATCATCTTCTGTACATGTTATTTGAAGTAGAATAGACCAACATAACGACTTTAGTTGGTTATGTCTGCCCTGGAAAACTTTAACAAAGCATAGGTAGCTTAGATTCAAAGAAACCTCATATATACCTCAAACTCATTCATCCTTCATTCATCTTCTTCCGCTTCATCCGGGGCCGGGTCGCGGGGGCAGCAGTCTAAGCAGAGATGCCCAGACTTCCCTCTCCCCAGACACTTCCTCCAGCTCTTCCGGGGGGACACAGAGGCGTTCCCAGGCCAGCCGGGAGTCCCTCCAGCGTGTCCTAGGTCTTCCCCGGGGTCTCCTCCAGGTGGGACGGGACCGGAACACCTCCCCAGGAAGGCGTTCTGGAGGCATCTGAAACAGATGCCCAAGCCACCTCAGCTGACCCCTCTCGATGTGGAGGAGCAGCGGCTCTACTCTGAGCTCCTCCCGAGTGCCCGAGCTTCTCACCCTATCTCTAAGGGATCGCCCAGCCACCCTGCGGAGAAAGCTCATTTCGGCCGCCTGTATCCGGGATCTTGTCCTTTCGGTCATGACCCAAAGCTCATGACCATAGGTGAGAGTAGGAACGTAGATTGACCGGTAAATCGAGAGCTTCGCTTGGGGCTCTGCTCTTTCTTCACCACGATAGATCGATACATCGACCGCATTACTGCAGAAGCTGCACCGATCCGTCTGTCAATCTACCGTTCCATCCTTCCCTCACTCGTGAACCCTAGATACTTAAACTCCTCCACTTGAGGCAGGCACTCTCCACCAACCTGAAGTGGGCAAGCCACCCTTTTCCGACTGAGGACCATGGCCTCGGATTTGGAGGTACTGATTCTCATCCCCACCAAGACGAAATCGTGTGGTCCCCAAACCTGACACCCTCCGGCCCCTGGCTGCGCCTAGAAATTCTGTCCATAAAAATTATGAACAGAACCGGCGACAAAAGACAGCCCTGCCGGAGTCCAACATGCACTGGGAACAAGTCTGACTTACTGCCGGCAATGCGGACCAAGCTCCTGCTTCGATCGTACAGGGACCTGACAGCCCTTAGCAAAGGACCCAGGACCCCATATTCCCCAAGCACTCTACACAGGATGCCACGAGGGACACAGTCGAATGCCTTCTCCAAATCCACAAAACACATGTGGATTGGTTGGGCAAACTCCCATGAACCCTCCAACACCCTGTAGAGGGTATAGAGCTGGTCCAGTGTTCCACGGCCCGAACGAAAACCACACTGTTCCTCCTGAATCCGAGGTTCTACTATCGGCCGTATTCTCCTCTCCAGAACCCTGGCATAGACTTTCCCGGGGAGGCTGAGAAGTGTGATCCCCCTATAGTTGGAACACACCCACCGGTCCCCTTTCTTAAAAAGAGGGACCACCACCCCGGTCTGCCATCCCAAAGGCACTGTCCCCGACCGCCACGCGATGTTGCACAGGCGTGTCAACCAAGACAGCCCCACAACATCCAGAGACTTGAGGTACTCAGGGCGGATCTCATCCACCCCCGGTGCCTTGCCACAGAGGAGTTTCTTGACCACCTCAGTGACTTCAGCCCGGGTGATGGACGAGTCCATCTCTGAGCCCTCATCCTCTGCTTCCTCAATGGAAGACGTGACAGCGGGATTGAGGAGATCCTCAAAGTACTCCTTCCACCGCCCAACGACATCCCCAGTTGAGGTCAACAGCTGCCCACCTCTACTGTAAACAGCGTTGGTAGGGCACTGTTTCCCTCTCCTGAGGCACCGGACGGTTTGCCAGAATCTCTTCGAGGCCAGCCGATAGTCCTTCTCCATGGCCTCACCGAACTCCTCCCAGGCCCGAGTTTTTGCCTCCACAACCACCCGGGCTGCAGTCCCCTTGGCCTGTCGGTACCCGTCAGCCGCCTCAGGAGTCCCACAAGCCAACCAGGCCTGATAGGACTCCTTCTTCAGCTTGACAGCATCCCTTACTTTCCGGTGTCCACCACCGGGTTCGGGGATTGCCGCCTCGACAGGCACCGGAGACCTTACGGCCACAGCTTCGAGTGGCCGCTTCGACAATGGCGGTGGAGAACATGGTCCACTCGGACTCAATATCTCCAGCCTCCCTCAGTATCCAGTCGAAGCTCTGCCGGAGGTGGGAGTTAAAGATCTCTCTGACAGGAGACTCGGCCAGACGTTCCCAGCAGACCCTTACAGTACGCTTGGGCCTGCCGAGTCTGTCCAGCTTCCTCCCCCGCCATCGGATCCAAATCACCACCAGGTGGTGATCAGTTGACAGCTCCGCCCCTCTCTTCACCCGAGTGTCCAAGACATACGGCTGTCGGTCAGATGAAACGACAACAAAGTCGATCATCGACCTGCGGCCTAGGGTGTCCTGGTGCCATGTGCACTGATGGACACCCTTATGCTTGAACATGGTGTTCGTAATGGACAAACTGTGACTAGCACAGAAGTCCAATAACTGAACACCACTCGGGTTCAGATCAGGGGGGCCGTTCCTCCCAATCACACCCCTCCAAGTGTCACTGTCGTTGCCCACGTGGGCATTGAAGTCCCCCAGTAGAACGATAGAGTCCCCAGCACTTTCCAGCACCCCTCCCAGAGATTCCAAGAAGGTCGGGTACTCTGCACTGCCATTCGGCCCGTAGGCACAAACAACAGTGAGAGACCTATCCCCGACCCGTAGGCGCAGGGAAACGACCTTCTCGTTCACCGGGGTAAACTCCAACACATGGCGGCAGAGCTGGGGAGCTATGAGCAAACCCACACCAGCCCGCCGCCTCTCACCATGGGCAACTCCAGAGTGGTGAAAAGTCCATCCTCTCTCAAGGAGTGTGGTTCCAGAGCCCAAGTCGTGCGTAGAGGTGATCCCAACTACCTCTAGTCGGAACCTCTCAACCTCACTCACGTTCTCAGGCTCCTTCCCCGCCAGCGAGGTGACGTTCCACATCCCTAGAGCTAGTTTCCGTGTCCAGGGATCGGGTTGTCTAGGCCCCCTCCTTCGATTGCCGCCCGATCCTCTCTGCACCGGCCGGGCCCCATGGGGAAAGGCCCGGCCACCAGGCGCTCGCGTACGAGCCCCAGCCCCGGAATGTCCTTTCTGGAATTCTCCTAGATATGCTTTATCCCCCACATCTGGCCCACATTTCTGCCTGACACGCTATCCGCCATTTTTATTTTTTAAAGCTATAATTCTCTTTGTCTGTCACCAGGTGGTGCACAGAAATGGCTTAATTGCCACCAGATGGCTCTGCGTTTTGGTAATATTGATTAGTCTGAATGTTTGTTTTGTGTGTGAGTGTGTGTGAGGGTATGTTTTTGTGTGTGTGTGTGTGTGTTTGTATTAAAATTTTTAGACAATGTGGAAATTATCAAATAACTAAAAGTGAAAAATTTCTTTACAGCTGACTCTTTGGAAGCTCTCTATCAGCCACCCCGATCACCACCATTAATTCAGCAGGACCTGAGACGGATGACGTACAACTACCCCCCTCACCCTTGGTGTTAATCTACACCAGGACCTGAGATGGATGACGTACAACTGCCCCCCTCCCCCTTGGTGTTAATCTACACCAGGACCTGAGACGGATGACGTACAACTGCCCCCCTCCCCCTTGGTGTTAATCTACACCAGGACCTGAGATGGATGATGTACAACTACCCCCCTCCCCCTTGGTGTTAATCTACACCAGGACCTGAGACGGATGATGTACAACTACCCCCCTCCCCCTTGGTGTTAATCTAAACCAATCAATCAATCCATCAAATTTTATTTGTAAAGCGCCTTACAACAGCCAAAAGGTGCACAAGGCGCTTTCCATTAAAAGCTTCAGTAGACAACAGAATATAAAAAATATAAAAAACATATAAAAATATAAGATGAATAAAAAAAAGTATATATACATATATACACATACACCTGCATACACATATACACACACATACACACACATACACATACATACACACACATACACATACATACACACACATACAAGATGGCCTTGAATACAAACAGCAGAACCTTGTACTCCACCCTAAACCGCACCGGAAGCCAATGGAGCGAGCAGAGGACTGGGGTGATGTGTGAGTGTTTGGAGGTGTTAGAGAGGAGACGTGCTGCTGCATTTTGTACCAGTTGAAGCCGATTGAGGAGTGATTTATTAAGTCCAGTGTAGAGGGCATTACAGTAGTCAATCCTTGAGCTGATGAAGGCATGAATGGCTTTTTCAAGGTCAGCTTGGGACAATAATGTTTTGACCTTACTAAGAAGCCTTAGCTGGTAAAAGCTCGCCTTAACAACCGCACTAATCTGTTTATCAAATTGCATACTTTTGTCAAAAATAACACCCAGGTTATGCACAGTGGGTGCAAACTGGGGTGTGAGAGGGCCAAAACTAGGAGAACTGCAGGGTGAATCCGTGCTAAACAGAATGTATTCAGTCTTACCTTCATTCAAGTGAAGGAAATTCTGAGAAAGCCACAGTTTAATGTCCTGAATGGAGTTATAGAGAGGGTCCAGTGCAGAACGATTGTTCAGAACCACAGGAAGGTAGATCTGAAGGTCGTCTGCATAGAAATGGAATTGAACGTTATGATTGGAGATGAGTTGACCAAGAGGCAGCATATAGAGTGAGAACAGAATAGGACCGAGAATGGAACCCTGAGGCACACCGGATGACAAAGGGGCAGCTGAGGAGGAAAAATCATTAAGCATAACTGAAAAAGTTCTGTCAATGAGATATGAAGAGAACCAATTGAGCACTGCGCCCTGCAGACCGACAACATGTTGAAGACGGGAGATGAGGATGGAATGATCCACGGTGTCAAATGCAGCGGTAAGGTCCAGGAACACCAAAACCACAGAGCTTTTACTGTCCAGTGCTCCAAGAATGTCATTATGGACCCTCAGTAACGCTGATTCGGTGCTATGTCTAGACCTGAAACCGGACTGAAATTTATCCCCCATGCCTTTCAGTTGGAGGTGAGACTGAAGCTGGGTGAAAACAAGCTTATCCATCAGCTTGGACAGAAATGACAGGTGGGATATTGGGCGGAAATTGGACAGTATGGAGGGATCAAGGTTGGGTTTCTTGAGCAGCGTTCTCACAATGGCGTGCTTGAGAGCAGTGGGAACAGTGCCCAAACTAAGACAGCTGTTTATGAAGGAGACAAGGAAAGGACCTATGATGTCAATAGCCTCTTTCAAAATCCTGGCAGGAACAGCGTCTAGAGGACAGGTGGTAGGCTTCAACTCATGGACAGGTTTTTTTAGGTCAACAAGAGTAACTGCATCAAAAGTCTCCAGCACACATTGTGTCGGTTGGGAGGGAATGGCAACAGCAGGGGCTTGTGTGATGGTTTGCCTAATAGACAAAACTTTGTCCAAAAAATACTGTTTGAATGCATTGCAAGTATTTACTGATGCCTCATTCACTACACCAGACACCGGATTTATGACAGAGTTAATAGTGCTAAACAGGATACCAGGACGGTGGCTATTGCTATTGATGAGATTGGAAAGGTATTGACCTTTAGCTTCCTTCACTGCTCTCTGATAGGTGGCAAGGCTGGCTCTAAACATCTCTAATGACACCTGCAGCCTATCCTTCTTCCATTTACGCTCCGCCTGTCTACACTGGCACCTGAGGGCCCGAGTTGTATCATTGAACCAGGGGTCCGATGGGCCTTTGGTCGACTTAGCCTTGTAAGGGGCAACAGAGTCCATAATCTGAGAGCAGATGGTGTGAAAGGATGAGAGGAGCAGGTCAGGACATAGAGGCAATGCCAATTCTACAGTAGAGGCGAGGTCAGAAACAGAGAAGGCAGCAACAAAGTCATCAACTCTAGATGGAGTAATAATGCGACAACAAAGGGGGGCAGTGGACGTGGGTGCAGGTGGAACAGCACAGATGTCAAACCGTATAAGAGAGTGGTCAGAGATGGGAAAATCCAGGACCTCACAGGATGACACTGTCACCCCACGAGAGATAATAAGGTCAAGGGTATGACCTAACCTATGAGTGGGACAGGATATAGACTGGGCCAGATCCAGTGAGTCTAAGAGAGCCTTAAAATCGTTACCAATTTTATCAGAGGGGCAACAAACATAAATGTTAAAATCACCACAGATTAAAATATTGTCAAACTTTGCCAGAAAGTCTGACAGAAACTCAGAGAATTCATTTAAAAAATCCCTATTTGGTTTGGGCTGCCGGTAGATAACTGCACATAAAATAGGACAGGGCAGTGTGAGCACAAATGTTTGTAACTCGAAACTGGAGTACCCTCTAGTGGACAGCTGGCGGCACTTGAAGGACTGTCTGTGAGTGGTAGCTACATAGACATAATAAAGAGTAGACACCGCATCGACCGCTACTGCCTACTGGCGCTGACGAGCCGTGGGACCGCCATCTTGGACCGGTCCGCCACTCCACTCAGTGTAATCTGTTTTGGCAGGTGAAACGAGCTGTCAGCGCATTTAATTAATCATACCTCAGTGAATACCTTACTGATTTTCACGCAGGTTTTTTTGCTGCAAAGGTCATACATGTAGCTATGATACAGGACACATGGTTCGGCGTATTTTAATATTCATAGTTTTATATTCATCAAAACTGTGAACATAATCCCCAAAAAGGGAGAAAAACAGGAACATTTCCAGTTTGACTATCATTCTGATTGAAATACCTTATGTGTAAATAGTGGCAGTAAAGTCAGAAATATATATTTCTCTCTCTCTCATTTCACAGCCCCCATCCCAACATACACACATGGGTCCCAGTCTAAAATAGCAGGATGAAATTAAAAGTGACAGTTTTTATTTAAACTGGACATTTACTTTGTTGAAACTCCCTTGAAAAGTCTGCAAACTTAATTAATGTAGCAATTTTCAAAACACAGTTACAAGTGCTTTTCAGAACCCAGAGGGAAAGAGATCAGGGCTAAGACAGTCACAATCACAAGGACATAATGTAAAGACCAACATTTGGATTCCTGGAGAGACACACCATGAGGCTAGAGTTCATGAAACACAAACAAACAGAGATACCACTGTTTCCAGGCAGTTTTAAGCCATTGCTTTCAGTTTCAGTGTTCATCTTGTCAGAAAGATGACAAATAGGACATAAAGATACTATGTGTGATGAGTAAGGTTAAAGTACAGATATAAAGCTTAGAATTAGTTTTGGGATGCTGGAATTTAGGATTAAAGCCTTGAATTGTCGTGGAACCACACACATGCACACGCTCTAAAACCCCTGAAAGAGGACAGTTCTTCCTTGTGCTCCCTTTCTGCAGTTCAAGAGAGGTGAGTTTGGTAATGTGGTGCAGCCTTATTTTGAGAAACACAGACACAACCAATGACAACAAGTCAGAATGATGGTTGTCGATGCCAAACTGAATCTCCTCAATGTGTTCCCCAAGCAGAAAAACATCCTCCGTTCCAATCTCCTCCCGGACGATGTCTGTGACTGTCGACACCTTAGGAGCTGGCATTGGAGAAGCTTGGCGGATCACCCTCTCTGCAGCACTCAGCACCTTATTAAAATAATAATTTTAAAAAATACATTATATTTATATAGTGCTTTACACAGGTGAGACACCACACCGAACAATCAGGCGGCGGAAGATGGCCTGGAATGCCGATGGATTGTTATTCCAGCCTCCTTATATGGAAAACAGGCACACAATACATACATTACTCACAAGACATAAAGATATTCATTAGGTATATTTTCAAAATTGTAATTAAAAGAACACCAACCCTACCTGACGCTCTGATTGAATTAAATAGGAGCTCCAAGTGATCTTGGCTGAACCTGTAGGTGAGCACATACCGCTGAACTAAATAATAAGCTTGTTTGAAAACCATTCTACTATCAGATGTTCTGTTGCCTTTATTTTAAGTGGGGTGGGTATGAGACATGAGAGGTAACTTACTTTTGTTAGGGTGAATTACACGTGAATAATACACAGTGTTGGGCAAGTTACTTGGAAAATGCAGTTAGCTAAGCTATTAGTTACTCTGTCATGAATAAAGCTTCACTACACAAAAGCTACCACCCAGTCAAATGTAGCAAGCTAAGTAACACAAACACAGCAGTAGGCTAGTTCATTACATAGGAAGCTACTTTAAGTTGTGCTAATTTCACATGGCAAGAAAAGTATGTTGTGTGGCCAAGCTACTTGGTAAATAAAGGAGTTACTACTACTGAAAAGTTACTTGATTCTGGAAATAGTGAAGCTACCACCAAAATACTAAGTTACTAGCTAAGCTAGTACTGCCCAACAATGATAATACCGTCTTTTATTTATATAAATATATAATTAGCTGGCCAATGTTATACCAGTAATATTTGATTTATTTCTACAATAGCATTCTTGAGTCAGTTGTAATCTAAATGTTATACTAATTATCTGAATTATTATTTTTATGTAGGCAAACGGATTATAAAATCAACACCTGTATGGTAGGGTTGTATCATTCAATACACCTGTATGGTAGGGTTGTATCATTCAGTACACCTGTATGGTAGGGTTGTATCATTCAGTACACCTGTATGGTGGGGTTGTATCATTCAGTACACCTGTATGGTGGGGTTGTATCATTCAGTACACCTGTATGGTGGGGTTGTATCATTCAGTACACCTGTATGCTGGGGTTGTATCATTCAGTACACCTGTATGGTGGGGTTGCAGTACATGAACCCTTGATTTCTTTAGGTGTTCCCTTTAATTTGTCAATTTGTCATCTGTATGTACTAAGTAGGCTATGTTTTTCTACATAAAATACTTCCTATGTGGCCTTAATGAATAATAACAATGTGACTGCGTTAACCACACTATGTAAACTTCAATGAAATAAACACAATATACATAAGGTAGCTAGCTACCCAGCCTCCTACACCAGAGTCTACTGCACGCCACGTTCCATGGGGCATTACGAGATGAGACTCACGGGAAGGTAGATAAAACATTACCATGCTTGATGTAAATAAAATGAACACAACCTGTTCCACAGCCCCTCCCCTTTCCCAGCCTCAGTTAGTAATATGTAGAACTGAAACTAAACTGAATGTGAAATATCTACTTGGTGCGTGTTGTGATCCAAATGAATATAGTTTAGTTTAACCGCGCACGCAACTTCTCTGTGTGTGGAACTAAAATTGTAAACTCCGAGTTCCCCCCGAAACGGACCTTGGAGCCGTAACTATAGCAACCGAAGTAGCCTAGCACACTTGATGCAGCATCGGAAATATGGCAAATGCAAGCCAGATTTGTATGTGCCTTCCTTCGTTTAGGGAATTATAGCCAGTTCGTTTCCTTACTATCTTTATAATTCTTGGACGTTGTGTAATTTACTCTGACACCAACATTATTAAATTCTCCATTGTTGCGATAGTGACAAAAGCACGATCTCTGATTGGCTACCGTCCAGCGGCAAGAGGCAAAGGTTGAACATGGTTGAGCTTCGCCGGCAGGACCAAATATTGTGCGTGTTCCCGTGGGCGGCAGTCGCCTTGCTTCGGCTTGCCGCGGCTGCCAGGGTTGGAGGCAAAGCTGCCGTCGAGGATTCATTGAACGTAATGGAGGAGGCAGCGGTTGCCGGTTCCGGTGTTTAAAGCCCCTTTTACGGGCACGGCGGTAGGGATTATTGCGTGCTAGTGTTCTTAATGACACCACAATGCAGTTCCAGGCCAAATAGAGTTAATTTAAAAGATAATTCAGTTTCTAAGCGAAACAGCGATTTGACAAGTGCGATTTTGGTGAGTCCACTATTTTAAAATGTTTTACAGTCAATTAGCCTCCGCTACTTAATAATTTGGTCGGTGGGATACACCAAAAGGTGAATGTAAATTAAAATGTTTCTGTCAATATATATCCATACAGCATGAACAGTTTATTTAAGTAATGGATTTATTTCAGTTTCTATCAATCCATCTGTACTGACTGCTCTTCAGTCTGCTTTGACTGGCTGTCCTTCCTGTTCTGTCTTAAAATTCAATCTGTCCGTTTCTCTGATCTGGCTGCCTTGATGCTTTGCTTTTCTGTTCTGCCTGCATTTGTGTCTGTCTTGCTTGCTGTTTGATCTGTCTGACTGCCTGCCTGTCTGCATTGCCATCTGTCTGTAATGCCCACTTGTCTGTCTTTCTTGTACCTTCTGTATACCTAGAGTGGTAGACAGTTGGCTAAAAAATATTCTCCAAGCACCTAAACCCGGGCAAACACCAGGAAAGCGCCCAGTTCATCCACCACAAATACCAAATGTATCAGCCAAATCTATCCGATGCTAAAAAAGCATATGAGGCGAAAAGTGTAAGATTCATCCCAACGTAGTCTGAAGAGTTTCCCTGGATTTGGCTCCCAACAGGACCAAATGGGATACAAACCTCCCATATTACTGACAACCAATCACCTGCCTCCGTCCAAAGCCATTTAACAGCTGGACAATTCCAGAACCATGCATTAGTGTATCAACCTCACTACACCCTTGCCAACACCTGAAAGGCACTGGTCCATCCTATTTAACTTATATGGTGGGATGCACAGTGGCTCTCAAAAGTATTCACCCCCCTGGAATTTTACACATTTAATTGTGTTGCAACATGAAATCGAAATTCATTTTATAAGTTTTTTTTTGCTACTGATCATCACAAAAATGTCCCTACAAAGCTATGATTATAAATGAGCAGAAGTGACATTTCTATTATATTATTTCTGAATTCATTTACAAAATATGTTTTCATGTTTTTCACAGCTACAAGCAGACTGAACTCAAGGCAACACACCAGTTACAGCTGAAGAAAGAGGAAAAGAATATCTGGTCCAGGGCAGAGGAGGCTTATACAACTACCCTCACCCAGAGAGATTGCAGTATAAAAACAATGCAGAAGGAGATCAGCAAGCTGATGATGGAAAAACAGCTTGCACAGGTAAGACATTGTCATTATTTTGGGAGTGTTTTCAATGGTTGACATCTAAATTTGAAATTGGGGGGGAAAAAGCTTTAAATTTGAAGTATTAAAATACAAGTTGACTCTAGCCTGCTGTACTAATCCAATATAACACTGTATTTTAAAAGATTACAGATGTAATTTATTTGTCATTGACTTGAACAGAAAGTCCAACCTTTGTTTGAACTACTTACTGAAAGTCAGCTACTGTACCAACGACTGTCAGATTCCCACACATGCCCTACAAATTCACAACAGTGCCAGTTTTACACATTGTGGTCAAAAACCATGGACTGTGTCTTCAGGGTATCTAGCATTAGTGTACTACATGGGTTAAACATGGGTCTCATCAGCTGTACAATATAGTTTTTAATAATATCTATATTTAATAGTCTAATTTTTAATTTAATTAGTCTAATTAGACTAATTAGTCTAGTTATAGCTATTAAAATGATGTATTGGTCATATTATAACAAATGTAACATTTTATTTCAGCAAGAAATTGATAGATTAAAGCTGAGGCAGAAAGTCATTAAGAATCAGGGACCACGTCTAGCTTGGAACGACAAACTGATTGAGACAAAGCGAGAGGAGACAGAGATAAAAGCAGGATTAGACAGACAAGGAATAAATGAGAAAGCAAAACAGGACGAGGAAACGATAAAAGCACTGACACAAGAGATTGAGAGATTGAGAAAGATTAAGCCAGAAATGTCTCATAAAAAAGATGAAGACATTTGTAACCTAGAAAGCGAGAGAGTTAAACTGGTCAACAAAAAGGTACAAGATTTGGAGAGAGATGTTGAGAGATTGAAAGAGATTGAACAGGAAAGGTCATTTAAAGGAGAAAGAACAATGCATATTGCAAAAATGGAAGATGTTCAACTAGTCAACAAACAGCTAAATGACTTGAAGAGTGAGGTTGAAATATTGAAACAGAAGCAGATATTTCAAAAGCAAAGATCCATGCATATTGCAGAGAGTGAGGGAGTTAAACTGTTCAACAAACAGCTAAACGACTTGAAGAGAGAAGTTAACAATTTGAAAGAAGACATGACAAGTAAAGAAATTCAATATGAAAGAAGATTTGAAGTTGCAAAAAAAGCGCATAAAAGACAGAATGAAAGAATTAAACAAGTTAACCAACATTTATTACAACTAGAGAAAGAAATAGTGATAATTAAAGAAGCGATTGGATTGAATGAGTATACTGGTTTAGAGAGACTAGGTGATGGAAACAGAGAGACAAAGAATGATGGAAGAGAAAAAGACATTAAACAAAGCATTGAGAAAGAGATGGAGATTAACCAAGAACAATATGAATTGGAGGAAAACCTCAAGACAATCAAGCAACAGATGGTAGAATTTGATAAAGTGAATTACTGCCCTAAAGCAACCATGCGGTTCAAAGGTGAAATGATACAGGTAAGTGGAGAAGGGGGTGGACAGAACCAACAGGACATGAAGGAGGAGGAAACAGAGAGTGAGAATGACATACAAAAAGAGAAAAAACGAATGAGACTTGAGATGGGACCAAAAGAGACTGAAATAATAAATGCAAGACTGAGAGAGTATTACATGTCAATCTACAGGGAAAGACTGACACAGAGTAAGAATAGAGAGATGCTAAAGATTGCAAGAGAGAAGAGAGAGAGAGAGAAAGAGATACAGAGTGAAGAGGAAAGAGAGAGACAAAAGGAAATGGAGGAAGAAAGAGAGAGACAGAGAGTGAAATCAGGGAAGCTACAGATAAAGATTGTAAGAGAGAAGAGAGAGTGGGAGAAAGAAATACAGAGAGAGGAAAGGGAGAGACCAGGGGAAATGGTGGAGGTGGAAAGAGAGAGACAGAAGGAGATGGAGGAGGAAAGAGAGAGACAGAAAATGAAGACAGTGGAGAGACAAAAAGAGATGGCAAGAGAGGAAAGAGAGCAGGAGAAAGAGATACAGAGAGAGAAGGAAAGAGCCAGACAGAAGGAGATGGAGACAGGAAGAGAGAGACAAAAGGAAATCAGGGAGATGGAAAGAGAGAGACAGAGAGAGAAAGAGAATGAGTGTGAAAAGATTGGGAAAGAGATTGAGGAAGCAGAGGACAGGATGTCCAAAGAAAATATGAATGATATAGTAAATATAATAAAATTAAAAGGACTGCAACAGCATCAAAGGCGGAGAGAAAAGTGCCTACAGAGTTTCAAGGTGGATCGAGAACAGAGAGAACAGAAAGAAGAGAGAGAAATGAAAGAACAGAGAGAAAAGAGAGAACTGAAAAAACTGAGAGAAGAGAAAGAACAGAGAGAAGAGAAAGAACAGAGAGAACAGAGAGAACAGAAAGAACAAAAAGAACAGAGCGAAAGAGAAAACCTCATGAGGGAGAAAGAGGAAAGACTTCAGGAGATTAAAAGGAATCAGGAATGGTTAAGACAGCAAAAAGAGCTGAATATACAGAGAGAGAGAGAACACGCCAGCTACATCACTTCAGCCAGAGTAAAACAGAAAAGAATTGAGGACCCTGCCCCTTCCAATAAGAGTCTTATTAGGAGAGCTTTTCACTGGATGCGTAGGACGTTTGGAATGAAGAACCTCAGAAAGAAGCTGGTAAAAAATTAAAGGAAGCCCTTGTTAGTCATGGAAGCCATTTATTGGTCAGTAATCTTTATTTACACTGTTTGTCACGCCCCCTTCCCCGTGACTCTTGTTTGTTCTATGTACATGTTGTTTCCGTCTTTGTTTGTTGGTATGTGTGCCTGGTGCGTCTGTTCCATGTCTGTCCTGGTGTTGTGTTCTGGTTGTCCGGGCAACGAGGCGGGGCGGGGTGTTCCCCACCTGACAGTCATTATCCACTCTCACACCTGTTCCTGATCTGCAATCCACCACAGCATTTAGGAGAGTGTAGTATTTGTGGAGATATAATAAAACACAGACACTGCGCCAAGGTGAGTCCGTTGATTCCAACTCCGTACCCCCTCAAACAGCCAAACCCCAGAAGGCCCAATGGCCCCTCCCATTACCGTATTTACTCTAGTACTGATACCATCATGACCGTACCTTATAAACTACTACACTCCTCCCCCCCTAGAGTTTAACCTATGACAAGAAGACTAAATAACTGAACTGTTATCCCAATTCCTGTAAACATAATATGCAGTGCTAAAAGTATACCACATAAACAAATTATTTAGTGTAGCAGTAAGCACTCTGAACATGAATAGTGTATTCATAACTCATCTCTACATGAACACTTAAAGATTCAGTCTGGTTGGTGCTGTCCGCTGTCTTTCTGGATAGCGGCGCTCTTGTTGCACTTCCTGAGATGGACCAGCAACAACATTTTCTGGCTCTGTGCTTTCTGCTGGATCCCCACAGCCCGCTGAGTACTCCAAAAAATCATCATCCCTTCTGCTTGGTGAATATGAAGCTTTAGATGCATACAGGTGATCCACGTGCACCTTGATTTGACGACGACCAACTTGGACCACATAGGTCAGTGGTCCTCTTTGTTGCAGAATCGTCCCTGGAATCCACAGCTCCTTTGGATGTCTGAAATCCCAAACTAACATCCTCCCTCCCAGTTTAAACGTCCGGAGTGGCTTCGCTCACTTGTCGTAAGCCTGTTTTTCCTGTAGCCGATGCTTGAGCCCTACATGTCTGGCTACATTAATGACAGGCGAGTGCGTGGGTGTCTCTTTAGAAACATTTCAGCCGGGGTGCGCTCAGTGACTGTGTGAGGAGTGTTTCTGTATGTGAACAGGAACCGAGCAAGCCGTTGCTGGGGTGACACAGACTGTGCTTCCAGTCAAGTCCAGGCTTTCTTGAATGTCTGCACAGCTCGCTCAACTGCTCCATTGGACGCGGGATGGTAGCACACTGAACTACGAAGTTCTCTCTCTTGATCTAGTCCAGGCCTTCACCAGAAACTTCGGGCTACTGCCTTCATTTGTGTTACCAGGATGTCCATCATATAAATCAGAAAACAGTCTCCGTCTGAACTTTGGTGGTATCACGACCCTTGACCCCCAGAGAATACATCCCTGGTTTGTAGACAACTGGTCTTTTCTCAGAAAGAATTGTTTAAGATTTGAATCTGGCACAAACTTTGGTCATCCTGACAATGTCAGATCAAGAACTTTGGAAAGGATTGGGTCATGTCTTGTCTCTTATGCAATGTCTTTTGCTGAAACAAGCAGCTCATCCACATGTGAGACACAGAGTACTCCACCTTCATCTGTAACGTCATCAGTGTCGTGCTTGCACAGGAGACATGACAATGCATCTGCATTGGGGTGATCACTGGATCGTCTTTACTGAATGTCATAATCGTACGCCAACAGGGTTAAAGCCCAGCGTTGCATGTGGAGTGCAGCAAGAGTTGGAACTGTACATTTGGGGCCAAGAATCGTCAGAAGTGGTTTGTGGTCAGTCAACAACACAAACGTTCTACCGTATAGGTACTTATGGAACTTTTTGACACCGAGATGAGAGAGTTCTTGATGCAAAAGCAATAGGTTGCTCTTCGCCGGATGGAAGCACATGAGAAATCACTGCTCCGACACCATATGGACTGGTGTCACAAGCAAGCCTGAGAGGCTTCTCTGGATCATAGTGTGCAAAGCATTTGCTATTCAGGAGATGCTGTTTACAGTCCTTGAATGCATCTTCACATTGTGGAGACCACTTCCATGGTGTTTCAGCTTGTAGCAGCTGGTGAAGTGGGTGCAGCCATGTGGACTGATTTGCCAAAAATCTCCCATTGTAATTAAGCAAACCCCAAAATGATCTTAACTTCGTAACATTCTGTGGAGCTGGTGCCTTTACTATGGCCTCAACCTTGCTTGTGGTTGGGTGCAGTCCCTGTGCATCTATTCTGTACCCTAGGTAGTCCACTGAGTCTTGCAGGAATGCACACTTGGAAAGCTTGATTCTCACACCATACTTTTCCAGTCTTGCCATCACTTGATCCAAAATGGCTAAGTGTTCTTCCTTTGTAGATGCTGACACCAGAATGTCATCCATAAAGCACACAACCTTCTCCATTCCACTCAGTATTTGATCCATTGTGTGTTGAAACACTGCTGGAGCTGTGGAAACTCCATAGGCAAGGTGAAGGAATCTGAAGAGGCCTTGTTTGTGTGTTTACTGTAATATAGTGCTCTGACTCTGGATCTAATTGCAGTTGTTGGTAAGCGCAGGACAGGTCTACCTTACTGAAAACTGTCCCGCCTGCTAGAGTGGCAAACAAGTCCTCAGCATTTGGAAGTGGATATTCTTCCGGGAGTATGCATCGATTCACGGTCACTTTGTAATCACTGCACAATCTCACTGTCTTGTCTTTCTTTGGTACAACGACAATAGGCGCCGCCCATTCACTCCTTTCCACTTGAGTTATGATGCCATTCACCAGTAAGCTTTCAAGCTCTTTTTCCACTGCTTCCCTCAACGCATAAGATACTGGTTGTGGTTTGTGGAAGATGGACTTGGCCTCACTTTGCACTCTTATCTTCGCTCTGAAGTCTTTAATCTTCCCATATCCATGCTTGAAGAGATCCTTGTGCTTTCCAAGAATTGCTTGCAGAGTGAGCTGTTCATTTTTCTCATGATTGTCTTGAAGACTGAAGATCTTTCCTCAGTTCAGCTTTATCTTCAGCAGCCAATTCCTTCCCAGTAGTGGTGGTTTACTGCCTTTCACCACCACAAGTGGCAGCTTCCACTCATGTCCCTCATACTTCACCGGCACTAGGATTTTCCCAGTGAAGACAAATGAATGGCTGCTGGCTGCACAGAACAGCTCTTCAGTTGTTCATGATAGAGAGACTCTGAAATCAAGGACATGGATGCACCTGTATCAACTTGCATATCCACTGGCTTCCCAGCTATATCCACTTTGACAAAAATTCCATATTTTCTTCCTTGAGCAGTATACACCGTAAACAGGTCAGGTACGTCATCCTTACAATCATCCAAGTCATCAGTTTCTCCCGTTGCGTTCACCTTTTGAGCTTTGTCTCTATGCTTTATTTTTTGCAGACTCTTTTTAGATGTCCCACTTTTCCACAGCCGTGGCATGTTTCGGTACGATAGTAGCATTCAGTTGATTGATGATTGTCCTTGCCACATCGATGTACTGTTACTCTTCTTGTGATGTTGCCGGTCACCAGAAGTGTTGAAGACTCTGTGAACTGCCCCTTTTGGTTTATCCGCAGGTTCTCTCACTTCCTTTGTATCTTTGTAAGCCAACTCAAGAGCAAGTGCAATATCGCAGGCCTTTTTGAATGTAAGACACTCAGAAACACGTCTGCTTTCTTCCCAGCATCAATCTCAATTGCAGCAAGCCATCTTTCAAATCGTTCTAAATATGAATACAAATCTTCTTTCTTACTTTCAAATTCCTATTAATGCCATTTCTTCAGGTGTTTTCTTTATTTAATTATTTTACAATTTCCCCTCTTCCAGCACATTTCATCTTCTGGCTTCGTCTGTTAATCTCCACTTTCTTTAATTACTTGCTTTGTCTGGCAAGACAAATTATTTCCTTTTATTTTTTCAGTTACATTCACTCACCACAGGAGGGCACTTTCAGGGATCTGTCCCTACCCTAGCTCGGATGGCAAGCTTAGCCGTTTCAGCAGCTAGCAGTCTGTGTCTTCCGAACCAGAAACAGGCGGAGGGTTGCCCTTTTTCACGGCGTTCCACTCGCCAGATATCTTCAGTATCCTTCTCTGATGTGGATTCTTTACCTCTAGTACCTCGTCGCCACTGTAGTATTTGTGGAGACATAATAACACACGCAGACACTGAGCCAAGGTGAGTCTGTTTATTCCAACTCTGTACCCCCTCAAACAGCCAAACCCCGGAAGGTCCAATGGCCCCTCCCATTACCGTATTTACTCTAGTACTGATACCATCATGACCGTACCTTATAAATTACTACAGAGAGGACCTGACTTCCAGCCCCTGCTGGATCGTTAAGCCCCAACCGTATGTTGAGCTTTGCGAACCAGCTAAACCTTTGCTGTATTGACCTAGTCCTGTTTTGCCTGTCTGCTGTGTTTTCCGATTACCTACCTGTAACCCTGCTTTTTCCCCTGCCTAGACAAACCCGACAACTGCACGCACCTGTTTGTCACCCTGGACCTCGGAGCCACCCTGCACCTAGATTCCACGCCAACCCACAGCCACTCGGCCCACCCCCCTGACACTGTTGTTATACGTACGGCAGCTTTTTATTTTTTATTTTATGTTAGGTCCAAATGTGATGAGATACTGACCCAATACTTTCCTGTTTCTGTGCTTTTCCTGTTACAGCTACTGCCATGATGAATGAAGCCCAGTCAATGTCATTGTCATTTATGCTTGAAACCATCTCATATATAATAAAATAGAAATGAATTACTATGTGTGTGATTATTGACTGAAAGCATTGAGATTATGTTAGTTATAAACAATGTCACCCAGCGATTTAGGAGATAAAATAGCACCCAATACAACTGGATGACACATTTAGAGGCCCAGGGCCTGGCATGAAGATCTGTGTTTAAGGGTTAAGTGCCTTGAGAACAGAGCCTAACATGGGTGGACCAGTAGATGCAAGGTTGCTGTTTCAATCCCTGGACAGAGGGGACCAGTTTTTGAAGATGTCATTTGTTTTTTGCAGTACACCCTTTTCACTTATTGCAATAATATATATTTTTGAAAACCCTTGTAGCACTACGGTGTTAATTATTTCATAATTTCTATACATGAACAAAGTTGTTCTTTAAATTAGATACAATTGTCAGACTTTTACACTAAGTCACTCAACATTTCACCAGTGTTCTAGTCTACTCTAGAACAGTTACTTTTAATAGGAATCATCAATAATACGAATCAATACGAATCATCAATAAACATGTATAGAGAAATGAACATTTGATTCTCTGGCAACAGTTCTGGTGGATTTGATTGCATTCAGCATCTCAATTGGACACTTGTCTCTCAAAACTTGAGATATCTGTGGCATTGTGTTGTTTAACAAAACTGTGCGTTTTAGAGTTGCCTGTTATTGTCCCGAGCCCAAGGGGTACACGTTGATGCTGTTTAATCACCTGTCAGGTCAATGGATTATCTTGGCAAAGGAGAAATGCTCACTAACCGGGAAATACAAATATTTATGCACAAAATCTATTTCAGCTCATGAAAAATGGGACCAACACTTTACTTTAGGGTGTCCTGTCATGGAAAACACTTCAGATTTCCAGCAAAAAACATGCAAAAACTCAGGAACTTGTGAATCCAAAATAGACCTTAATGAAGATTCAAAAAAGCAGAGTTGGAACAACTGACTTCCAAACCTTAAACACACATTTGTATACAGTATGGTTATACAATGATATTAGGTCCTCCCATTATGCTAATTTCTGGATGGATCCTTCTGGAATCTTCCATCAATGTTTTTTACAACCCTCTGGGATTCGCTCCCCCAGCCAGTACTCATCATGACTCAGCATATTCTCTGAAATGGAAGGATTTCCTTATCTATGGGCTCACTCATCCTCCCAAGGCATTCAAGGACAAGCAACTGGTCATTCTGACATCAGGATTACATAAACTGTTGCTCCTTAGTCACATCAGTATAGTAAGAAGAGAAACTGAGCACAGCTGTTGACCTTGACACACATAGAAATCCAAACTGTGTACCTTATTCTTCATCAGTCTCTCTTAACAATTAAATGTGGAAAAATCTAAGACAATTCGACTGGGAAAATTATATGAGCCTTGGTTAAATGTTTCATTAACACCCAATTGATTTGCAAAAGTTCACATGAGACAGTCTGTCTACTCTCCATCAGGTTAATGTGAAATAACATTTCATGAAAATATCCCTACAGTCCCTAATTCACAAAAATAACAATGCTATATTAATCTGTTGGGAACATGTAGCTCAGTTAGTCCTGGGAAATATGTCTGTGTGATGAGAAATGTTTTGTTTATCTGAGGAATAGAAACTTGTGCTAATGCCTAGGCCTTAACTGAGCAGGCTAATTCTTTATATGTGACTTGGCAGATCTGACTAACGTCCTGTTATGGCTGAACACTGATTAAATGGACTGTAAATTGACTGTGAATGTCAAATGTCAATGTTGTTTTGTGGAACTAACCTCTACCTGAAGATGAGACAGCCAGTAATTTGAGCTGTTGCGTCTTTCACCATTGGAAATTAACTCTCATGATGCGATGAACATAAGAAATGTATTCAGGTTCTAAACCATTCAGAGATTTATAAACTAAAAGCACCACTTTGAAATCTATTCTGTAACTGACTGGAAGCCAATGCAAAGATTTAAGAACCAGAGTGATTTGCTCCGTTCTCTTGGTCCTGGTTAACATTCTAGCAGCAGCATTCTGAATGAGCTGCAGTTGTTTTACAGTCTGTTTTTAGGAGTCCAGTTAAGAGGCCATTACAGTAGTCAACCCTACTAGAGATCAAAGCATGGATGAGCTTCTCTTGGTCTTTTTGGGACACCAAGCCTTTGATTCTGGCTATATTTTTTAGATGATAGAATGCTGTTTTGGTGACCGCTTTGATATGACTGTTAAGTGTGAGGTCTGTGTCTATCAGAACACCAAGATTATGCATTTGATCACCGCTTTTATGGGCCCAAGAATCCAGTTCTTTACTAATACTTGTTATTTTCTTTTTGTTGGCAAACACAATAATCTCATTTATAGGTATTTACAGATGCATATAATTAGAATATCATCAAAAAGTTGATTTATTTCAGTAATTCCATTCAAAAAGTTAAACTTGTATATTATATTCATTCATTACACACAGACTGATATCTTTCAAATATTTATTTCTTTTAATTGTGATGATTATAACTGACAACTAATGTAAATCCCAAATTCAGTATCTCCGAAAATTTGAATATTACTAAAGACCAATACAAAAAAAATATTTTTTTAAATGTTGGCCAACTGAAAAGTACGAACATGACAAGTATGAGCATGTACAGCACTCAATACTAAGTTGGGGCTCCTTTTGCCTGAATTACAGCAGCAATGCGGCGTGGCATGGAGTCGATCAGTCTGTGGCACTGCTCAGGTGTTATTAGAGCCCAGGTTGCTCAGATAGTGGCCTTCAGCTCTTCTGCATTGTTGGGTCTGGCGTATCGCATCTTCCTCTTCACAATACCCCATAGATTTTCTATAGGGTTAAGGTCAGGCGAGTTTGCTGGCCAATTAAGAAGAGGGATACCGTGGTCATAAACCAGGTACTGGTAGCTTTGGACCTGTGTGCAGGTGCCAAGTCCTGTTGGAAAATGAAATCTGCATCTCCATAAAGTTGGTCAGCAGCAGGAAGCATGAAGTGCTCTAAAACTTCCTGGTAGATGGCTGCGTTGACCTTGGACCTCAGAAAACACAGTTGACCAACACCAGCAGATGACATGGCACCCCAAACATCACTGACTGTGGAAACTTTACACTGGACTTCAAGCAACGTGGATTCTGTTCCTCTCCTCTCTTCCTCCAGACTCTGGGACCTTGATTTCCAAATGAAATGCTAAATTTATTTTCTTCAGAGAACATAAATTTGGACCACTCAGCAGCAGTCTAGTCCTTTTTGTCTTTAGCCCAGGCGAGACGCTTCTGACACTGTCTTATTCAAGAGTAGCTTGACACAAGGAATGCGACAGCTGAAACCCATGTCTTGCATACGTCTGTGCGTGGTGGTTCCTGAAGCACTGACTCCATCTGCAGTCCACTCTTTGTGAATCTCCCCCACATTTTTGAATGGGTTTTGTTTCACAATCCTCTCCAAGGTACGGTTATCCCTATTGCTTGTACACTTTTTCCTACCACATCTTTTCCTTCCCTTCGCCTCTCTATTAATGTACTTGGACACAGAGCTCTGTGAACAGCCAGCCTCTTTAGCAATGAGCTTTTGTGTCTTGCCCTCCTTGTGCAAGGTGTCAATGGTCGTCTTTTGGACAGCTGTCAAGTCAGCAGTCTTCCCCATGATTGTGTTGCCTACAGAACTAGACTGAGAGACCATTTAAAGGCCTTTGCAGGTGTTTTGGGTTCATTAGCTGATTAGAGCGTGGCACCAGGTGTCTTCAATATTGAACCTTTTCACAATATTCAAATTTTCTGAGATATTGAATTTGGAGTTTTCATTAGTTGTCAGTTATAATCATCAAAATAAAAATAAACACTTGAAATATATCAGGCTGTGTGGAATGAATGTATACATTATACAAGTTTCACTTTTTGAATGGAATTACTGAAATAAATCAACTTTTTGATGATATTCTAATTCTATGACCAGCACCTGTAGTGGAGAAGATCTGCAAAGAGGAGTGGGACAAAATCCCTCCTGAGATGTGTGCAAACCTGGTGGCCAACTACAAGAAACGTCTGACCTCTGTGATATTCAACAAGGGTTTTGCCACCAAGTACATGTATTTGACCCCTCATGTTTTGCAGAGGGGTCAAATACTTATTTCACTCATTAAAATGCAAATAAATTCATAAAATGTGTGTGTTTTTCTGGATTTTTTTGTTGTTATTCTGTCTCTCACTATTCAAATAAACCTACCATTAAAATTATAGAGTGATCATTTCATTGTCAGTAGGCAAATGTACAAAATTAACAGGGGATCAAATACTTTACCCCTCATTGTAGGTTCTATAGGACGCATAGAACGTAAAAGGGTTTAGGTTTCTACTAGTGATATTTCAGGAGGGACTTTGTTCTGTAGTGTACTGGAGCAGTTTAGAAGAGGGGTAGGAACTCCAGATGTCCTGCTGTCTCAGGATGTCTCTGCAGAATGCAGGCAGTTCCAACAGGCGCTGCAGAGCAGAGTTCATAAAACAAGTGTTTCTGATGTTGGGCAACCTGGAAGAAAAAATTGATTTGTAAGGAATGAAACCACAATACCTCTTAATACCACGTAATTATTTGAAAACAAAAAGTAAGGTGTATTTTACCTACATTGTTATAACTGAAAGGAAAGGATCTGGGACCTACGGACGTCTGAAGATCCCAATGATTCCAGGAAGGAAAGAGAAGACCCCACACCAGTCTCACTTCTGTTTCTTGCCTTTACAGTTTGTGTCCCTGCCCAGGAGTTCCCTCAAATGCCCACTTTTCATGCAAGATCATGCAGCTTTTGATCCCCTTTAAGACATTACATATGCATTTATATTTGAAGAAGATTAACAACCAATTTTAGTGGACATGAATTGTCGCTGTCCCATGCTAAGGTAGCCTCCCCCCAGTCAAAACCAGTGTCTTCCCTCAGTCCTCGTGCTCTAAAGAGTTTCCCAATGATTACCTTGGTGGTCTTGGGCAGACATATTCTTCTGGAAGCTCTTCTAATTCTGCTTGGTCTCCCTCACCTGGTCCACTATATGAGAAGAAAGAGGCAGGGCTTAAATACAATGTCTGAAAAATAACATACATAGGAGCATTACAGATAAACGTGAAAACTTAATAACATCAATAAATATTTGGTGACATCTTTTGTTGCCTAGAGCCGTACCTGCACACATAGAAGAGGATGTAGGCAGTGTGAGCTCTGGTCCTCAGCACAGTGGCCACATCTGTCCTCCGGACACATCGGTCATCCCATCAGAGCCACCCACTGCCTTGGCTGTCCAACAGATCAGTGATGTGGTGGTCTGGAGAATGTGGACATGGGAACATTGAACATTTCAGGAATTACTCTCTTAAATGTTTGTGAACATGGTATGCTCGTTTTACCATTCAAAACCAACCATATTAAAGCATTATTCACAACTTTTTAATTTTCTAATATTAATTGTCTCAAACCTCTCCATGGGACGCCCAGCTTCTGCAGATTTAGCACACCTGAATCAACTTGTCTGCTAAATATCTAACCCTTGACCTCTTGATTCAGGTGACCTAGTTCAGGGCCACAATATAATTGCGAGATTCTAGAGGTCACGGAGAGGTTCAAAAACCACTGCTCTAGGGGACTGCAGTATGTGAAATCTGTGACTATATTTGCATATGAAATGTTGTCTGTTCATCACTGTCGTCAGTCACATTAAATGTAGTAAATTATATATAAAGAGATGTATGACATTTTCAATGTTGCACAGTTTGTAAAAAATCTGTTAAAATTGATAAAAAATGTATTTGAAATGTGGGTTCCAGACTTTTTAGAACTATGCAGGAATGCCTGGCATGTAACTTTACATGTGTATTTGAACTATATTGTACCTGTATACAAGCTGTCTCCCAGATGTGAGATCACACTTGACAATCAAGAATGCCTGTTTCTTTGAGGTAACAAAACTCCGACAGGTATTCCCTCTAGTTCTGAGGTATATTTCCCAGATGTGATCGTATAGTGGTTTTTACAAAAATTGATAATTTAATTATGTCTACCTTAGAGATATTCAGAATGAACTACCATCACCTACTTCAAACTAAATGTCTCACCCTAGTAATGAAAGCAGAATGCACATATTTCTCAACTAATCAAGCTACTGGCCTCAGCCAAAAACTGCAGCCCACAACATAAAAAAAAGAAGTAAATTACCTGCAAAGTTCGGGGAGAAATCATGTAGAATGTCTGTTTTTTTTTAGGTAACAAAATGTCTAAAGAAAATGGAAGATTATTTTCAGTTACACAATTAGATATTTGGCTAGCACCGACCATATGCATAATCGTTTGCATCGGAAAAGCCGACCAGTTGCATCCAAAGCCAAGTCGGTAATACCCCTTAACAGTTCCATGAATATCAAATTATTTTACAGAAAACATACAAACATTTTATGAATACATTTTGTAACTGTATTTTACAACACGATCGTTTCTCAACTCACCGACAGACATTCCCTCTGGTTCTGAGGTAAATTTCACAGAATTCCAGATTTTTGCTGCTAGCTGTATAATTACACTAAAAAGCCAGGAGATGGCGAAAGCCCCCCATTTTATGCAGGAATTTAACAGAACTTATTTACATCGTTACATATATAGTGAATATAAATAGACCCTTTTTAACTCCTATTTCTCTTCTCAACACTCATTTTTAATGATGAGAGTGTTAGAAACACAATATCATACCTGAACTAGACAGGCAGTTTGAGTGTTGGCCATGCTGTTGTTTCCCATTGACCTCACCCTGTGTCAATCGATGGCACTGAAAATACATTTGTAGAGTATGCCAAACAAAAAAACCCAATTAAACAAACCATACAACTCAATGCACGAAGGAAAATGCATTATCATCTTGTCCGTTTATCAGCCCATTCTATTACACACAGCTCATATAAGCCTGGTACAAGAACAATTTAAAGTTGTCCTTGGTGGTAGTGATCATAACCTCAACAGTATTGTTTAAAGATACTTGTAGTTATATTTGAAAAACGTTTTCAAGGTCCAACTAGAAATAAAAGCCTTGTAGCATTCCTAACATTAAGATGTACAACGATTGCAAACTAAAGGCTTAGCTTTGGCCGGTGCAGTCGCACCAGGGCCAAGAGTCTATCCGGACATGTTTTCTGGACGTCCGTTACAAAAATGTTGGTAGGCCGAAGTTCAACTGTTACGATAACGTAACCATAGCAACCAGTTCTGCCAGGACAATATTTATGATATTCTGTATGATAAATGATCCGACTTACGGTTTCACCAACAAAATGTTTTATTTTGCTAATAAGTCAGCATGATATCGGAGTATAATGATGACAGTGAATCAAATTAATTAGCTTAATATCATTTTATTCAATAGTTTCAATACCACTTTAATAAAGAATATGAAATGCATTCTGGAATTAATTTATTCAAAGCGTTGTTGTTTCGATAGTTTCCCACAAATATAATAGAACATGGGCTGATGTCATAAAGGCCCAATAAATCAGTATGGCAATTTGACAGTCGTCTGACCTGGGACCTGTTCTAAACAATCTACAATACAAACAGTTGGTACAAGTGGCATTTCAGTTCTTAAAACAGTTTCAATTCGTTAATAATATATAAATAGCCACTGTTGTGCATAGCATAATACATCAAATGACTGTACTTTTCAGAATATTAACAAACAAATCCTTTTGAAATAGTTTTCAATCATTTATTAATTACAAAACGTACAAAATGGCTATTGTCTTATGCAGGAGGATACTGTACAGTGGGGCAAAAAAGTATTCAGTCAGCCACCAATTGTGCAAGTTCTCCCACTCAAAAAGATGAGAGAGGCCTGTAATCAGGTACACTTAAACTATGAGAGACAAAATGAGAAGAAGAAATCCAGAAAATCACATTGTAGGATTTTTTATGAATATATTGGTCAATTATGGTTGAAAATAAGTATTTGGTCAATAACAAAACTTCATCTGAATACTTTGTTATATACCCTTTGTTGGCAATGACAGAGGTCAAATGTTTTCTGTAAGTCTTCACAAGGTTTTCACACACTGTTGCTGGTATTTTGGCCCATTCCTCCATGCAGATCTCCTCTAGAGCAATGATGTTTTGGGGCTGTCGCTGGGCAACACAGACTTTCAACTCCCCCCAAAGATTTGCTAGGGGGTTGAGATCTGGTGACTGGCTAGGCACTCCAGGACCTTGAAATGCTTCTAACGAAGCCACTCTTTCGTTGCCCGGGCGGTGTGTTTGGGATCATTGTCATGCTGAAAGACCCAGCCACGTTTCATCTTCAGTGCCCTTACTGATGGAAGAAGGTTTTCACTCAAAATCTCACGATACATGGCCCCATTCATTCTTTCCTTTACATGGATCCGTCGTCCTGGTTCTTTTGCAGAAAAACAGCCCCAAAGCATGATGTTTCCACCCCCATGCTTCACAGTAGGTATGGTGTTCTTTGGATGCAACTCAGCATTCTTTCTCCTCCAAACACGACAAGTTGAGTTTTTACCAAAAAGTTATATTTTGGTTTCATCTGACCATATGACTTTCTCCCAATCCTCTTCTGGACCATCCAAATGCTCTCTAGCAAACCTCAGAAGGGCCTGCACATGTACTGGCTTAAGCATGGGGACATGTCTGGCACTGCAGGATTTGAGTCCCTGGCGGCGTAGTGTGTTACTGATGGTAGCCTTTGTTTCTTTGGTCCCAGCTCTCTGCAGGTCATTCACCAGGTCCCCTCCATGTGGTTCTGGGATTTTTGCTCACCGTTCTTGTGATCATTTTGACCCCACGGGGTGAGATCTTGCGTGGAACCCCAGATCGAGGGGGATTATCAGTGGTCTTGTATGTCTTCCATTTTCTTATAATTGCTCCCACAGTTGATTTCTTCACACCAAACAGCTTACCTATTGCAGATTCAGTCTTCCCAGCCTGGTGCAGGTATACAATTTTGTTTCTGGGGTCCTTTGACAGCTCTTTGGTCTTGGCCATAGTGGAGTTTGGAGTGTGACTGTTTGAGGTTGTGGACAGGTGTCTTTTGTACTGATAACAAGTTCAAACAGGTGCCATTAATACAGGTAACGAGTGGAGGATAGAGGAGCCTCATAAAGAAGAAGTTACAGGTCTGTGAGAGCCAGAAATCTTGCTTGTTTGTAAGTGACCAAATACTTATTTTACAGAGGAATTAACCAATAAATTCATAAAAAACCCTACGATGTGATTTTCTTTCTCATTTTGTCACTCATAGTTGTAGTGCACCTATGATGAGAAATACAGGCTTCTCTCATCTTTTTAAGTGGGAGAACTTGCACAATTGGTGGCTGACTAAATACTTTTTTGCCCCACTGTATAGTACTTTATATACAGTGCAAATTTATATTTCTTCATTTACAAAGATAACAATTAACTGGCAATTTAGAGGGACAAGAAGATGATGTACGTTTTTCATGGCCAGTGGCAGCTTTTAGGTGAACCAAGGCCAAGCATTTCTACATTTCAAAAACAGCCAACTTTGAATGAGGAGTACACAAGTAAGAGTCAGGTATCTCTGGATATTATCCTGTGCCCAAGCCAATCCGAACAAGCTTTCTTTGGGCCTTATATATTATTCTTATATAGGCTAGAAGAATAATAGTAAGCACATACGCATCATATATTGTTGAATACTGTTAATAGAAATGATTACATTTAGGCAATGTGTTTTAATGTGCCATTTGATTGATTTGAGGATGTTTTTGAAAGGCCTGTGGGAGGCCGGGTCATTTAAAATACTGGTAGGCCATGTCAGTTTTGCCACTGTCCATAACTTCAGCGAGCATGTAACCTACTGGGTCATTAGCTCTGGGTCATTCAAGAGATTGATCTATTTATTTATATTTTATAATATAGGGCAATTTTCATAGAAATAGGATGTTTCTTGACCGCTTTGTACTTTCTGTGGTGAAGATCGATTCATACAGGTTCTTTTCGGACTGCTGTGCTGAATGTACTGGCTATATTGCAGCTACTTTGGTAACAGCATCAAATGTATGGAGGACTAAATGTGCCATAATATGAAATAAATAAGTAAATAAATATATAAATAAATATATACATAATTAAATAAATATATAAATATTAAAATAATAAATACACATTGCATTTACTTTGTGTACAGTTATGCATCGTCCAAATGAAAGCCATTTCATTTGGATTGTGTGATGTTGTTCTTTATCCAAATGCAATGGGGCGGGACCTCACCTACTTGATAAATAGAGGCAAGGTGTTAAAGAGAGGGAGCTGGGCCAGGTCCAAGCAGGCTGGACAAAACAGACACAAGTTATGTTTTCCACTTCCCTGTTATAATTGGATTTTAAAATCATAAAAATGGTTTACTCTCAGCACCCATTCAAAAACTGAATAGGCCTGAATGTATCAGGCAGACTACACATTGACATAAGCAATCTGACATGCCTTATCCAGAGCGGCCCTGATGAGATGCTGAAATCACTTTTTCCTTTCAATTCTCCATGAGTTGGGCTACTGGTAGGTTGTGTTTGTTTCACCATTTATGCAGGGAACACAAGCATGCAGGGTTGCCAAAATATGTGCTGTGTGCAACTGAAAGATGGTTAACATCTATCACCTGGTTGCTACTGTTGGTCAGTGGTCAATGTTGTCCCAATATATTTCTCTAAATGTGTAACCTCTTAGAAACTATACATTGAATGGACTTAATATTGCATTTATTTATTTTAAATACCAAAACTAGGCCAATTTAGAATATCATGAAAAAAGAGCATGATGTGCTTTGTGATTTTGGAAAACTTCTTTGCACTTTTTACTGAGAATGTAATGTCAATCAAATGTATTATGGCATAATATTGAGTAGGATGTAATTGAACAGTATTTAATATATTTTCATCCAAGTTTATGGTGCCTACAAATTGTACCTAAAATGTCTACAAGACCCGTATCTGTAAACCAGCCAATACTTGCCAGATTCTTCTGGGTTAATACAGTTTGTTCAAGGAATGTAGTGTCTAAGTTTCCAGTAAAAAAGTTTTAAGTGTGCACGGACATAATGGAATGAGAACACCTCAATCACACTGAATGTCCCACTCGTATATTTAATTTGGATTGTGCAGACAAGCAAACAATAATAAATAAATTACATTATAATTACATTATTAAAAATATAAATGAATACATACAGTGGGGAGAACAAGTATTTGATACACTGCATATTTTGCAAGTTTACCTACTTACAAAGCATGTAGAGGTTGCAATAAAATGCTAAATAATTACTTAAAAATCATACAATGTTATTTTCCTGGGATTTTTGTTTTAGATTCCTTCACTCACAGTTGAAGAGTACCTATGATAACAATTACAGACTTCTACAGTGGGGAGAACAAGTATTTGATACACCGCCGATTTTTGTAGGTTTTCCCACTTACAAAGCATGTAGAAGTCTGTCATTTTTGTTTAAAATGTTTAAAATTGGCAAGGGGGATACCTTTCTCAGTGCACAGAATATAAGAGCTTGCATTACCAGGAGCATTCACAAGCAATACAAAAATACAAATCCACCAATAAATGTTTGAAATGGGCAAGGGGAATACATTTGTCAGTGCAAAGAATACAGTATTTAAGTGAGAAAGCAACAATGTGACAACCCATGGCACTTTGCTTCTGACTTGTGCCTGTACGTTGAATACAATTTAAATAATCATCTGCTATCCAGTCTTTTAAGAAGTTTCTTCAGATACATTTTTTCCCTTGTCGTTTTCCCTGAAAAGTGGACTTTTCCACAGAATCAACATTTAGACTTGGTCTGTATCTTTGTGGTCTCTCTTCATTCGACAGCTTTCTGTGTCAAAATGGACTCCATTGAATTTAAGTCCATCGAATTTAAAGGGATAGTTCAACCTAGATTCATTATTGATTGAAATTCTGATTACTTTGAGTTGTTCCCATGGACACATTTTTCACAACAAGCCATTATTCACCTCGGTCCCAGCCATTTATTAGAATTATTAGCATTGTCCAAATTAATTAATTGAAAGTGTATATCCTGAGCCACAAAAGCTGCATTACAACCGGAAACCTACTCCAAAACACTGACAAATTAATGTTTTCATACCTCTGTGCGCCAAAACCAACAGAAACTAAGTGAAGAGAGGTGCAATCAGTAGTCAGGAGAGTGGGGGTGTTGTTATGACGGAGGCCGGGATGTGACAATCTGTAAGAAATTCATCCAAGCCTTTTCATTCATTAGACTTCATGATGATCTGCTTACAAGTTTATGTTGTTCTCTGTCTGCCAACAATTCTGTGAAGTCTAATTCTGGCACTGCCACTGTTACTATATCAAATATACTTAGCTGTTTGTAGGGGAGAGAACATTCACACCATGCAGACTAAGAGTTTATGAATAACTTTAACAAAGCATTAGGTGGCTTAGATTCAAAGAAACCTCATAAATACCTCAAACTGTTACATCTAATATGTTATTTTAATTGTTGACATTGTATACATTATGAAAGTATCTATTCATAGAATAAACATTAGAGGGGCTTCTAAACAACTCAATATCTGCTTTCAAAATAGATTTATTACTTCAGACAGGAGTTTGCCAGAAACATGCTAGCACCTACGCTCCCATCAGGATACATTACATGATTTCATCCATTAAGGTGTCACTGCCAAATCTGGATTTGAAATGTAATATGTGGTAACATGGATCCATTAAACAAACAAGCTAGCCTCAGCAGCCTATATATTAATATAATGTTACACCCAATGGTCACATACTCCTCTCTTCATATGCACTTTTGAAATATTCAAATTCCACCCCTGCCAATCCTGGCATGAGCCACCCTGCAGACACTGTCTCTACCTCAGCACAACCCAGTGATGTAGCATCAAACACTCCTGTCCCCTCTACCCCAGCACAGCCCAGTGATGTAGCATCATACACTCCTGTCCCCTCTACCTCAGCACAGCCCAGTGATGTAGCATCAAACACTCCTGTCCCCTCTACCTCAGCACAGCCCAGTGATGTAGTATCAAACACTCCTGTCCCCTCTACCCCAGCACAGCCCAGTGATGTAGCATCAAACACTCCTGTCCCCTCTACCCCAGCACAGCCCAGTGATGTAGCATCAAACACTCCTGTCCCCTCTACCCCAGCACAGCCCAGTGATGTAGCATCATACACTCCTGTCCCCTCTACCTCAGCACAGCCCAGTGATGTAGCATCAAACACTCCTGTCCCCTCTACCTCAGCACAGCCCAGTGATGTAGCATCAAACACTCCTGTCCCCTCTACCTCAACACTGCCCAGTGATGTAGTATCAAACACTCCTGTCCCCTCTACCCCATCACAGCCCAGTGATGTAGCATCAAACACTCCTGTCCCCTCTCCCTCAGCACAACCCAGTGATGTAGCATCAAACACTCCTGTCCCCTCTACCTCAGCACAGCCCAGTGATGTAGCATCAAACACTCCTGTCCCCTCTACCTCAGCACAGCCCAGTGATGTAGCATCAAACACTCCTGTCCCCTCTACCTCAGCACATCCCAGTGATGTAGTATCAAACACTCCTGTCCCCTCTACCCCATCACAGCCCAGTGATGTAGCATCAAACACTCCTGTCCCCTCTACCTAAGCACAGCCCAGTGATGTAGCATCAAACACTCCTGTCCCCTCTACCCCAGCACAGCCCAGTGATGTAGCATCAAACACTCCTGTCCCCTCTACCCCAGCACAGCCCAGTGATGTAGCATCAAACACTCCTGTCCCCTCTACCTCAGCACAGCCCACTGATGTAGCATCAAACACTCCTGTCCCCTCTACCTCGGCACAGCCCAGTGATGAAGCATCAAACACTCCTGTCCCCTTTACCTCAGCACAGCCCAGTGATGTAGCATCAAACACTCCTGTCCCCTCTACCTCAGCAAAGCCCAGTGATGTAACATCAAACACTCCTGTCCCCTCTACCTCAGCACAGCCCAGTGATGTAGCATCAAACACTCCTGTCCCCTCTACCTCAGCACAGCCCAGTGATGTAGCATCAAACACTCCTGTCCCCTCTACCTCAGCACAGCCCAGTGATGTAGCATCAAACACTCCTGTCCCCTCTACCTCAGCACAGCCCAGTGATGTAACATCGAAAATCTATAGAAGGTCTGCATCAACAGACCCTACTAACTGGACATCTGTTTTAACTGATAAGGTAAGAACATAGTTAGTTTCTGAAACAAAAAGACGGGAGAAGATGTCAGCATGACAATTTCAATAGTCTTAGTCAATGGAGCCCAAAATCTGTATAAGGATGTATAATAATGCTGCAATATGCATATTGCACTAAGGTTTCTGTTATATCTTTTTCAGTCAATACTCTTATTTATATTATAATAATAATTTGTTTTATGTCACCAGTTTCTTTAATATGTTTTTTGATTTTCTGTATTTGGTTTCTAAAATAAAGAAAATCTCAAAGACAAAGCTATGCAGTTTCTGTGTGAGTGTATGAACACAATGATTGGTGGTGGAACTGACTGCGATGCAAGGGGCACCAGCTACAATCTTGCCTAGGGCACCAAATTGGTCAGGTCCGTCCCTGTTTACAAGATTAGGCCAATGCTTGGATTCTTCACGGAGACTTCATATCTTAGCTTTTCCTCTGACATGCATTATGAAGTGTGGGACCTTTTATAGGCAGGTGTGTGTCTTTCTTAATCATGTCCAATCAAATAAAATAGCCACAGGTGGACTCTAGTCAAGTTCTAGAAACATCTCAAGTATCATACAAAGAATGCATCTGAGCTCATTTTGGGACTGAACAGTAACTCTCAAAACTATTCACCCCTTGAACCTTCTTTAGGATACAATTTAACAAGACATTGGGCATACTACAAAATTAGCCAAGGTGCTTCCCAAACGTGGTGTTTATGCTAGAGTAGCAAGAAGAAAACAACTCACATCAAATCAAGTATTGCTTCACCTACAATTTCCAGCTTTCAATATGTTGTTAGCTCCTAGATTATTTCTGTATTAGACTAGTTTTCTATAGGACACAGATTATTCATAAGACCTGGGACTTTTTTGGACACTATATAAAGAAAGAACACTTACACTCCAGCTTTCTGAGGCATACTTTTATGCCACCAGTCCAATGTATTGTTTTGATTACTTTGCTTCCCACCCAAACTGTTCACATAAATCATTATATAGTTTATAAGGTGCAAGAAGAAATGTTTTGCATTCCTCATGTTCCATCCTAAACCAGCTGGAGGGGTCAATCAAACTGATTTATAATGCCCTTTTTACATTGCCACAAAGTGCTTTGACAAAACAACCAGCCTGAAAACCCAAGAGCAAACAACAAGTGTTGAATTTTAGTGGCTAGGAAAAAGTCCCTAAAAAAGCAGAAATTTTAGGAAGAAACCTAGAGTGGAACCTGGCCTTAGAGGGTTGACCAGTCCAAAAATCATAACTGGTACTCTGGAGGTGTGGGCCAAGACCTCATATCCTCCTAAGTTTAAACACGGCAGGAGACAGGGAACATTTAGAAAGTGCATTTCTTAGATCTACAAGGATTAACTGTGGAGAATGAGAACTGACCCTACTCCCCCAGCATTAGTAATAAACTGGACAGATTCCTGAAGTTTCTCTGCTTACTTTTATAGTCTTAAATGTCTGTAAAATCAGCCACAAAGGAGATTTATGATGTCGAAATGTTTTCTTTAATGCTCAACATTTTACCATGAAAATCATATTTTATGCAACACAGTAAAATTATTAAAGAAGTTGATCTTGTTTACTCAGCTGATTCTTTACCCTGTAGGAAGAAAAAATATGACATAATGAAAGAGTTCATAATGAACATTCCACAGACTTTAACAATTGCTAATCAATTTGAGGATCAGGTATTTACAGATGCTTGAGACTGAAATTCTTCTCAGATACCTTGAATACATATAAATGATCAGTGTTGACCTCTATGAAGGTTACTTCTGTTGACCTGGTCATATTTGAACAAGTGGCAGAGTTTTAGGAGATGCTCTGTACCTTTCCAGCATCGCAAATCTTGGCTCTGAGCTTGTTGACTTGAGACTCAGCAATGTCAGCGCGCTCCTCTGCCTCCTCCAGCTCATGTTGCACCTTCCTGAATTTAGACATGTGCTGGTTGGCAGCTTCCTCCTGGGTGAGGAAAACAGAAGTGGATAATATCAGCAAAGTATCTCCGTCAACATTTCATAGAAGTTTGAATCTTTAAGTAGCAAATACATTTTCAAAATACTTATTATACAGACTAATTAGGGAATATTGACAAATTACAATGTATGGACATTTCATAACGTCTTTTAGGCCTGGTAAAGGACTAAGACTCACAGCTTCCTCAGCCTGCCTCTTGTAAGCCTTTACTTTCAGCTGCAGCTTATCTACCAGGTCCTGAAGTCTTTAAACATTCTTCTTATCCTCTTCAGTCTGTGGGAGAAGATGAACGATTCAAAGCCCCACATACACAGATGTGTCTGTGACTGTGCAGAAAGAGAGCATGTTCTCTTACCTGGTAAGTCAGCTCTTTGACTCTGCGCTCATACTTGCGTACTCCCTTAACGGCTTCTACACCTCTTCTCTGCTCAGCCTCCACCTCAGCCTCCAGCTCACGCACCTTTTGTAAGATTATACAGTTATATAAATTATTGTAGGCATATTGTGGAATCAGAGGTTGTGGAATCAGTCATCTTTGTAAAACAGAAGTATTCTTCTAAATCAGCAGATATACTGTATAATGAAATGTACAAAAAGTATCTTTAATTCTACCCAAACCCATCCTGCTGGTAACTGACCCTGGACTCCAGTTTCTGGAGCTGCTTCTTGCCTCCCTTCATGGCCAGATTCTCAGCCTCATCCAGGCGATGCTGCAGGTCTTTGACTGTGACCTCCAGGTTCTTCTTCAACCCTGCTTATTGTCATAAACTGCATCATTTAAATCTTATTAGGAAGTGTAAACTTTAAATACATTTTTTTTGATTTAGGTAAATCATTCAGAAAATGAATCCATATTTAATCATGTTTGATATCAAACTCTGTAATTATAATTAATTTGATGTGATATGGCTTAACATTATAAGATGTCATTTCCCATTCTGATCAAGTGATATTCATTACATACAGGATGTTTGCAGAAGATTTAGCCAAGATGTCTACTACACCTCACCTCCTCTCCATCATCTTGCTAAACTCCCTCCTCATGAGATATCCACGGCTAAGAGCCTGGATCATGCGGACCAGAGCAGCCAGCTTCTCGTCTCTCATCTCCTCCAGGACACCAAGAAGACCGGCTTTGAAGAACACCTGAGGCAGGTAAAAATGTTACATTCTGGAGCCCTAGTCAGACCTTGACAGAATGAACTTAATCTAAAAAAGTGGAACAACACCACAAGATGAATTTGAACAACATACAATGTGTAATGCTTACAAACAAGCCATAAAACAGATAACACAATTACTTGTTTATGTTTCATTAGTTACTAGAAATAGTAATATTATGTAAGGATCACCTATCTGTTATTATCCTTAAGTCTGCTTCAGTTGGGTGTATTGGACTGACCTTGTTGTGTCCAAACTTGTATTCCTCATGATTTACATCTATGGACCCAAGCAGCTTCTCAGAGGCCTTCTTGTTGTCCATGAACTGTCCCTCAGGGATGACGCTGGCATTCAGTACTTTGTACCTGAATGAGGATAATTTGTTTAATCATAATGTTAAGTTATATTCTTTACCAGGTAAGCATTTTCTGATGCTGGGAAAAGTCCTCAAAGCAGATCAGATCAAATGTGCTGCATTGGAGCTGGGCTGGTCCACCCTCTTGAGAAGGGGTTGTGCAATCTCTTTTCTAATGTTTTGCTGCCGCAGTCTTGCTAGTTAGAACCAATCAAGTTACAATTTGTCCTCAATAGCCCAATTAATCTGTGAAGTTTTGTAGCGCTTGCTTTGTTGTTTTTTCTATTAATTTACTGCCATGCTGGTAGGGCTGTGGTGTAGCCCTATATTGTTGCGTGTAAGAAAGACTGTAGCTAAAACAAAGAGAGTTCTGCCAAGTTGTTCTGCAGAGTTTACGAGGAAGGGATGAGAGCATGCCAATTGACTTTGTACTATGTTGTCTGTTTTTAAAAAAAGTTGCTGCCTGCTCTGTGGAATGTGTTTTTCATCCCTGTCCATCGGTCTCCTAGTAGTTTTGATAGACACTCAGCAACCCTTCTTATCCTGTGTTTGCAGCCCGAACAACCCATGTGGAATACATGCTTTCAGTCATTGTTTGGAACGGTTGATGTGATCTGCTGTCAACAAGCCTAAATTTAGCTCTTTACTTTCTTACCCTGATTGAGGCATGATTTACAAGGACATACAACGACTTCAGCCGACCTCTTTTCATTTTGCCATAGTCCAAGTGAATCTGGTATCTTTTATGGTGTCAGAAGGAAATGGAGATTAATTTCTCTTTTTCTCACCTACCAATTTCCACTTTTATATTCTACGCTCTCATCTTCTCTGTGAATTCCTGAATGAGCTTGACATGCAGATTTCTTCATTCCCAAATGATGGCTCACCACTCATTTCATTGGAAGACTTCTAACTTCTGCCGTTGATTAATTTATTTCACTTGCCACTTTTTTCCTCTTTTGACCTCCCTCTTTCCAGTTAACTGCCTCTCACAAAACAGTTAATGCACTTAATCTAATCTTTACTAGATCCTGTCTGTCTACCAATCTCGCAAGTACCCCTTTCCATGGTCAGTACCCAGCCACGTGTTACACCGCCATAATACTTGTTCTCTCTCCTGAACTGCTCTCTCCCAAATCCTATAATCTCTTCCATCCCCTTAATCCTTCTGCCTTCTCCCTCCTGATTCTGCCTCTTCCACCTTCCTCTCCATGCTTTCCAAGTCCTACGACTCTCACTGCCCCCTTTTCTCCCTGCTGGCCAAGCTCTACCCTCCTTACTCACTGCAAATGACCAACGAGGAAGACAAAACTTCAGAATGACCTAGCATTCTCAGGTTTCAAAATGAGCCACTTGACCAAGATTGTTCCCTTCTATGTTACTGGGGCTCTTAAAATGGCAATGACCAAGCAAAATCATCTGACAACTCAGCTTTGCATAGAGTACCTAAAATAATTCCACTCCCACCACCACCTCTGGCTGTTGTCTTTTGTAACCGTTGCTTATTTTATTCTTAGTTTATTCTTCGTATTTTGCTGACAACCAATTCACTGATTAGAATGCACTCACTGTTAACCTGTGTGGTTGTTTTCACTAGCTTTCTTAAACAGTATGCATTTACTGTAAGTCAGTTTGTATAAGAGCGTCTTCTAAATAAAATAAATATAAATGTAATTTATATTAGTATTTGTGTGCAGGCACGTGCACAGGCAGGGGTGAAGGGGAGCGACTGCCCCTGACCCTCTTCCCTGCTCTTGACAAAGTACCCTTCTGTCTGGATGTTTTTTTAAGAATATCATATTTTTCTAAACGCAACCAAAGAGTATGTAGTAACATGAAAAATAGAAGCCCAAGGGAAAAATAGAACACCCCTCTTCTTCCAAATGGTTTTGCCTAACTTGGAAATTACTGCTGGTCTTGTGTTTAATGCGCTGCCCACTGGCTGGTTAAATTATAATTCAAGCACATTATCTAGGTATGTCTATTGCAGCTATGTGACATTACATCGGTTTTTAGCATATCAGCAGTCAGCTAGCGAACATACAGCATTGGTTTACTGGTGAGTGCATGAACCAATTCTTCCTGCTGCTGTTTTCACCCCCACTGTCTGACAAAGCCTAAAGTTCATCCCCTATTAAATGAAATTAATATATATAAATACAGAAAAAAAATCACTGGCTATCTACCTAGTTAACCTAAGCGTTGGTGCTAGCTTGGAATGTATTGCTCAGCTGCAATGGTGCATTAATATTGTAGCTACATTAACTTAACAAATATGTAATGTTTCCATCTGGCCAACATCCTCTTGGTAGGCAGACAAATTTATATTCAGAAATGAATATGTGGTTATTAAAATGCGGTTATTAAAAGCCCTCCAATCCAATTAAACATCTCAAACTTGATCTAAAGTACACACAAATTATTATAGACCTATGAATGTGTCAATAACTGTGCTTTTCTGGCCAGCAAATGGATTTTGACAAACACAATTCCTATCAAATAAAATATGTGCAGCCCTCTGTTGAACTTCAAAATCCCTATTTGAGCCTTGAACCAAAACGTTTGCTGAGACAGGGCACATAGTATATAATAGGAATACTTATTATGCATTAAAAAGCTTGGCCATTTCTCCTGCGAGTGTAGGTATGTATTTTCTCTATTATTATTATTTATTTTTTATTCAGGGGGTGCTCTTTTTTGTGTTTGTGTGTGTTTATGCATATGTTTGTAAGTACCTTTGCTTGAAGTCAGCATAGAGGATTCTGCTGGGGAAGCCTTTCCTGCAGATCCTGATACCCTCCAGTACATCGTTACACCTGAGCTGATGGATAACCAGGTGGTTCTCCATCAGACCTAGAAAGACAAGTCTCCTTTAATACTCTGATCCAGTTTTTTAAAGGTACTGATACTGTACTAATGTTACTTGGCGTTTGTAAGTCTATATTTGTGGTACCTGGAGTCTTTGACTCATTAGGAATCAGGCAGCGCACAAAGTGAGGGTGAGTGCTCCTTAAGTTGGTCATCAGTTTGCCCAAGTTCTCTTGTAAGAGGGTTACAAACCAGTTTCTCAGAAAATATGATAATCAAAGCAGAATTAAGGACTTGATTCTGAAAAATCCAAAGCTCACCCTGAACTGGGAGGTCACTGTCTGCATGGAACCACCCTTCTTCTTGCCTCCTTTCTTGGTTGTATCTTGATAAAATGGTGGAAAGTCAAATATCATAAATGAGAGGATCTCAGGTAAACTTGTGGCCTAGCAGTGGGATGATCTGACCGGTAATCTAGTGGATGCTAGATTAAATCCCAAAAAGTGAAAAGATAATCCATAGTTTTGTCACAGGGAATTGGAATTTCTCCCCAGACTCTCATATTGAATTACCCCATGCCGCTACAACATAGAGAGGTTCAGATAAATGCAGAAGAAATACCTTGGTGGAACTTGGTGACATATATCTACTTTTTCCTCAAGCTAATTCTAAAATAAAGATTTTCTGAATAAACTAGAAGATGATAGTGATACTATCATAAACGATTGAGAAAATGGTGGTCTGCATTTTGACTGAAGTTTCATTATTTAGATGTGTTACTATTCTTACCCAAAGGTGGGGCAGCAGGATACAGGGCAGCCAACAGTTTAACTGAGGACTTCCCGTACAGCTGACAGACTGAGTCATTCAGGGGGTCCTTGTTCTTGTCCAGCCAGCCAGGGATGTTGTAGTCCACAGTGCCAGCGTAGTGCACCAGGGCAAAGTGGGCCTCCACCTTGCCTTTGACGGGCTTTGGCTTCTCAAATACCTTGCATTTACCAAGATGTTGGTCATACAGCCTGTTCTTGAAGGTAGTGTCTGAAGCCTTGGGGAACATACACTCCTCTTCGAGGATGGAGAAGATGCCCATTGGCTGGACAAAAAAGATTGATATTAAATTGATTAGATTTACATTTAGGATCCATATTTGTTAGCTTAGCTGTTGGGGTAGGTAATAAGGTCTTCACTTTCAGCATGAAGTATGAAGTTGATGGAAGTCTTCATTTCACAAGTTATAGAAATCACATAAACAAACAAAAAATGTATCATAAAAACAGAGACTTCAAATGTCCTATGACCTCACTTATCTTGAGAGGTTGAGACTCTTCTTGTTCATATTTGTGTTTCTTAACAATCTTGCATTGTGAGGAGGGGAGAAAAAATTGTAGGGAGGGGATTCAAACTGTTTGTTTTCTCTGGTGAAGGCTGTGTGTTTTATCAAGTGAGGCATGAATGTTTTTTTGGCATTGGCTGAGGGGATTTTGGTGAGGGCTGAGAGTTATTTGGCAAGGTCTTTGTGTTTTTTTGGGCATTGGCTGAGTGTTTATTGGTGAGGACTGTGTGCTTTGAGCTGGCCAAGAAGAGCGAATGTGACCGACCCACCGACCGAACCACCCGACATAACACACTCTCATACACAGTCTAATCTGTCCTTTCTATTCTTATTATGATTATGAATGGTTTGCACTTTGTGGTAAACCCTCTGTATTTCCTCTCATGAAGTTTTCTCTGTAACACTTTATTTGAAGGGGTGTGCATAAGAGTAACATGACACTGTCATGATAATGTCATAAAAATGACATGACACATGAAGGAATCACTATGAATGTTTATGAATGTTGTCATTAGGCGTCATTCGGTTGATTATGTCATTTTTCTATGCAAGCTTGACATTGTTTGTGATGTCTTTGTTATGACAACTTGACATTGACTGAGACAACATAAGGTAACACTTTATTTGAAGGGGTGTGCATAAGAGTAACATGACACTGTCATAACCAAGACATGACACATGAAGGAATGACACTGACAGGTTATGTTGTCTCAGTTAATGTCAAGTTGGTAGACTTGGTAAATTATATGCCTACCTCTTGGAGAGTGTCCTTTACTTGGCTGGATGTTGTGAAGGGGTTTTTCTTTACCATGGAAAGGATCCTACGATCATCCACCACTGTTGTCTTCTGTGAACTTCCGGGCCTTTTTGTGTTGCAGAGCTAACCAGTGTGTTCTTTTTTTTTCTCAGAATGTACCAAATGTACCACTCCAAATGTTCCTGCTATCTTTTTTTTCTTTTTGCAGTCTAAGGATGGCCTGTTTCACCTGCATTGAGAGCTCCTTTGACTGCATGTCGTGGGTTCACAGCAACAGCTTCCAAATGTGAATGCCACACCTGGAATCAACTCCAGACCTTTTACATGCTTAACTGATGAAGAACTAACAGAGGAATAGCCACACCTGTCCATGAAACAGCTTTGGAGTCAATAGTCCATTTACTTTCGGTCCCTTGAAAAAGAGGAGGCAAAAAAGGGGGGAAAGTATTTGATCCCCTGCTGATTTGGTACGTTTGCCCACTGACAAAGACATGATCAGTCTATAATTATAATGTTAAGTTTATTTGAACAGTGACAGAATAACAAACAAAAAATCCCGAAAAACCCATGTCAAAAATGTTATGAATTGATTTGCATTTTAATGAGTATTCGACCCCTCTGCAAAACATGACTTAGTACTTGGTGGCCAAATCCTTGTTGGCAATCACAGATGTCAATCACAGACGTTTCTTGTAGTTGGCCACCAGGTTTGCACAAATCTCAGGAGGGATTTTGTCCCACTCCTCTTTGCAGATCTTCTCCAAGTCATTAAGGTTTCGAGGCTGCTTGGCAACTCGAACCTTCAGCTCCCTCCACAGATTTTTTATGGGATTAAGGTCTGGCTAGGACACTCCAGGACCTTAATGTGCTTCTTCTTGAGCCACTCCTTTATTGCCTTGGGTCATTGTCATGCTGGAACACCCATCCACAACCAATTTTCACTGCCCTGTCTGAGGGAAGGAGGTTCTCACACAAGATTTGACGGTACATGGCCCCGTCCATCGTCCCTCTGGGCTGATTCCTCATGATCATTGCAACTCCACGAGGTGAGATCTTGCATGGACCCCCAGACCGAGGGAGATTGACAGTTCTTTTGTGTTGTCACCTTCTCTGTTGTCACCTCTGTTGTCACCCTCACGAAGCTGCTTGGAGATGGTCTTGTAGCCCATTCCAGCCTTGTGTAGGTCTACAATCTTGTCCCTGACATCCTTGGACTCTTTGGTCTTGGCCATGTTGGAGAGTTTGGAATCTGATTGATTGCTTCTGTGGACAGGATAGTTTGTGGATAGTTTGTTCCTAATCTCAGCTCGTTACCTGTATAAAAGACACCTGGGAGACAGAAATCTTTCTGATTGAGAGGGGATAAAATACTTATTTCAGTCATTAAAACGCAAATCAATTTTTTTCTGGATTGTTTGTTGTTATTATGTCTCTAAATGTTGAAATTAACCTCCTGTTGAAGTCTAACACTTCCCCGAGTTGGTTTGTTGGAAAGGAGAATAACACACCAGGAGTCAGGTCAATTATCGTATCGTATATCCATTTATTACAGAAGCTTCCGGAGACAAGTGACGCCGCACAATGTCCAAGGATCAACAGTCAAAACATAATTTTATACTTCCACTACTCCCAAAAGATAGAGGCGTTAAGTTCACAGAGCAAGTGTGCCATTGGCCCAATCCCGGTTCTATTCCTTATAGGATAACTGCAAGTATCCCCTTGCCCCCCTTGTGGTTTCTGTGTTGTCTGTCCGACTATGTGTGTGTGTCTCTAACCTGTGTCCTGTTTCTCAAAAGACAGACATACTAAATATGTAGGGTTTCTTGTTCTCCTACTTGCACCTTCCGTTTTAGCTCATATTTCAAACAATTAATATTTTGCTTCATTGGTTACAACAGCTTACAACAGTTCACTAACTTATACAATCAATATATCTACACTACCATTAAAATAATAGACTGATCATTTCTTTGTCAGTGGGCAAATGTACAAAATCAGCAGGGGATCAAATACTTTTTTCCCTCACTCTACATATTAAGAGCTGTAATTCCTAAGGCCTTCCTTCAATTTGGATATGAATACCATCAAATGTAAGCTGAGAGACTGCACTTTAAGCTCATATTCACTATTTAACTGTAACTTGAATAGTTTGTTAAACAAACAAAATAACAAAACTTGTGTCAAAATTATCATAGATTTTTATCCCCTGCTCTACATAGGTAGTAAATGTAGGGTATAATGTGTCCGAATGGTGATTTAGGACCCTGGAGGGCAGGACTTCCGATTGATGTGACAGGTGGGCGGGACATCCGGTTTGTAGGGTGGGACTTCCTGTATGACGTGTGTTAGGGTGGGACTTCCGGTGTGACATATGGACTTCCTGTATGACGTGTGTACGGGCGGGACTTCTGGAGTGACATATGCATGTCCGTTGACTTTGTAATTCATGATTACATTGAAGTTTCCATGTTTGATGTTTTACAACGACTGATGAGCAAACCAGACTAGTGTTATAACAGGTGGGTTATGATGGATGATAAATAAATGGTCGTAGGGTTCCAGAATGTTAAATTCCCAGGCAATAAATAAATGTTGTGTCAGCGGCAAGATGGTTGGTGTTTAACAAATGGGGTCCAGCATATCTATAAACCCCCCAGGGTTTTATCTTCTGACAAGTGGTACAACAGATGTAGGTTTCATGTTTTATGGGATGATTGGCGTGGTCTGTGTAACCATGCAGAGACCGGTGATGTTCATTCAGTCTTGCCTGAGTAAACCTGCCTACACAATACAAAACATGGCGGATTGTGTGGCGATCAATGTTTCGGGTGAAACACATTTGAAAGCTAACAACTTAACCACAGCTCAGCGATTTGGTAAGAAATTACAAATGGACTGCAGAGACGCAATCAACACGGAAGCACCGAAGAAGCCGATGCAGAGTTTATCACGGATTCATCATCTGCACCAAGATATGTTGCAACAGGAATGGAAGTTGGACGACGGTCGGATCGGTGGATACATTTTCAACCCAGAGATACCGGAGGTTGCATTTTATGAATTACCCGAAGGCCAAGAGTTTAAGCCTGGTGTGACTGATCAAATGGTTTTCAATGCTAGTTTATGGAACACCTTTCGAAAAGTGTTTTATTTGGGGCCAATACAGGGCACACATAATACGCTTGATGTATTGTTTATAGGTGTCGAGGGGATGAAACAGTATAACTATGTCCGTAAAATGTCAGCGGGTTAGATTGTGACTGCGACTGCGGACTGTTCGACTGACGTAAGACCCTGAAGCCCCGCCTTAAGCTAACACCATACTCAACAGAGCATAAAAACAGACATACTGCCTGTGACTATCAAGCACTCTGAAGAATTTACGAAACATGTCGTAAGATTACAATCAAGCGGAGATTGAAAAACCCAAGGTTGAGGACTGGCTGTGTGATGCCTGGGATGACAATGCTGAAGCCTTCTACGGAACCCCTGATCAACCAGATTGGTGATCAGCTAGGTCCTCTTAATCTATCATACCTTTCAAATGCTAACAAGAGTTGGACAAACATTTTGTACCAAAAGTTTTAAAGATCAAAGCAACTGTTGTGGAAATTCTTGAACGGATGTATTCTTGGTCGTCCTATACATGTATGAATCATTACTAGTTAAAGATGCCGAGAGGGATCTGGTGTTTGACTAGGAGACCTCCTTGACCGGCACCGGTGGATTAGAGAGTTAATCATAAATCTGTATAACTATGTTGACTATCCAGACATTGTGTCTCCTCAGGAGTTGAGAAGGATAAGGTGGGGGGACAGCCCGCCCTTTGGGTAAATGTTACACAAGACAGATGGGCAACAACTTACCACACCCCTTTTCACTGTAATAAAAACGGATTGTGCGTGTATGGAGTCAGAGACTCCTCGGACGATTATGTTTGAGTTATACCACAACATTTGCCAAAGATATAGATTTGAAAGGTGATTGGGAAGTATCTTTGATAGAGTTCCAATACCCGCATACGTGGAAGACTTTTACATGGGGTGAAAACGCATTCGAAACACGACAAAACTTGGAAATATGAACTCAACACTGGTTATAACAACGGCATAGTAAAACTGGTGGTAGAGATCAACATTTATATGAAACCACATGGTGTATGGGTGGGGTATGATGAATTTAAAAATGGAATGTTTCTAAAAGGTGAGAACCATTTTAGTTAGAAATTGTACCACCCCATGGTACGGTGCGTTCCCCATAGATAATGTGGCTGGGTTTAACACCCTATACATCTACACAGATATAATTCATTATCATCGTGTTGGTGACAGTCATGTCCCACTGCTGTGAACTGTACATATTTCAGTGAAAAAGAACAAAGTTGTCACAGTGACAATGTATTTTGAAGATCACTGTACATGGAGTATAAAACCTCAGCCATCTAGCAGTGTTCACTGGACTTGGTGACAGCAAAATGCAGCCTAAGCTCCTCCCACTGGTCCAAAATGCATGAAACTGCAGGTTCAATGGAGAGCCAACCTGTGGCACACACCTTGGTTATCTGTAAAGGTTTCTCCCCACAGTTGATGGTTGTGCAGGCTGGAGTGTAAGGGGCCAGTAGAGAGCTTATGCTGGGAAGAGTGCAGGTTGGTGCTGAGGGAGGACGATAACACCCAGCAACAATCAGCAAAGAGTTATTTGAGAAGTTAATGTTCAAAAATAACAAATGTGTTTTTTGGGGGACAGACTTAGAGGAGACAAAAGAACATTGAATGTGTTTCTTTGTGTAAATTGCCACTTGATCCCCTTTAGAATATCGGTCCTGTCTAACCAACACATCAGAATTCAAAACACTATTTCTCAACCACATCTCTTTAATAACCACCACATCAGAGTTCAAGATACTATTTCTCAACCACGTCTCTATAATAAACAACACAACAAGACTGGAACAGGAGACCCACACTTTCAGTGGGTGCTACAAAAAACAAGGCTTTTACAGGACAGAAATCAGCTAAGCATATAACATCAGAAAACAAAGTTTGTTTTGTTTTTTGACTATAACACAAGTCAGGGTTTGAACTATTCCCAGTAAGCGGGCCCGCATGCATATGCACATTTCTAGTTAACATTAGCAGTAAAACAATCATGGGAAAATCACTTGGAGCAATTTACAATAAATTTGTATTATGTTTGATATGGGCATCCGATGGCATTACAATGAGGTTAGAAAGCAATTTCATCATGTAGCATGAACATAACCCTTATGAGAGATGATGTGGGAGACCAAGAGTGAGTTACCAGGAAAGAATCATTTTCTTGATTGTGGAAGCAAACATTAGCTGTCACACATTTGAATAAACCTGCCAGCTTATAGTCAACAAGAGGCACATTGTTTATGGAGCAGATAGCTCAAAGCAAAAGGAAATAATATTATTAAATATTATTCGGGTTGGCCATTGTATCAAAAAAGTCCAGTCTAAAAATGTGATTCAGTTTCGATTCTTGGGGTTAGGATTCGATTACAATTTGACTCTGTATTTAATTCGCTTCCTATTGCTGTTCAGTTCCGATTGAAGTAAAGTAGCCGGTATGTCCCCGTTTGGAACTAAATCGTCTCAAGTTCAACATGTCACAGTAGAAGCACCAGAAAGGTGTCAATTTGACCCAGAGGTACTTAAAAAATGTTTTGGGTGTCAGTACTGAATAAACTTACAGGAATGTCCTTTCTGGAATTCTCCTAGATATGCTTTATCCCCCACATCTGGCCCACATTTCTGCCTGACACGCTATCCGCCATTTTTATTTTTTAACCCTTTGGCGCGTACGATCACACTGGTGTGATCAATCTAGAGTGGTCCCTGGAGCGTACGTTCACACCGGTGTGATTAGAACGTCATGTTTAGAACGCACCATTAGCATACCTAGCTACAAGTAACGTAACAATGGCTGGTAAAACCGCGCTATTATTTACTCACATTTAGCTCAAACAGTGTTTATAACTTTATTTCCTGATTGTAATTGTTTCAAGACCATACTATGATATTAACCAGGTAGAAAGCATTCAAATCGGGACAAGAAGTGTTAGTTACGTACCAACAGACAGCCAACACTAATGCACAAAACGAATTATATTAGCGACTACTACCGATCAAAACCATTGCAAAAACTTTCTAGAAGTTACGTTCCCCGTTGTATGCATTTTATATAGTTTATTCATTTTCACTGCACTGAATAACTGGTCACGATTTGTTAGCTAGCGGGCAGCTGACGTTTGCTAGCGGTTAGCTGACGTTTTCTAGCTAGCTACAGTAATAAATCAACCAACTTTTGCAGCTCTTAGAATTCGAGTCAACGAGAGAAGCTTGCAATGCAATGTATGTAGTGTTCCTTACTTAGCAAGGTGACTGTTCAAAAGCTGGCATGAGTTCAAATGCTGTAGTGAGTACTGAAGTCACGTGCAAAAAAACTCACGCTGGGGGGTCGGTAAGGAATATTTGAAACTCACGCGTGAAAAGGTTAAAGCTATAATTCTCTTTGTCTGTCACCAGGTGGTGCACAGAAATGGCTTAATTGCCACCAGATGGCTCTGCGTTTTGGTAATATTGATTAGTCTGAATGTGTGTTTTGTGTGTGAGTGTGTGTATGTTTGTGTGTGTGTGTGTTTGTATTTTTAGACAATGTGGAAATTATCAAATAACTAAAAGTGAAAAATTTCTTTACAGCTGACTCTTTGGAAGCTCTCTATCAGCCACCCCGATCACCACCATTAATTCAGCAGGACCTGAGACGGATGACGTACAACTACCCCCCTCCCCCTTGGTGTTAATCTACACCAGGACCTGAGACGGATGATGTACAACTGCCCCCCTCCCCCTGGTGTTAATCTACACCAGGACCTGAGGCGGATGATGCACAACTACCCCCCTCCCCCCTTGGTGTTAATCTACACCAGGACCTGAGACGGATGATGTACAACTGCCCCCCTCCCCCTTGGTGTTAATCTACACCAGGACCTGAGACGGATGATGTACAACTGCCCCCCTCCCCCTTGGTGTTAATCTACACCAGGACCTGAGACGGATGATGCAAAACTACCCCCCTCCCCCCTTGGTGTTAATCTACACCAGGACCTGAGACGGATGATGTACAACTGCCCCCCTCCCCCTTGGTGTTAATCTACACCAGGACCTGAGACGGATGATGTACAACTACCCCCCTCCCCCTTGGTGTTAATCTACACCAGGACCTGAGACGGATGATGCACAACTACCCCCCTCCCCCTTGGTGTTAATCTACACCAGTACCTGAGACGGATGATGTACAACTAGCCCCCTCCCCCTGGTGTTAATCTACACCAGGACCTGAGACGGATGATTCACAACTACCCCCCTCCCCCCTTGGTGTTAATCTACACCAGGACCTGAGATGGATGATGTACAACTGCCCCCCTCCCCCTTGGTGTTAATCTACACCAGTTTGGTGTTATCCCTCCAAAGACGTAAAATCTAAATAAAAAGATCCTAGGGCAAGTGTGAAATTACTAAAGACGCTTGGCGTATTCCTGGTTGCTATGTTGTGTGGTGAAGTGGGCTTTTTGATGAGCAAGTTTGTATTGTAAGGGTTGAACTGCATGTATCACTTGATCAGCAGTCTAGACTTCCTGACTGACAAGCAAATCAGTAGAATTAAAATGTAATATACACTGGTTGTTTCAAATCCTGGATGCTCATTAGTTGAAAGCTGTGTTATATTGGACTGAAATTCCATATCGTCCAGGCTAACAACATAAACGCTTTGGGCGAGTTACATATCATTGGTGTGCTCCCAGGATTCATGAAAAGGCACTGAACGCCCCGCCTTTGTGGCCAGGTTCCTCTCTTTGTCCATGTACGCCCCTCTCAAAAGACCTAGACAGCTTGTTGATGTGTTGACTGACTCAACTCAACATTTTATACTAATTATCTGATTTATAATTTTTAAGTAGGCAAACAGATTATAAAATCAACACCTGTATGGTAGGGTTTTATCATTCAGTACACCTGTATGGTGGGGTTGTATAATTCAGTACACCTGTATGGTAGGGTTGTATCATTCAGTACACCTGTATGCTGGGGTTGTATCATTCAGTACACTTGTATGGTGGGGTTGCGGTACATGAACCCTTGATTTCTTTAGGTTTTCCCTTTAATTTGTCAATTTGTCATCTGTATGTCCTAAGTAGGCTATGTTTTTCTACATACAATACCTCCTATGTGGCCTTAATGAATAATAACAATGTGACTGCGTTAACCACACTATGTAAACTTCAATGAAATAAACACAATGTACATTAGGTAGCTAGCTACCCAGCCTCCTACACCAGAGTCTACTGCACGCCACGTTCCATGGGGCATTAAGAGATGAGACTCACGGGAAGGTAAATAAAACATTACCGTGCTTGATGTAAATGAAATGAACACAACATGTTCCACAGCCCCTCCCCTTTCCCAGCCTCAGTTAGTAATATGTACAACTGAAACTAAACTGAATGTGAAATATCTATTTGGTGCGTGTTGTGATCCAAATGAATATAGTTTAGTTTAACCGCGCACGTAACTTCTCTGTGTGTGGAACTAAAATTGTAAACTCCGAGTTCCCCCCGAAACGGACCTTGGAGCCGTAACTATAGCAACCGAAGTAGCCTAGCACACTTGATGCAGCTTCGGAAATATGGCAAATGCAAGCCAGATTTGTATTTGCCTTCCTTCGTTTAGGGAATTATAACCAGTTCGTTTTCTTACTATCTTTATAATTCTTGGACGTTGTGTAATTTACTCTGACACCAACATTATTAAATACTCCATTGTTGCGATTGTGACAAAACCACGATCTCTGATTGGCTACCGTCCAGCGGCAAGAGCCAAAGGTTGAACATGGTTGAGCTTCGCCGGCAGGACCAAATATTGTGCGTGTTCCCGTGGGCGGCAGTCGCCTTGCTTCCGCTTGCCGCGGCTGCCAGGGTTGGAGGCAAAGCTGCGGTCGAGGATTCATTGAACGTAACGGAGGAGGCAGCGGTTGCCGGTTCCGGTGTTTAAAGCCCCTTTTACGTGCACGGCGGTAGGGATTATTGCGTGCTAGTGTTCTTAATGACACCACAATGCAGTTCCAGGCCAAATACAGTTAATTTAAAAGATAATTCAGTTTCTAAGCGAAACAGCGATTTGACAAGTGCGATTTTGGTGAGTCCACTATTTTAAAATGTTTTACAGTCAATTAGCCTCCGCTACTTTGGTCAGTGGGAATGTAAATTAAAATGTTTTTGTCAATATATATCCATACAGCATGAACAGTTAATTTAAGTAATGGATTTATTTCAGTTTCTATCAATCCATCTGTACTGACTGCTCTTCAGTCCGCTTTGACTGGCTGTCCTTCCTGTTCTGTCTTAAAATTCAATCTGTCAATTTCTCTGATCTGGCTGTCTTGATGCTTTGCTTTTCTGTTCTGCCTGCATTTGTGTCTGTCTTGCTTGCTGTTTGATCTGTCTGACTGCCTGCCTGTGTGCATTGCCATCTGTCTGTAATGCCCACCTGTCTATCTTTCTTGTACCTTCTGTATACCTAGAGTGGTACACAGTTGGCTATAAGATATTCGCCCAGTTCATCCACCACAAATACCAAATGTCAATCTATCAGTTGCTAAAAAGGCATATGAGGCGAAAAGTGTAAGATTCATCCCAACGTAGTCTGAAGAGTTTCCCTGGATTTGGCTCCCAACAGGACCAAATGGGATACAAACCTCCCATATTACTGACAACCAATCACCTGCCTCCGTCCAAAGCCATTTAACAGCTGGACAATTCCAGAACCGACGCATTATTGTATCAACCTCACTACACCCTTGCCAACACCTGAAAGGCACTGGTCCATCCTATTTAACTTATATGGTGGGATGCACAGTGGCTCTCAAAAGTATTCACCCCCCTGGAATTTTCCACATTTAATTTTTTTTTTTTTTTTTTTTGCTACTGATTATCACAAAACAGTCCCTACAGTCAAAGTGAATGGTTAAGGGTCAGCATGTTCTATTGCTGTCATATCCTGTATGGCAAAGCTATGATTATAAATGAGCAGAAGTGACATTTCAATTATATTATTTCTGAATTCATTTCCAAAATATGTTTTCATGTTTTTCACATCTACAAGCAGACTGAACTCAAGGCAACACACCACTTACAGCTGAAGAAAGAGGAGAAGAAAATCTAGTCCAGGGCAGAGGAGGCTTATACAACTACCCTCACCCAGAGAGATTGCAGTATAAAAACAATGCAGAAGGAGATCAGCAAGCTGATGATGGAAAAACAGCTTGCACAGGTAAGACATTGTCATTATTTTGGGAGTGTTTTCAATGGTTGACATCTAAATTTGAAATTGGGGGGGGAAAAAGCTTTAAATTTGAAGTATTAAAATACAAGTTGACTCTAGCCTGCTGTACTAATCCAATATAACACTGTATTTTAAAAGATTACAGATGTAATTTATTTGTCATTGACTTGAACAGAAAGTCCAACCTTTGTTTGAACTACTTACTGAAAGTCAGCTACTGTACCAACTACTGTCAGATTCCCACACATGCCCTACAAATTCACAACAGTGCCAGTTTTACACATAGTGGTCAAAAACCATGGACTGTGTCTTCAGGGTATCTAGCATTAGTGTACTACATTAGATAATGCTATTAAAATGTGGTTAAACATGGGTCTCATCAGCTGTACAATATAGTCTTTAATAATTTCTATATTGAATATTAGTCTAGTTATAGCTATTAAAATGATAAAATATTATAACAAATGTTACATTTTATTTCAGCAAGAAATTGATAGATTAAAGCAGAGGCAGAAAGTCATTAAGAATCAGAGACCACGTCTAGCTTGGAACGACAAACCGATTGAGACAAAGCGAGAGGAGACAGAGATAAAAGCAGGATTAGAGAGACAAGGAATACATGAGAAAGCAAAACAGGACGAGGAAACGATAAAAGCACTGACACAAGAGATTGAGAGATTGAGAAAGATTAAGCCAGAAATGTCTCATAAAAAAGATGAAGACATTTGTAATCTAGAAAGCGAGAGAGTTAAACTGGTCAACAAAAAGGTACAAGATTTGTAGAGAGATGTTGAGAGACTGAAAGAGATTGAACAGGAAAGGTCATTTGACGGAGAAAGAACAATGCATATTGCAAAAATCGAAGATGTTCAACTAGTCAACAAACAGCTAAATGACTTGAAGAGTGAGGTTGAAATATTGAAACAGAAGCAGTTATTTCAAAAGCAAAGATCCATGCATATTGCAGAGAGAGAGGGAGTTAAACTGTTCAACAAACAGCTAAACGACTTGAAGAGAGAAGTTAACAATTTGAAAGAAGACATGATAAGTAAAGAAATTCAATATGAAAGAAGATTTGAAGTTGCAAAAAAAGCGCATAAAAGACAGAATGAAAGAATTAAACAAGTTAACCAACATTTATTACAACTAGAGAAAGAAATAGTGATAATTAAAGAAGCGATTGGATTGAATGAGTATACTGGTTTAGAGAGACTAGGTGATGGAAACAGAGAGACAAAGAATGATGGAAGAGAAAAAGACATTAAACAAAGCATTGAGAAAGAGATGGAGATTAACCAAGAACAATATGAATTGGAGGAAAACCTCAAGACAATCAAGCAACAGACGGTAGAATTTGATGAAGTGAATTACTGCCCTAAAGCAACCATGCGGTTCAAAGGTGAAATGTTACAGGTAAGTGGGGAAGGGGGTGGACAGAACCAACTGGACATGAAGGAGGAGGAAACAGAGAGTGAGAATGACATACAAAAAGAGAAAAAACAAATGAGACGTGAGATGGGACCAAAAGAGACTGAAATAATGAATGCAAGACTGAGAGAGTATTACATGTCAATCTACAGGGAAAGACTGACACAGAGTAAGAATAGAGAGATGCTAAAGATTGCAAGAGAGAAAAGAGAGCGAGAGAAAGAGATTCAGACTGAGGAGGAAAGAGAGAGACAAAAGGAAATGGAGATGGAAAGAGACAGACAGAGAGTGAAATCAGGGAAGCTACAGATAAAGATTGTAAGAGAGAAGAGAGAGTGGGAGAAAGAAATACAGGGAGAGGAAAGGGAGAGACCAGGGGAAATGGTGGAGGTGGAAAGAGAGAGACAGAAGGAGATGGAGGAGGAAAGAGAGAGACAGAAAATGAAGACAGTGGAGAGACAAAAAGAGATGGCAAGAGAGGAAAGAGAGCAGGAGAAAGAGATACAGAGAGAGAAGGAAAGAGCCAGACAGAAGGAGATGGAGACAGGAAGAGAGAGACAAAAGGAAATCAGGGAGATGGAAAGAGAGAGACAGAGAGAGAAAGAGAATGAGTGTGAAAAGATTGGGAAAGAGATTGAGGAAGCAGAGGACAGGATGTCCAAAGAAAATATGAATGATATAGTAACTATAATAAAATTAAAAGGACTGCAACAGCATCAAAGGCGGAGAGAAAAGTGCCTACAGAGTTTCAAGGTGGATCGAGAACAGAGAGAACAGAAAGAAGAGAGAGAAATGAAAGAACAGAGAGAAAAGAGAGAACTGAAAAAACTGAGAGAAGAGAAAGAACAGAGAGAAGAGAAAGAACAGAGAGAACAGAAAGAACAAAAAGAACAGAGCGAAAGAGAAAACCTCATGAGGGAGAAAGAGGAAAGACTTCAGGAGATTAAAAGGAATCAGGAATGGTTAAGACAGCAAAAAGAGCTGAATATACAGAGAGAGAGAGAACACCCCAGCTACATTGCTTCAGCCAGAGTAAAACAGAAAAGAATTGAGGACCCTGCCCCTTCCAATAAGAGTCTTATTAGGAGAGCTTTTCACTGGATGCGTAGGACGTTTGGAATGAAGAACCTCAGAAAGAAGCTGGTAAAAAATTAAAGGAAGCCCTTGTTAGTCATGGAAGCCATTTAGAGGTCAGTAATCTTTATTTACACTGTTTGTCACGCCCCCTTCCCCGTGACTCTTGTTTGTTCTATGTACATGTTGTTTCCGTCTTTGTTTGTTGGTATGTGTGCCTGGTGCGTCTGTTCCATGTCTGTCCTGGTGTTGTGTTCTGGTTGTCCGGGCAACGAGGCGGGGCGGGGTGTTCCCCACCTGACAGTCATTATCCACTCTCACACCTGTTCCTGATCTGTTCCTGACCTGATCTGATCTGTATTTGTGGAGATATAATAACACACAGACACTGCGCCAAGGTGAGTCCGTTGATTCCAACTCCGTACCCCCTCAAACAGCCAAACCCCTGAAGGCCCAATGGCCCCTCCCATTACCGTATTTACTCTAGTTCTGATACCATCATGACCGTACCTTATAAACTACTACACTCCTCCCCCCCTAGAGTTTAACCTATGACAAGAAGACTAAATAACTGAACTGTTATCCCAATTCCTGTAAACATAATATGCAGTGCTAAAAGTATACCACATAAACAAATTATTTAGTGTAGCAGTAAGCACTCTGAACATGAATAGTGTATTCATAACTCATCTCTACATGAACACTTAAAGATTCAGTCTGGTTGGTGCTGTCCTCTGTCTTTCTGGATAGCGGCGCTCTTGTTGCACTTCCTGAGATGGACCAGCATTTTCTGGCTCTGTGCTTTCTGCTGGATCCCCACAGCCCACTGAGTACTCCAAAAAATCATCATCCCTTCTGCTTGGTGAATATGAAGCTTTAGATGCATACAGGTGATCCACGTGCACCTTGATTTGACGACGACCAACTTGGACCACATAGGTCAGTGGTCCTCTTCGTTGCAGAATCGTCCCTGGAATCCACAGCACCTTTGGATGTCTGAAATCCCAAACTAACATCCTCCCTCCCAGTTTAAACGTCCGGAGTGGCTTCGCTCACTTGTCGTAAGCCTGTTTTTCCTGTAGCCGATGCTTGAGCCCTACATGTCTGGCTACATTAATGACAGGCGAGTGCGTGGTTGTCTCTTTAGAAACATTTCAGCCGGGGTGCGCTCAGTGACTGTGTGAGGAGTGTTTCTGTATGTGAACAGGAACCGAGCAAGCCGTTGCTGGGGTGACACAGACTGTGCTTCCAGTCGAGTCCAGGCTTTCTTGAATGTCTGCACAGCTCGCTCAACTGCTCCATTGGACGCGGGATGGTAGCACACTGACCTACGAAGTTCTCTCTCTTGATCTAGTCCAGGCCTTCACCAGAAACTTCGGGCTACTGCCTTCATTTGTGTTACCAGGATGTCCATCATATAAATCAGAAAACAGTCTCCGTCTGAACTTTGGTGGTATCACGACCCTTGACCCCCAGAGAATACATCCCTGGTTTGTAGACAACTGGTCTTTTCTCAGAAAGAATTGTTTAAGATTTGAATCTGGCACAAACTTTGGTCATCCTGACAATGTCAGATCAAGAACTTTGGAAAGGATTGGGTCATGTCTTGTCTCTTATGCAATGTATTTTGCTGAAACAAGCAGCTCATCCACATGTGAGACACAGAGTACTCCACCTTCATCTGTAACGTCATCAGTGTCGTGCTTGCACAGGAGACATGACAATGCATCTGCATTGGGGTGATCACTGGATCGTCTTTACTGAATGTCATAATCGTACGCCAACAGGGTTAAAGCCCAGCGTTGCATGTGGAGTGCAGCAAGAGTTGGAACTGTACATTTGGGGCCAAGAATCGTCAGAAGTGGTTTGTGGTCAGTCAACAACACAAACGTTCTACCGTATAGGTACTTATGGAACTTTTTGACACCGAGATGAGAGAGTTCTTGACGCAAAAGCAATAGGTTGCTCTTCGCCGGATGGAAGCACATGAGAAATCACTGCTCCGACACCATATGGACTGGTGTCACAAGCAAGCCTGAGAGGCTTCTCTGGATCATAGTGTGCAAAGCATTTGCTATTCAGGAGATGCTGTTTACAGTCCTTGAATGCATCTTCACATTGTGGAGACCACTTCCATGGTGTTTCAGCTTGTAGCAGCTGGTGAAGTGGGTGCAGCCATGTGGACTGATTTGCCAAAAATCTCCCATAGTAATTAAGCAAACCCCAAAATGATCTTAACTCTGTAACATTCTGTGGAGCTGGTGCCTTTACTATGGCCTCAACCTTGCTTGTGGTTGGGTGCAGTCCCTGTGCATCTATTCTGTACCCTAGGTAGTCCACTGAGTCTTGCAGGAATGCACACTTGGAAAGCTTGATTCTCACACCATACTTTTCCAGTCTTGCCATCACTTGATCCAAAATGGCTAAGTGTTCTTCCTTTGTAGATGCTGACACCAGAATGTCATCCATAAAGCACACAACCTTCTCCATTCCACTCAGTATTTGATCCATTGTGTGTTGAAACACTCCGGAGCTGTGGAAACTCCATAGGCAAGGCGAAGGAATCGGCCTTGTTTGTGTGTTTACTGTAATATAGTGCTCTGACTCTGGATCTAATTGCAGTTGTTGGTAAGCGCAGGACAGGTCTACCTTACTGAAAACTGTCCCGCCTGCTAGAGTGGCAAACAAGTCCTCAGCATTTGGAAGTGGATATTCTTCCGGGAGTATGCATCGATTCACGGTCACTTTGTAATCACTGCACAATCTCACTGTCTTGTCTTTCTTTGGTACAACGACAATAGGCGCCGCCCATTCACTCCTTTCCACTTGAGTTATGATGCCATTCACCTGTAAGCTTTCAAGCTCTTTTTCCACTGCTTCCCTCAATGCATGAGATACTGGTTGTGGTTTGTGGAAGATGGGCTTGGCCTCACTTTGCACTCTTATCTTTGCTCTGAAGTCTTTAATCTTCCCATATCCATGCTTGAAGAGATCCTTGTGCTTTCCAAGCATTGCTTGCAGAGTGAGCTGTTCATTTTTCTCATGATTGTCTTGAAGACTGAAGATCTTTCCCCAGTTCAGCTTTATCTTCAGCAGCCAATTCCTTCCCAGTAGTGGTGGTTTACTGCCTTTCACCACCACAAGTGGCAGCTTCCACTCATGTCCCTCATACTTCACCGGCACTAGGATTTTCCCAGTGAAGACAAATGAATGGCTGCTGGCTGCGCAGAACGGCTCTTCAGTTGTTCATGATAGATAGACTCTGAAATCAAGGACATGGTTGCACCTGTATCAACTTGCATATCCACTGGTTTCCCAGCTAAATCCACTTTGACAAAAATTCCATCTTTTGTTCCTTGAGCAGTATACACCGTAAACAGGTCAGGTACGTCATCCTTACAATCATCCAAGTCATCAGTTTCTCCCGTTGCGTTAACCTTTTGAGCTTTGTCTCTATGCTTTATTTTCTTGCAGACTCTTTTTTGATGTCCCACTTTTCCACAGCCGTGGCATGTTTCGGTACGATAGTAGCATTCAGCTGATTGATGATTGTCCTTGCCACATCAATGAACTGTTACTCTTCTTGTGATGTTGCCGGTCACCAGAAGTGTTGAAGACTCTGTGAACTGCCCCTTTTGGTTTATCCGCAGGTTCTCTCACTTCCTTTGTATCTTTGTAAGCCAACTCAAGAGCAAATGCAATGTCGCAGGCCTTTTTGAATGTAAAATCTTTTTCAGATAATAGTGATATATAATTGTGATATCCTTCCCCTGAGAGGCCACAAACAAACTGATCTCTGAGGGCATCATTTAGAAATTGTCCAAACTCACACGTGCTCGTTAATATCTTCAATACAAGAATGTATTCAGTCACCGTTTCATCTTGCTTTTGCTGTCTTTTGTATCATCGGAGTCGTTCTGCAATCAAAATGGGCGTAGGCTTAAAATGCAGTGACAGGGCACGTGTGATATTGTCATATGATGCTTCCGTGACCTTCTGAGGTGCAATCTAGTTTTCCAACAGTCCATATTCTGTGGGACCCAAGACACTCAGAAACACGTCTGCTTTCTTCCCAGCATCAATCTCAATTGCAGCAAGCCATCTTTCAAATCGTTCTAATAATGAATCAAAATTTTCTTTCTTACTTTCAAATTCCTATTAATGCCATTTCTTCAGGTGTTTTCTTTATTTAATTACTTTACAATTTCCCCTCTTCCAGCACATTTCATCTTCTGGCTTCGTCTGTTAATCTCCACTTTCTTTAATTACTTGCTTTGTCTGGCAAGACAAATTATTTCCTTTTTAATCTTTTTCAGTTACATTCACTCACCACAGTAGGTCGCCCTTGTGCTTTCAGGGATCTGTCCCTACCCTAGCTCTGATGGCAAGCTTAGCCGTTTCAGCAGCTAGCAGTCTCGGTGTCTTCCGAACCAGAAACAGGCGGAGGGTTGCCCTTTTCACGGCGTTCAACTCGCCAGATATCTTCAGTATCCTTCACTGATGTGGATTCTTTACCTCTAGTACCTCGTCGCCACTGTAGTATTTGTGGAGACATAATAACACACGCAGACACTGAGCCAAGGTGAGTCTGTTTATTCCAACTCTGTACCCCCTCAAACAGCCAAACCCCGGAAGGTCCAATGGCCCCTCCCATTACCGTATTTACTCTAGTACTGATACCATCATGACCGTACCTTATAAATTACTACAGAGAGGACCTGACTTCCAGCCCCTGCTGGATCGTTAAGCCCCAACCGTATGTTGAGCTTTGCGAACCAGCTAAACCTTTGCTGTATTGACCTAGTCCTGTTTTGCCTGTCTGCTGTGTTTTCCGATTACCTACCTGTAACCCTGCTTTTTCCCCTGCCTAGACAAACCTGACAACTGCACGCACCTGTTTGTCACCCTGGACCTCAGAGCCGCCCTGCACCTAGATTCCACGCCAACCCACAGCCACTCGGCCCACCCCCCTGACACTGTTGTTATACGTACGGCAGCTTTTGAATTTTTATTTTATTTTAGGTCCAAATGTGATGAGATTTGGTACTATTGGTACTACACAATTGTTTTGGAAATACTGACCCAATACTTTCCTGCTTCTGTGCTTTTCCTGTTACAGCTACTGCCATGATGAATGAAGCCCAGTCAATGTCATTGTCATTTATGCTTGAAACCATCTCATATATAATAAAATAGAAATGAATTACTATGTGTGTGATTATTGACTGAAAGCATTGAGATTATGTTGGTTATAAACAATGTCACCCAGCGATTTAGGAGATAAAATAGCACCCAATACAGCTGGATGACACATTTAGAGGCACAGGGCCTGGCATGAAGATCTGTGTTTAAGGGTTAAGTGCCTTGAGAACAGAGCCTAACATGGGTGGACCAGTAGATGCAAGGTTGCTGTTTCAATCCCTGGACAAAGGGGACCAGTTTTTGAAGATGTCATTTGTTTTTTGCAGTACACCCTTTTCACTTATTGCAATAATATATATTTTTGAAAACCCTTGTAGCACTACGGTGTTAATTATTTCATAATTTCTATACATGAACAAAGTTGTTCTTTAAATAAGATAAATTGTCAGACTTTTACAATAAGTCACTCAACGTTTCACCAGTGTTCTAGTCTACTCTAGAACAGTTACTTTTTATAGGAATCATCAATAATACGAATCAATACGAATCATCAATAAACATGTATAGAGAAATTAACATTTGATTCTCTGGCAACAGCTCTGGTGGATTTGCTTGCATTCAGCATGTCAGTTGGACACCTGTCTCTCAAAACTTGCGATATCTGTGGCATTGTGTTGTTTAACAAAACTGTGCGTTTTAGAGTTGCCTGTTATTGTCCCGAGCCCAAGGGGTACACGTTGATGCTGTTTTATCACCTGTCAGGTCAATGGATTATCTTGGCAAAGGAGAAATGCTGTGAAATAACATTTCATGAAAATATCCCTACAGTCCCTAATTCACAACAATAACAATGCTATATTTATCTGTTGGGAATTTATCTGTAGCTCAGATAGTCCAGGAACATATGCCTCTGTGATGAGAAACGTTTTGTTTATCTGAGAAATATCAATCTGTGCTAATTCCTAGGCTTTAACTGAGCAGGACCATAAATTGGATGTGAATGTCAAGCATGTTGTTTTGAGGAACTAACCTCTACCTGAAGATGAGACACCATTGGAAATTAACTCTTATGATACGATGAACTTTCTTGATAAACCCATGTGTAGCAATTAGAGTGAATACCTGAATGTTACTGATGTTATTGAGCCAGTGGGTGGACTCCCAGAAGGCATTTGAAATAGTGACTGAACAAAGTTTGTAGTTTAAAAACATTTGTAGTTTTAGTGTGTTAGTAGCGGCTCTCCAAGTATCAGATCGTTACAGCAGAATTAATTTCAGTCAAATTATTTTTACACTGTGGTCTCCTTTCGTGGCTAATTTAACAATGTTCCCATTTATTGGATTAGATGAACTCTGGTCAACGAATAGGCAGTCCTGGTTAGCAAGCAACATATTTTGCATCATTAGTTAGGATGTTTTAGAAGTCTTTTTTTCACCTATAGTCTACAGTCAGAAAGAATAATGAGTAAATAATCATCAAAATCCTTTTCAGAAATAAAGACAGACAATAGACAAGAGTGTAGAACTTTAGTTCCTCTAGTTGGCTCGCTGGCTAGCAAGCCGAGCAACATTGGCCAAAAAGTTTAAGTTAGAGAGAGAGTGTGAGCAGCAAATGCAGAATTGGGGAAGAAGAGGAACTTTTTACAATAAACTATCTTGCTAGGCTAACCACGATTCCACTGCCACAATATTAAGTAAAAAAGTAAAGCCATCAGCATACAGTGAGGGGAAAAAGATATTTGATCACCGGCTCATTTTGAATGTTTGCCCACTGACAAAGAAATTATCAGTCTATAATTTTAATGGTATATTTATTTGAACAGTGAGAGACTGAATAACAAAAACAAATTCCGGAAAAACGCATGTCAAAAATGTTATACATTGATTTGCATTTTATTGAGAGAATGAAGTATTTGATCCCCTCTCAATCAGAAAGATTTCTGTCTCCCATCTGTCTTTTGTACAGGTAACGAGCTCAGATTAGAGCACACTCTTAAAGGGAGTGCTCCTAAACTCATTTTATTACCTGTATAAAAGACACCTGTCCACAGAAGCAATCAATCAATCAGATTCCAAACTCTCCAACATGGCCAAGACCAAAGAGCTGTCCAAGGATGTCAGGGACAAGATTGTAGACTTACACAAGGCTGGAATGGGCTACAAGACCATCGCCAAGCAGCTTGGTGAGAAGGGGACAACAACTGGTGCGATTATTCGCAAATGGAAGAAACACAAAGGAACTGTCAATCTCCCTCGGTCTGGGGCTCATGTAAGATCTCCCCTCGTGGAGTTGCAGTGATCATGAGAACAGTGAGGAATCAGCCCAGAACTACACGGGAGGATCTTGTCAATGATTTCAAGGCAGCTGGGAACATAGTCATCAAGAAAACAATTGTTAACACACTACGCCATGAAGGACTGAAATCCTGCAGCGCCCGCAAGGTCCTCCTGCTCAAGCAAGCAAGCAAGTTTTTTATATAGCACAATTCATACATCGAACCAATTCAATGTGCTTTACAAAGAAACCAGAGCAGTTTAGAAAAGGTGTAGGAACTCCAGATGTCCTGCTGTCTCAGGATGTCTCTGCAGAATGCAGACAGTTCCAACAGGCGCTGCAGGGCAACCTGGAAGAAAAAATGCATTTATAAGGAATGAAACTACAATACCTGTTAATACCACATCATTATTTGAAAAAGTTCAGAGTAAGGTGTATTTTACACACATTATTATAACTGAAAGGAAAGGATTAAAGTGAAGACCTACGGACTTCTGAATATCCCAATGATTCCAGGAAGGAAAGAGAAGACCCCACACCAGTCTCACTTCTGTTTCTTGCCTTAAGAAAGAATACATAAATATTCAGATCTCATTTAGTGCTTTGTAGCTTGATTCACTATGTTTGTGTTTTCTATCCTGGTTAGCTCCTCTGCCTGTAGTTTCACAGACACTCTCCACCCAGCGGTTGCAACCCTTCACATCTTGTGTCCCTGCCCAGGAGTTCCCTCAAATGGCCACTTTTCATGCAAGATCATGCAGCTTTTGTTCCCTTTTAAAACATTGCATTTGCATTCATATTTGAAGACGATTAACAACCAAGTTTAGTGGACATGAATTGTCGCTGTCCCATGCTAAGCTAGCCTCCCCCCAGTCAACTTCAAAAGTAGTGTATTTTAGGTAACAAAACTCCTAAGGAAAATGGAAGATTATATTCAGTTACACAATTCGATATTTGGCCAGCACCGAACATATGAATAATCGCTTGGATCGGAAAAGCCGACCAGTTGCATCCAAAGCCAAGTCGGCAATACCCCTTAACAGTTCCATAAATATCACATTATTTTACAGAAAACATACAAACATTTTATGAATACATTTTGTAACTGTTTTTTACCCCACGATCGTTTCTCAACTCACCGACAGACATTCCCTCTGGTTCTGAGGTAAATTTCACAGAATTCCAGATTTTTGCTGCTAGCTGTATAATTACATTAAAAAGCCAGGAGATGGCGAAAGCCCCCCATTTTATGCAGGAATTTAACAGAACTTATTTACATCGTTACATATATAGTGAATATAAATAGACCCTTTTTAACTCCTATTTCTCTTCTCAACACTCATTTTTAATGATGAGAGTGTTAGAAACACAATATCGTACCTGAACTAGACAGGCAGTTTGAGTGTTGGCCACGCTGTTGTTTCCCAGTGACCTCACCCTGTTTCAATCGATGGCACTGAAAATACATTTGTAGAGTATGCCAAACAAAAAAACCAAATTAAACAAAATATACAACTCAATGCACAAACAATAATGTAAACAATTGATGCCAACACTATACAAATACATGGTTATTTAGAAAACAATGCAGAAGAGAGACAATGTATTATTTGGAAATACAACATTTTTGGATATTTGATTGTGATATACTCTCAGTAGGCTCACAAATGTAGGAAAATGCATTATCATCTTGTCCGTTTATCAGCCCATTCTATTACACACAGCTCATATAAGCCTGGTACAAGAACTATTTAAAGTTGTCCTTGGTGGTAGTGATCATAACCTCAACAGTATTGTTTAAAGACACTTGTAGTTATGTTTGAAAAACGTTTTCAAGGGCCAACTAGAAATGAAAGCCTTGTAGCATTCCTAACATTAAGATGGACAACGATTGCAAACTAAAGGCTTAGCTTTGTAATTTATTCAAAGCGTTGTTGTTTCGATAGTTTCCCACAAATATAATAGAACATGGGTGATGTCAAACCATTAGTAACACTCTACGCTGTCATGGATTAAAATCCTGCAGCGCATGTCCAGGCCCGTCTGAAGTTTGCCATTGACTATCTGGATGATCCAGAGGAGGAATGGGAGAAGGTCAGGTGGTCTGATGAGACAAAAATTGAGCTTTTTGGTCTAAACTCCACTCGCCGTGTTTGGAGGAAGAAGAAGGATGAGTGCAACCCCAAGATCATCATCCCAACCGTGAAGCATGGAGGTGGAAAAATCATACTTTGGGGATGCTTTTCTGTAAAGGGGACAGGACGACTGTACCATATTGAGGGGAGGATGGATGGGGCCATGTATCGCAAGATCTTGGCCAACAGCCTCCTTCCCTCAGTAAGAGCATTGAAGATGGGTCCTGGCTGGGTCTTCCAGCATGACAACGACCCGAAACACACAGCCAGGGCAACTAAGGAGTGGCTCCGTAAGAAGCATCTCAAGGTCCTGGAGTGGCCTAGCCAGTCTCCAGACCTGAACCCAACAGAAAATCTTTGGAGGGAGCTGAAAATCCGTATTGCCCAGCAACAGCCCTGAAACCTGAAGGATCTGGAGAAGGTCTGTATGGAGGAGTCGGCCAAAATCCCTGCTGCAGTGTGTGCCAACCTGGTCAAGAACTACAGGAAACGTATGATCTCTGTAATTGCAAACAAAGGTTTCTGTATCAAATATTAAGTTCTGCTTTTCTGATGTATCAAATACTTATGTCATTCAATAAAATGCAAATTAATTACTTAAAAATCATACAATGTGATTTTCTGGATTTTTTATTTAGTTTTCCATCACAGTTGAAGATTACCTATGATAAAAATTACAGACCTTGTAGGTTTTCCCACTTACAAAGCATGTAGAATTCTGTCATTTTTGTTTAAAATGTTAAAAATGGGCAAGGGGGATACCTTTCTCAGTGCACAGAATATACGAGCTTGCATTACCAGAAGCATTCACAAGCAAGACAAAAATACAAATCCTCGAATAAATGTTTGAAATGGGCAAGGGGGATATATTTCCCCCTTGCCCATCAAGGTTGTGAGTGTTTGGTCAGTGCAAAGAATACAGTATTTAAGTGAGAAAGCAACAATGTGACAACCCATGGCACTTTGCTTCTGACTTGTGCCTGTATGTTGAATACAATTTAAATAATCATCTGCTATCCAGTCTTTTAAGAAGTTTCTTCAGACAAATTTTTTCCCTTGTCGTTTTCCCTGAAAAGTGGACTTTTCCACAGAATCAACATTTAGACTCGGTCTGTATCTTTGTGGTCTCTCTTCATTCGACAGCTTTCTGTCTCAAAATGTACTCCATCGAATTTAAGTCAATCGAATTTAAAGGGATAGTTCAACCTAGATTCATTATTGATTGTAATTCTGATTACTTTGAGTTGTTCCCATGGACACATTTATCACAACAAGCCATTATTCACCTCGGTACCAGCCATTTATTAGGATTATAAGCATTGTCCAAATTAATTAATTGAAAGTGTATATCCCGAGCCACAATAGCTGCATTACAACCGGAAACCTACTCCAAAACTCTGAGAAATTAATGTTTTCATACCTCTGTTTTCAAAAAGTTTAGTTTTTCTGATATAGTGCAGCACAGCTCATAATAATCAGGGCTGGTCATCTGTGTAATAATAGTGCTGGAATGCACAGAGCAAGAAGGATTTATTGCACTACTACTGAAAAGGACAAGGGAGAGCTGTGGTCGTTGGACAGGCTAAGGTCGGTAAACAAGTATCAATAGTAACCAATGTAGTTACCAATCAGACAAGGCTGAGATCGAAATCCAAAACACACGTAGGGTCTAAAGGGTAACAGGTTAGATTGAATACAGACAAAAAGGTTCAGTAAGTGTCCCGAAACAAACAATACCTCACAACTGAAAGGCGGCTAACAGAGTTCAATAATAGAAAACCAAACATGGGTATATTAAAAACAGGTGTGCCAAAACCAACAGAAACTAAGTGAATCAGTAGTCAGGAGAGTGGGGGTGTTGTTGAGACGGAGGCCGGGATGTGACAACCTCTAAGAAATTCATCCAAGCCATTAGACTTCATGATGATCTGTTTATGTTGTTCTCTATCTGCCAACAATTCTGTGAAGCCTAATTCTGGCATTGCCACTGTTACTATATCAAATATACTCAGTTAGCTGTTTGTAGGGGAGAGAACATTCACACCATGCAGAATAATATTTTATCTTTGGTATTTTAATGTGTAAAGGTCTTTCATGGTAGATTTAGGGAGTGATACTCTTCATAACTTTGGGCAGAAGTTGCCCTCCAGTAACCTGACCTTATTCAAGTTCTTTGTAGTACAAATAATACTTAATAATAATTATTAATAATAATTATTTGTTCAATTAATTTGAACTCTGTACCCATCTGTTGTACATTACCATGTGGTTAGTTTGTTTGTTATGAAATATCTGAATATTCTCCATGAATGAATACCATACATACATACATACCATATGGGGTAGGTTTCCGGTTGTATGGGGTTTTAAATCCTCATCATCTTCTGTACATGCTATTTGAAGTAGAATAGACCAACATAACGACTTTAGTTGGTTATGTCTGCCCTGGAAAACTTTAACAAAGCATAGGTGGCTTAGATTCAAAGAAACCTCATAAATACCTCAAACTGTTAAATCTAATATGTTATTTTAATTGTTGACATTGTATACATTTTGAAAGTATCTATTCATACAATAAACATTAGAGGGGCTTCCTAACAACTCATATCTGCTTTCAAAATAGATTTATTACTTCAGACAGGAGTTTGCCAGAAACATGCTAGCACCTTCACTCCCATCAGGATACATTACATGATTTCATCCATTAAGGTGTCACTGCCAAATCTGGATTTTAAATGTAATATGTGGTAACATGGATCCATTAAACAAACAAGCTAGCCTCAGCAGCCTTTATATTATAATAATGTTACACCCAATGGTCACATACTCCTCTCTTCATATGCACTTTTGAAATACTCAAATTCCACCCCTGCCAATCCTGGCATGGGCCAACCTGCAGACACTGTCTCTACCTCAGCACAGCCCAGTGATGTAGCATCAAACACTCCTGTCCCCTCTACCTCAGCACAGCCCAGTGATGTAGCATCAAACACTCCTGTCCCCTCTACCTCAGCACAGCCCAGTGATGTAGCATCAAACACTCCTGTCCCCTCTACCTCAGCACAGCCCAGTGATGTAGCATCAAACACTCCTGTCCCCTCTACCTCAGCACAGCCCAGTGATGTAGCATCAAACACTCCTGTCCCCTCTACCTCAGCACAGCCCAGTGATGTAGCATCAAACACTCCTGTCCCCTCTACCTCAGCACAGCCCAGTGATGTAGCATCAAACACTCCTGTCCCCTCTACCTCAGCACAGCCCAGTGATGTAGCATCAAACTCTCCTGTCCCCTCTACCTCAGCACAGCCCAGTGATGTAGCATCAAACAATCCTGTCCCCTCTACCTCAGCACAGCCCAGTGATATAGCATCAAACACTTGTGATGGTAATTCCATGTATCGACACTCGGAGTAAGGGACACAGAAACAAAGTTCTCTTTGTACATTATTTTATTAATTATTATGCACAGAGACTATTATGAGAGACGCGTCAACCGCTTACACAAACATAATCGTCTGAGGAGCCTCTAACTAATGTAGCTCATTCAACCGTATATATCACATAGGAAAAAGGGGTGTGGTAAGATGCTGCCATCTGTCTAAACACCTTTCCCTTTGTTCTATCAAGTCAAATGCTATCTTCCCCCACCTTATCCTTCCTGCCATAATGTTTACTGTAGTGTTTACCCAAAGGGGCCAACTGGCCTTACTGCCCCCTGTTGTATCTTCTCCTATCCTGTCCTAAAACCCATTGATCTCCATCTGGACAGACAATAGATGCCCCCTATGCAAATACCAGATCCCACACATTCCTATACCTATCTAAACCGTGGGACTCAGTCCTTTACTCAGTCAGAATACATTGTATATAGAAATTTCCACAACACACTCCTGTCCCCTCTACCTCAGCACAGCCCAGTGATGTAGCATCAAACACTCCTGTCCCCTCTACCTCAGCACAGCCCAGTGATGTAGCATCAAACACTCCTGTCCCCTCTACCTCAGCACAGCCCAGTGATGTAGCATCAAACACTCCTGTCCCCTCTACCTCAGCACAGCCCAGTGATGTAACATCGAAAATCTATAGAAGGTCTGCATCAACAGACCCTACTAACTGGACATCTGTTTTAACTGATAAGGTAAGAACATAGTTAGTTTGTCAGCATGACAATTTCAATAGTCTTAGTCAATGGAGCCCAAAATATGTTTAAGGATGTATAATAATGCTGCAATATGCATACTGCACTAAGGTTTCTGTTATATTTTTTTAGTCAATACTCTTATTTATATTATAATAATAATTTGTTTTATGTCACCAGTTTCTTTAATATGTTTTTTGATTTTATGTATTTGGTTTCTAAAATAAAGAAAATCTCAAAGACAAAGCTATGCAGTTTCTGTGTGAGTGTATGAACACAATGATTGGTGGTGGAACTGACTGCGATGCAAGGGGCAGCTACAATCTTGCCTAGGGCACCAAATTGGTCAGGGCCGTCCCTGTTTACAAGATTAGGTCAATGCTTGGATTCTTCACGGACACTTCATATCTTAGCTTTTCCTCTGACATGCATTATGAATTGTGGGACCTTTTATAGGCAGGTGTGTGTCTTTCTTAATCATGTCCAATCAAATAAAATAGCCACAGGTGGACTCTAGTCAAGTTCTAGAAACATCTCAAGTATCATACAAAGAATACATCTGAGCTCATTTTGGGACTGAACAGTAACTCTCAAAACTATTAACCCCTTGAACCTTCCTCAGGATACAATTTAACAAGACATTGGGCATACTACAAAAATAGCCAACGTGCTTCCCAAACGTGGTGTTTATGCTAGAGTAGCAAGAAGAAAACAACTCACATCAAATCAAGTATTGCTTCACCTACAATTTCCAGCTTTCAAGATGCTGTTAGCTCCTAGATTATTTCTGTATTAGACTAGTTTTCTATAGGACACAGATTATTCATAAGACCTGGGACTTTTTTGGACACAATATATAGAAAGAACACTTACACTCCAGCTTTCTGAGGCATAATTTTATGCCACCAGTCCAATGTATTGTTTTGATTACTTTGCTTCCCACCCAAACTGTTCACATAAATCATTATCTAGTTTATAAGGTGCAAGAAGAAATGTTCCTCATGTTCCATCCTAAACCAGCTGGAGGGGTCAATCAAACTGATTTATAATGCCCTTTTTACATTGCCACAAAGTGCTTTGACAAAACAACCAGCCTGAAAACCCAAGAGCAAACAACAAGTGTTGAATTTCAGTGGCTAGGAAAAAGTCCCTAAAAAAGCTGAAATTAAGGAAGAAACCTAGAGTGGAACCTGGCCTCAGAGGGTTGACCAGTCCAAAAATCCTAACTGGTACTCTGGAGGTGTGGGCCAAGACCTCATATCCTCCTAAGTTTGAACACGGCAGGAGACAGGGAACATTTAGAAAGTGCATTTCTTAGATCTACAAGGATTAACTGTGGAGAAGGAGAACTGACCCTACTCCCCCAGCATTAGTAATAAACAGGACAGAGTCCTGAAGTTTCTCTGCTTAATTTTATGGTATGAAATGTCTGTAAAATCAGCCACAAAGGAGATTTATGATGTTGAAATGTTTTCTTTAATGCTCAACATTTTACCATGAAAATCATATTTTATGCAACACAGTAAAATTATTAAAGAAGTTGATCTTGTTTACTCTGCTGTTTCTTTACCCTGTAGGAAGAAAAAATATGACATAATGAAAGGGTTCATGAAGAACATTCCACAGAATTTAACAATTGTTAATCAATTTGAGGACCAGGAATTTACAGATGCTTGAAACTGGAATTCTTATCAGATACCTTGAATACATATAAATGATCAGTGTTGACCTCTATGAAGGTTACTTCTGTTGAACTGGTCATATTTAAAAAGTGGTAGAGTTTAAGGAGAAGATCTGTACCTTTCCAGCATCGCGACTCTTGGCTCTGAGCTTGTTGACTTGAGACTCAGCAATGTCAGCGCGCTCCTCTGCCTCCTCCAGCTCATGTTGCACCTTCCTGAATTTAGACATGTGCTGGTTGGCAGCTTCCTCCTGGGTGAGGAAAACAGAAGTGGATAATATCAGCAAAGTATCTCCCTCAAAGTTTCATAGAAGTTTGAATCTTTAAGTAGCAACTACATTTTCAAAATATTTATTATACAGAAATTTTTTGCAATTAGGGAATATTGACAAATCATAACGTCTTTTAGGCCTGGTAAAGGACTAAGACTCACCGCTTCCTCAGCCTGCCTCTTGTAAGCCTTTACTTTCAGCTGCAGCTTATCTACCAGGTCCTGAAGTCTTTTAACATTCTTCTTATCCTCTTCAGTCTGTGGGAGAAGATGAAAGATTCAAAGCCCCACATACACAGATGTGTCTGTGACTGTGAAGAAAGAGAGCATTTTCTCTTACCTGGTAAGTCAGCTCTTTGACTCTGCGCTCATACTTGCGTACTCCCTTAACAGCTTCTACACCTCTTCTCTGCTCAGCCTCCACCTCAGCCTCCAGCTCACGCACCTTTTGTAAGATTATACAGTTATATACATTATTGTAGGCATATTGTGGAATCAGAGGTTGTGGAATCAGTCATCTTTGTATAACAGAAGTATTCTTCTAAATCAGCTTATATACTGTATAATGAAATGTACAAAAAGTATCTTTAATTCTACCCAAACCCATCCTGCTGGTAACTGACCCTGGACTCCAGTTTCTGGAGCTGCTTCTTGCCTCCCTTCATGGCCAGATTCTCAGCCTCATCCAGGCGATGCTGCAGGTCTTTGACTGTGACCTCCAGGTTCTTCTTCATCCTCTCCAGGTGAGAGCTGGTGTCCTGTTCCTTCTTCAGCTCCTCAGCCATCATGGCAGCCTAAAATATTGGTTTGTTTATATATATATATATTCATAAAAATCTAAATGCGTCCCTGTTGTGATTGCCCAGCTGCCATTGAATCATTAGAAAAAATAAAGTATAATTGAATAAATCATGAGAACTCACATCAGTGATTGCCTTCTTGGCCTTCTCTTCTGCATTCCTGGCTTCCTGGACAGAGTCATCCACCTCTCCCTGCACCTGCACTAAGTCACTCTCAAGCTTCTTCTTGGTGTTTAGAAGGCTGGTGTTCTGGAGAAGGAAAAACATGATTTATTTTGCTCCAAATAGGACTAGCAAGGTATAAATTATGAAAATCAATTCACTGTTGAATTCCAAGTGTGTGTATACAGCTTAGGAATAGTTTCATTAGAAATAGCTTTGACTCATACCTGTGAGTGCAACAGTCCCACGCGTTCACTGGCATCAACCAGCTCAGTCTCTGCCACTTTGCGACTCCTCTCTGTCTGCTCCAGAGCTGCTCTCAGCTCCTCGATTTCAGACACCATCAGACCGTTTCTGCGCTCCACCATGGCTACCTGCTCCTTCATGTCCTCTGAGGCACGTACGGCATCATCAAGGTGCAACTGGGCATCCTGGGTTTCACATAGATATGGTTCCATTAAAACGTGTGGAAATAGTGACAAAATAGTTGTAAATTACTTGTAAATAATGTATACAATATTCCTACCTTTCTACAGAACACTATAATATTTATTATCTATTTCTTTCTGTTCTATTCAGTTCTACAGATTAACCAATAAAACTCCATCCATGTTCAGGTTTTTGCCCATGATGTCCCCGTTCCATTACCTTGAGCTGTCCCTGGACATTCCTCAGCTGTTTCTGGGCCTCTGCGGCCTGCCTGTTGGCATGGCTCAGCTGGATCTCCATTTCGTTCAGGTCTCCCTCCATCTTCTTCTTCACCCTCAGGGCGTCGTTTCTGCTCCTGACCTCAGCATCCAGGGTGCTCTGCATGGAGTCAATCACCCTTTGGCTGTTCCTCTTGATCTGCTCCATCTCCTCGTCCTTCTCCGCCAACTTCCTGTCCACCTCACCTTTGACCTGGTTCAGCTCCAGTTGTACACGCAGAATCTTGGACTCCTCATGTTCCAGTGTGCCCTAAATATAGTAAATATAGCCAAGTCGAGTTTTTGCATATTTAAAAGACCAGCAGATCAATAAATGCAAGAGTGCTTTTATACTATCTGTGGCCTTGGCTAGCATAACATTTATTTTCCCATCTTATAGTTTTAGTTTGTACCTCAGCTTCCTCCAGAGCGGTCTGGATCTCAGATTTTTCTGTCTCCACGGTTTTCTTGGCCTTCTCCAGCTCATGGATGCTCTTGCCAGTCTCTCCGATCTGCTCAGTCAGGTCAGAGATCTCCTCTGTACAGACAAACACAGGGCCAGTTCAGAAATGTGAGGATATTACCAATGCAATAAAGTGGTATTTATTTATAATAACAAGTTATTAATTAAAGGAATCGTGGAAAAAAATGAAATAATTGGAATCTTCAAAGAAATGCCAATTACATGTTAAATTTATATATATATTTGATAATTACAGTGCGCTCCATTAAAAAAATCCAACATATACAGGCTGCTGGGAAATACTCACGTTGCAAGTTCTTGTTCTCTCTCTTCAGAGTTTCAAGCTGGTCCAAAGCCTCCTCATAGGAGTTCTTCATTTTGAAGAGTTCAGTGCTGAGAGAGCGAGCCTCCTTCTGAGCTCCTTCCAACTCAGCCTGGCCCTCCTCATATTTCTGCTTCCACTCTGCCAGAACCTGGGGAAATCAATGCATTATAAATCAGAAATATACTACTATTTTACAACAACTGATCATATTTAAATCAGAAAATATTCTCCTAAAGATATTTCAAATGTTTACCTTGTCAAAGTTCCTCTGCTTCTTGTCAAGGTTGGCGGCCATGGCGTTGGCTCTCTCCACATCAATCATGAGGTCCTCCACCTCTCCCTGCAGTCTCTGCTTGGTCTTCTCCAGGGAGGCGCATTTGGAGTTAACAGCCTCAATGGTCTCCTCAGCCTCTTGCAGACGCTGGGCCAGCTTCTTCCTGTTGGATGGTTGGTTTTATGTTGCAAAACATGTTACAACACATAATCCCATAACACTGCTCAGAGCCCAGTATCACCCTAACCATCCATAATATATTTGTGTTCATTCAGTTCTGTGTGACTCACTTGGCCTCCTCCAGCTCCTCTGTACGCTGGATGGCATCAGTTTCATACTTGGTCCTCCACTGAGCCACCTCACTGTTGGCCTTGGACATGCCACGCTGCAACTCTGCCTTGGCCTCCTGCTCCTCCTCAAACTGCTCCCTCAGGAGATCGCAGTCATGGCGAGCAGACTGGACACCGTGAGCCAGTGCATTTTTAGCCTATGAGAGAAAATGAAGAAGATTGTAGTGACAGTAAAACCGGAGGTCTCAGAGAGTGGCATGCTGTCAATATGCCTTTAAACTGTGATCGGTGGGTCCATCCTTTGTCACTTACCTTCACCTCCTCCTCAATATGCCTCTTCAGCTCCTCCACCTGCTGAGTGAAGGCCTGTTTGCCTCTGGTCAGCTGAGAAACCAGGGCTTCCTTCTCCTCCAGCTGGCGGCTTAACTCACCTGCAGGTATAGAGGAACATTTTGTTAAAAGTGTCTCTTTTCTTTACGGTTATAAATAAATGTTGAAGAATTTTAGGAGAATGTTATGGGCTGAATAGAATGGTAGGTTCTTTGTTGGGTGGATTTCAAGCCTCATACAATTGACAGTTTCCTCCTGACGAACAGCATTGGTTTGTTGGTCCTGGTTAATGGTTACCATTTTCTGTCAGGAGTCTGGCCCTCTGTGCACTGATGTCGGTGATCTGGCGAATATTCTCTTCATTCTTAGTCTTGATTTCACTCAGCTGGTCCTCTAGAGTACGACACATCTTCTCCAGATTGCCCTGTCAGTACAACACACCATCATTACTTCTGTCCGTTTGAATTATGATGACAATGAAACTTCTCAACACAGCTTGACCTCTAAACCATTACTCACCTTAGCCTTGGCGACAGCCTCCATGTTACTGGACAGGTCATCTATCTCCATCTTATATTCGCTCTTCTCCTTCTCCAGCTTCTGCTTGACACGCTGCAGGTTGTCGATCTGCTCTCCGAGCTCAGCCACACTGTCGGCCTGCTTCTTGCGCAGAGCGGAGGCTGTGGACTCGTGCTGCAGGGTGGACTCTTCAAGATCACGACGCAGCTTCTGGAACTCAGCCTCGCGCTTCTTGTTCATCTCAATCTGAGCAGCAGTGGCGCCTCCGGCCTCCTCCAGCCTCTCGCTGATCTCCTCAAGTTCCCTGGAGAGATCTGCCCTCTGCTTCTCAACCTTGGCCCTGGCAGCACGCTCAGCCTCAATCTCCTCCTCCAGCTCCTCAATACGGGCCTAAAACAGCAGTGTAATATATCGAATTAAGAAATTCCCCCCCCTACAATACAGCTGAAACAATTCAACTTCACACAATTATGTTATTGGTATTGTCATATAAAGATGTTGATATAGACTATAATATTCAGAGTTACATGCAGTTGTCAACCCAGAATGGTAAGAAGCACATATAATTAGAAAATGTCAGCATAGGCATTAACAACATTTTATAATGGACAACTGAGAGGGGTTGACATATTTGGAGAACTAAAGAAAACTCTTGACACCTGAGCCCTCAGATTCCACCAATATAACGGAAGGTGTTATCAGAATATATTATTCAGGTGTTTTCGGTTCCAGAGTTCAGATCCTGTCCTGTACCTGGAGCTCCTTGATCTTCTTCTGCAACTGGGCTCCCAGAGACTGCTCATCCTCAATCTTACTAAGGAGTTGGGAGGTCTCAAATTCCTTCCTAATAAATACAAACATGTCAATTATTGTCAACATCATGTCAATTGTAATCAATAAGGCAGGTAATCGTGTTGTCATTTCTTTGTTTTTACTTCTTTATTTTCTCATCAGACTGCTGCTTGTCATTCTCCAGGTCCATTATGGACTCTTGGGCCAGTTTCAGATCTCCCTCCAACTTTCTCTTGGCTCTCTCAAGGTCCATACGGAGCTTCTTCTCTTGCTCCAGAGAACCCTCAAGCTACAAGATGCAAACACAAGCATAAAGTATGATTTAAATCTGAACTCAAGATAGTATCATCTTGAACACTGCCACGGCCAAAATGTTCAGCTTCACTCACGTCGTCCACTTGCTGTTCCAGCTTAGTCTTGGCCTTGGTCAGAGTGTTGACTTTGTCTTCCTCTGCCTGCAGGTCGTCTAGTGTCTGTTGGTGGGCCTCCTGGAGAGCTTTCTTCTCCTTGGTCAGCTTAGCGACACTTTCCTCCACAGAAGCCATCTCCTCTGTCAGGTTTTTAACCTGAAAACAGCAACAAAACAAGTCTGCGTCATAAAGAGAAGGTTTCGCTTGTTATACTTTATATTATTTTAATTGATATCAAATGAATGTTGATAGTGGTTTTCAATATGTATTCATTAGTATATCACAGCATACACCATGCTAGTCTGCTTAGGGAACAGAGCCTGCAATCAGTGTGTGGAGTTCCTTGATAATGACACGTAATCTAAACCTGCTACTGTAAACCTTCTCCTGAAATTATACTATTTTTTATAGATTTTAAATCTATTCATGTTAATATGTGTTCATTAGATCACTCAATGTTGGTACTATTTCATAGTTAAATAGTTAGTTATATAGTTACTTTGGTCAGACACTATACCTTGTTTTCAGTGGCATGCTTCTCTTTCTCCACTTTGGCCAGGGTGAGCTCCAGGTCATCAATGTCCTTCTTCAGCTCAGAACACTCATCCTCCAGCTTCCTCTTCTTGGCCGTCAACTCAGCATTGATTTCCTCCTCATCCTCCAGCCTCTCGTTCAACTCTTTGAGTTTGGCTTCCAGCTGGATCTTGCTCTTGATGAGCCCTTCACACCTTTCCTCAGCATCGTTCAGATTCTCTGAATCCTGGTATCAGAACAGGAGGAAAATCACAAAGCAGCCTCACTTAGTGGACCAGAAGAAACATATTAGTCAAAGACATTATAAAAAAATTATAAAAATGTATGAGTATTAATGGCCAGTAATCTTTATGAGTTCACACTGTGTCAGTATTCGTGTGTGTGTCTGTGTGTGTTCTTGGTATTGTGTGAATGTACTTTTTGTATTCATGTGTGTGTCTGTGTGTGTGTGTTCTTGGTATTGTGTGAATGTACTGTTTGTATTCATGTGTGTGTCTGTATGTGTCTGTGTGTGTGTGTGTTCTTGGTATTGTGTGAATGTACTGTTTGTATTCATGTGTGTGTCTGTGTGTGTTCTTGGTATTGTGTGAATGTACTGTTTGTATTCATGTGTGTGTCTGTGTGTGTTCTTGGTATTGTGTGAATGTACTATTTTTATTCATGTGTGTGTCTGTATGTGTCTGTGTGTGTTTGTTCTTGGTATTGTGTGAATGTACTATTGTATTCATGTGTGTGTCTGTTTTTGTTCTTGGTATTGTGTGAATGTACTATTTGTATCATGTGTGTGTCTGTGTGTGTTCTTGGTATTGTGTTAATGTACTGTTTGTATTCATGTGTGTGTCTATGTGTGTATGTTCTTGGTATTGTGTGAATGTACTGTTTGTATTCATGTGTGTGTCTGTGTGTGTTCTTGGTATTGTGTGAATGTACTGTTTGTATTCATGTGTGTGTCTATGTGTGTATGTTCTTGGTATTGTGTGAATGTACTGTTTGTATTCATGTGTGCGCAAATGGGCACTCACAGATGCGACTTGGAGTGCCAGGTCATTCTTCTCCTGCAGCAAGGATACCATCTTCTCCTCCAGCTCCTTCTTCTTGGCCAGAGCCTTGGCCAGGTCCGACTGCATCTTCTCATAGTTCTCCTTCATGTTGGCCAGCTCCTTCTCAGTCTCAGCACTCTTCAGCAGGGGCTTGATCTTAAAGTACAGCTTCATCCATGGCCAGTGTTTCACATTCATGAATGAACGGATGTTGTACTGGATGGAGTAGATTGATTCTCTGGTCGAAAATATAGGACGAGGAAAGGTGAGTAACATGCTTAAAGCTACATTTTGGATTTGAAAAACAAAATGAATTCCACCACAACGTTTTTTATACAGCTGAGGCATTGGGCTTGGAAAATTCAACCCTGCTTATCGTCGTAAACTGCATGATTTAAATCTTATTAGGAAGTGTAAATTCTTCAAGACTTTAAATAAAATGTTTGATTTAGGTAAATCATTCAGATAATTAATCCATATTTAATAATGTTAGATATGATTATTTATGATTGGGATCAAAAAAATGCAATGTACTGTAAGTGAAATTTGATGTGATATGGCTTAACATTATAAGATGTCATTTCCCATTCTGATCAAGTGATATTCATTAAATACAGGATGTTTGCAGAAGATTTAGCCAAGATGTCTACTACTCCTCACCTCCTCTCCATCATCTTGCTAAACTCCCTCCTCATGAGATATCCACGGCTAAGAGCCTGGATCATGCGGACCAGAGCGGCCAGCTTCTCGTCTCTCATCTCCTCCAGGACACCAAGAAGACCGGCTTTGAAGAACACCTGAGGCAGGTAAATATGTTACATTCTGGAGCCATAGTCATACAATGTGTAATGCTTACAAACAAGCCATAAAACAGATAACACAATTACCTGTTTATTTTTCATTAGTTACTAGCAATGATAATAATATGTAAGGATCACCTATCTGTTATAATCCTTAAGTCTGCTTCAGTTGGGTGTATTGGACTGACCTTGGTGTGTCCAAACTTGTATTCCTCATGATTTACATCAATGGACCCAAGCAGCTTCTCAGAAGCCTTCTTGTTGTCCATGAACTGTCCCTCAGGGATGACGCTGGCATTCAGTACTTTGTACCTGAATGAGGATAATTTGTTTTATCATAATGTTAAGTTATATTCTTTACCAGGAAAGCATTTACTAATGCTGGGAAAAGTCCTCAAAGCAGATCAGATCAAATGTGCTGCATTGGAGCTGGGCTGGTCCACCCTCTTGAGAAGAAGTGAAAAACAGAACACCCCTCTCCTTCCAAATGGTTTTGCCTGTCTGGAAAATTACTGCTGGTCTTGTGTTTAATGGCTGGTTAGATTATAATTAAAGCACCTTGGCTTGGTAAGTCTATTGCAGCTATGTGATATTACATTGGTTATCAGCATATGAGCAGTCAGCTAGCTAACATGCAGCATACACTGGTTTACAGGTGAGTGCATGAGACAATTCCTCCTGCTGCTGTTTTCACCCCCCCGGTCTGCCAAAGCCTAACGTTCATCCTCTAACAAATGATATATGTATATATATATATATATATATATATATATATATATATATATATATGTATTGCTCAGCATCAATGGTGCATTAATATTGTAGCTACATTAACTTAACAAATATGTAATGTTTCCAGACTCGGCTGGCTAACATCCTCTTGGTAAGCAGACACATTTCTATTCAGAAAAAATTGGTTATTAAAATTTGGTTATTAAAGCCCTCCAAGCCTATTAAACATCTCAAACTTGATCTAAAGTACATACAAATTGTTATAGACCTTTGAATGTGTCAATAACTGTGCTTTTCTGGCCAGCAAAGTGATTTTGACAAACACACTTTCTATCAAATAAAATATGTGCAGCCCTCTGTTGAACTTCAAAATCCCTATTTGGGCCTCGAACCAAAAAGTTTGCTGAGACAGGGCACATAGTATATAATAGGAATACTTTTTATGCATTAAACAGTTTGGACATTTCTCCTGCAAGTGTAGTTTTTTTTTATTATTCAAGGGGTGCTCTTTTTTGTGTTTGTGTGTGTTTATGCATTTGTTTGTACCTTTGCTTGAAGTCAGCATATAGGATTCTGCTGGGGAAGCCTTTCCTGCAGATCCTGATACCCTCCAGTACACCGTTACACCTGAGCTGATGGATAACCAGATGGTTCTCCATCAGACCTAGAAAGACAAGCCTCCTTTAATACTCTGATCCAGTTTTTTAAAGGTACTGATACTGTACTAATGTTACTTGTCGTTTGTAAGTCTATATTTGTGGTACCTGGAGTCTTTGACTCATTAGGAATCAGGCAGCGCACAAAGTGAGGGTGAGTGCTCCTCAAGTTGGTCATCAGTTTGCCCAAGTTCTCCTATAAGAGGGTTACAAACCATTTTCTCAGGAAATATGATAATCAAAGCAGCTTTTGAAGGACTTGATTCTGAAAAATCCAAAGCTCACCCTGAACTGGGAGGTCACAGTCTGCATGGAACCACCCTTCTTCTTGCCTCCTTTCTTGCTTGTATCTTGATAAAATGGTAGAAAGTCAAATATCATAAATGAGAGGATCTCAGGTAAACTTCAAATGTCTTAATCGGGGAATAGTGGCCAAGCAGTGGGAGGATCTGACCGGTAATCTAGTGGATGCTAGATTAAATCCCCAAAAAGTGAAAAGATAATCCATAGTTTTGTGACAGGGCATTGGAATTTGCTTCAACATAAAGTGGTTCAGATGAATGCAGAATTAATACCTTGGTGGAACTTGTGTGCAAACTGACATATATCTACTTTTTCCTCAAGCTAATTCTAAAATAAAGATTTCCTGAATAAACAAGAAGATGATAGAGATACTTCCATTAACGGTTGAGAAAATGGTGGTCTGCATTTTGACTGAAGTTTCATTATTTAGATGTGTTACTATTCTTACCCTCAGGTGGGGCAGCAGGATACAGGGCAGCCAACAGTTTAACTGAGGACTTCCCGTACAGCTGACAGACTGAGTCATTCAGGGGGTCCTTGTTCTTGTCCAGCCAGCCAGTGATGTTGTAGTCCACAGTGCCAGCGTAGTGCACCAGGGCAAAGTGGGCCTCCACCTTGCCTTTGACAGGTTTGGGCTTCTCAAATACCTTGCATTTACCAAGATGTTGGTCATACAGCTTGTTCTTGAAGGTAGTGTCTGAAGCCTTGGGGAACATACACTCCTCTTCAAGGATGGAGAAGATGCCCATTGGCTGGACAAAAAAGATTGATATAAAATTAATTAGATTTACATGTAGGATCCATATTTGTTAGCTTAGCTGTTGGGGTTGATAATGGTTTTCCCAGACAATGTACCTTCTCAATAAGCTCAATACATTGTGCCAAGTCCATGCCAAAGTCAATGAACTCCCAGATGATGCCCTCCTTCTTGTACTCCTCTTGCTCCAGGACAAACATGGTGTGGTTGAAAAACTGTTGCAGTTTCTCATTGGTGAAGTTGATGCACAGCTGCTCCAATGTGTTGAACTGTTGATGAGATTTAGAGAATATAATGAATCAAGGTTGTAAGCTATCTGAAGGATAACAAATTGACTAGTGTTGGTCTCATACTTACATCAAAGATCTCAAACCCGGCAATGTCGAGTACACCAATATAAAACTGTCTTGGCTGCTTGGTGTCCAACATCTCGTTGATACGGACCACCATCCACAAGAACATCCTCTCATAAACAGACTTGGACAGGGCGCTCACTGCATTATTAACCTGCAACAATAGTACCTCGTTTAAGTCCAGAGATAAGATAAGAGAATGAACATAACTGTAATTAAATGCACTCATCCCTAAAATAAGTCCAGGTGACTGCCTTACCTGAGGCACAGTCTGTCCCTTGGTCACATACTCATTGCCAACCTTCACTTTGGGGTAGCAGAGACACTTCAACATCTCAGCTGAGTTCAGGCCCATGAGGTATGCGATTTTATCAGCAACTGGAGAAAGAACAACCCGAAACACAATAAGGCACACAATATCTCTTGTATCTGATATAACAGAGACAACATGTTTTCCTTTGGTTGACTTTTTGGAAGGTATACTATTTAAGTCAAAGTCAAATCATGTTTTATTTGTCAGATACACAGAATAACATAGCGTAATTCTGAACAGTGTAATTATTGTGACATGGGACACATTTACACAGTAGGCATTAAGGAAAAAAAAGGAAAAATAATACCATAAATATACATTACAATAAGAACTAGCAGCAATACCAGAGAATGTAGAAACTCTTTTATGGTAGATGCCTTGCACAGAAGGGTGATGGCAGCCGATGATGCACGCTGCTGACTTCACCACCCTCACGATCAGCAGCTGCCATACCAGGCAGTAATGTCGCCTGAGAAGATGCTCTCAATGGTGCACCATTAGAAGTTGGTGAGAGTTTTTGCAGATATGCCAAACTTCTTGAATCTCCTCAGGACGTTAATGACCTTTTGGACAGTTTTAAACACAGAGTCTGCTTGCCGGGACCAGGTGAGGTCATTTTTGATGAACACACTGAGGAACTTGAAGTCCGAGACGCTCCTCTTCAGCTCCATTGATGTGTTTGGGGGCGTGACCCCTGTCTGCTGCTTTCTTTCATCTCCTTAGTCTTGCAGACGTTGAGAGAGAGTTCAGACCCTTAATCGTGGTGTTGTCCGCAAACGTAAGTAAGACATTGGACCTGTGTGTGGCCACACATTAATGTGTGAACAGGAATTACATGAGGGGACTGAGTATGCAGCCCAGAGGGGCTCCAGTGCTCAGGGTCAGTGCAGAGGAGGTGAGGTTGCCCATTCTCACCACCTGGGGTCTGATTGTCAGGAAGTCCTGGATCCAGTTGCAAAGGGAGGGAGCTTAGGGACAAGCTTAGCAGGGCACACTAGTGTTGAATGGCTGTAGTAGATTTACAGCATTCACGAATGTGTTACCCTTTTCCAGGTGGGAGAGGGCGGTGTGTGTCGTCAGAATTTCCAAATAAAATGCTTGGTAATGGAAGATTGCAGAATGTCGTCCGAGATCTACATAGGATACCGTCACGTTTGCATCTCTTCTTTCACCTTCGGCAGCATGTTGGTAAAGAAATCAGCAGCAGGACAAAGGAGTCGCAGTAAGGGCTCCGATAAGTTGAGAAAACGTCCATATCCAGTAATGAACAAACTTCCAAATGTTCTTGACGATCATACTGTATGAGCGACAGTGCAGCATGTACAAAAATAACAACAATACAAACAGTAATAAGCAAAAGACTATGTAGTGAGAGCCATTTTCAGTTCGAACTTCCTCTAAGGTTCACTAAAACACAGCCTCATCCGGTGTAATCTCTAGTGATTATAAGATTTCTCCAAAAAATATCTACAGCCTGACTTTCTTGGGACAATATTTGTCAAACATTTTATTTTCCTTTTTTCAGAAGGGGAATGGGACTAATGTTTTACACTGTGTGTCAATGAGCGGGCCTCACCCTCAGTTCCGTCTGGCTCAGCTTGCTCCTCACGCTGCTTCTGCTTGAAGTGCATGTTGCCATGGTGAATTACAGCTCCTGTCAGCTTGTAGATGGACATCTTCTCCTCGTTAGTGAAGCCAAGAATTGTAATGGCATCCTGGCAGTAGAGAGGAATTACAAAATTTAAACTCAATGGCTGCTCAATTCCTCCTCACTTCCTCTGTCATTGTACAAAGGAAGTCAGATCGAATCTTAACTAAAATAAGAGATTTTCATTAAATGAAATAGAGACATGAATGTTCAAGCTGCCACAGCATTGGAATTGTGTTGTGGGTTTACAGTATTTGGTGGTCCTACCCATTCCATTTCTAGAGTTTGGTAAACCTTTTGTTTGACTCACATCTGTAGCTTCCAGCTCAACCTTGTCGTCGATGCTGTTCACAGTAATCTGACCCTGGCTACACATGGGGAAGTCATAGGGGTTTGTGGTAAGAAGGGACATTTCTGTGGACCACAGAGAAAAACGTTTTAGTTCAAAAATGTATTCCCAAATGTTTTCACAGCTATGCTTTATCATGCACATTTACTAACCCTGACAGATAATCCACAATTCTTTAAACAGATATTTGCATTACATTTTCAACAATTATTTTGGCCTCAACTTGGACAGCTGAAAGAAAACAATCGTATTATCATTACCTTCAAATACTGTATCAAATACCTTTCTAGGTTGTATATTATTATATACACTGCTCAAAAAAAATTAAAGGAACACAAATCATCACAGTATAACACCAAGTCAATTAAACGTCAGGGATATCAATCTGTCCAGTTAGGAACCATAAGATATTGTGAATCAATGTCACCTGTTGTGGTGCAAATGAAAGTGACAACAGGTGCCCTGGAGAGGCAACTGTAAGATAACCCCAAAACAGGGAATGGTTTTGCAGGTGGTGGCCAGAGACAATTGCTCTCTCCTTATCCTTCCTGACCGATTCTCCTGTAGTTTTGTCACCTGTATCCTTGTCACTACTGGTAGCATGAGCGGTACCTGCAGCCCATTCAGGTTGCACAGGCAGTCCAGCTACTCCAGGATGACACATTCCTACGTGCTGACGAAAGAAGGTTTGGCGTGGAGGAGATACCACGAGTAGAGTTGGACAGGGCCGTAGAAGGACATCAACCTAGCAACAGGACCGATATCTGATCCTTTCTGCGAGGAGGAACAGGAGGAGCACTGCCAGAGCCCTAGTAATTGACCTCCAGCAGGCTACTGGTGTGCATGTTTCTGACCAAACTGTCCATGAGGGCCCAACATTCTCCAGTGGGACCTGTGCTCACAGCCCCCGCACAGTGCATCTCGATTGGCATTCACCAGAGGAATTGGCAGGTGCCCCTGTACTCTTCACAGATGAGAGCAGGTTGACACTGAGCACATGTGACAGACATGAAAGAGTCTGGAGACGCCGCGGTGAATGTTATGCTGCCTGCAACATCAACTGGATTGTGTCGACCGGATTGGCGGTGGGCCATCTGATTGTGTTGTTTTATTGTTTTGTTAGTCTATGGCACAATTTTTTGTTTTTGTTATTTTGAAGCTTCTGCATTGTCCATATCTATAGCATGATACGATTTCCATGTGTATCTCTTTTCTCATTATGGAATCCTCTGTCTAGTTAGCGTGCAGTTAGCTCTGCTGCCATATATATCCTAGTCCAAATAAGTTACAAATAGGTGAGTGCATTCATATTACTTTGGGGTTGTAAATAGTTTAGTCATGGTCACCAATTCAATGCCTGAAGCATAATTTGAATTAAAATACTACCATGCCAAACTAACCACAAGTATCCAGTTAGCATTCTAGCTAGCCCAACTGCTATACACAATGCCTTTTGACATGTACTGGCTAAAATCACTACTTAATTCTGCTGCATCAAAGTACTGGTGCATCAAAGTAAATTAATTGATACATATTTCTCAAAGACCTGGTCCATGTGTAGATTTACTGATGTATGAACTATAAAAACTGTAATGAAATTGCTACAGATGGAATGATTTCCCTGAAACCTTTTGCTTACCAACTATTTCAGGTTTGTGGCCTGTCATCATCTGGAAGAAGATGTGGTAGCCTCTTTCATCTGGAAGCTGGAAGGTCACTCTTGACTTCTCCAGCAGGTCTGAAGGAGAAAGTAACAGAGTAAGTGAAAGAAAGAGAGAAAGGATGACTTACAATTTAAATGTATTCAATTATTAGCAAAATTCAATCTTAAATTTATATAGAGAAACAAAACCATCTCACAGGTCTCAATGTCAGCTTTAGCCAATTTGGGTCCTTGGAAGTGAATCCTGATGAATTTACCCTACAGAATATTTGGTTAGAAAAAGTTATAAAAATAATAAAGAAAGTTGTTGCCATTTATTACGCATCGACAAAACGGAGAAATAGGGAAGAAATGTAATATATATTTCCCCCAATATAAGATCACTTTTCCAGAATGGCTTTCATTCTGAGTAAGGTAAGGGTTAGATTTGAGGTTATATTTCCCCCAATATAAGATCACTTTCCCAGTACGCCTTTCATACTTACAAAGCGAGATGAGTTGTCGTTCCTCACTGTCTTGGCATTACCATAGGCCTCTAGCAAAGGGTTAGCTGCAATGATCTGATCCTCAAGAGAACCCTGAATGAGAGAAACACAAGTTGCTATAAAACTGGTAATGTGGGGATAATAACTGAAACAGTATTAGTAAAATGTACAAATCCAACCAAACTCAAATGCATTATAAAGGCAAGCTTAAACACCTGCATTTTGCCGGGATCTTGCTTTTTCTTCTCACCACCAGACACTGCAATGGTGGCAAAGTACTGGATGACACGCTTGGTGTTGACAGTCTTTCCTGCACCGGATTCTCCACTGGTTAGTATGACAAAGAAAGAGAGGTATTAGTCACAAGTTTTACTATGAAATGCCATGAAGAAATACGGTTTACCTGTTTAAAAAAAGTATGTGAATCAAATACTCTACTCAAGACATTAATATACTTAGCCTAATTTATAATGTAATGCAACACATTGCAATAGATTAATATCATTATTATAAATATAATTTTTATCAATATTAACAGCTTACGTAATCAAGACGGACTGGTTCTCCTTATCTGTAAACAGAAAAGTGTTATTTATCATCCTGTAATAGTATTATGGGTTGGCCTATGATTTTTATATCAATCCATCCATTCAAATGTACCAATCTGCATGAACTGAAAGCCATTGTCAGAGACAGAGAAGATATGGGGGGGAGCCTCCACTCTCTTCTTCCCTCTGTAAGCAGCAACCACCTCTGCATCGTACACAGGGAGCCACTTGTAGGGGTTCACCGTGACACAGAAGAGCCCAGAGTAGGTCTGTAGAGATTGTATGAGGGGATTACAAAATTAGTGTACTGTGGATCTGTGAATGGGTGTTTTGTTTCTGTATGTTCGGTATGTGTATGCCATAGGTTTGCATGGTCACGCCTCTGACCCTATTCTACCTAAAGTCATGAAGTTTGGTACAAAGGGCCCTCTCCTCACAAGGAAAACTATACCACAGGTAGGCCGCCACGATGGATTTTCTAGGATTTGGGATTTTGAAAAAACACTTTTCCTCTATAAATAAAGGACCAACATGCACAAATATTTAGATGCAGAAAAATGTATACAGCGTTCTTACCTGTAATCATAAATATTACTATATATTTACCTTATTAAATGCCTAGAAGAATCTTGTAATACAATTTCAGACACCCCTAAAGTGGACCATATCATTTCTTAACCTTGATGTTAATTGAAGTCTTGTCTGCCTGCCTCACTCCCAATGTTGCAAGGGCTTTAATTAATGGCTTCAATCATTACCAATGTAACATTTCATATATTATCTAATGTTAGCTAACACTGGTGCTCAATCATGAGAAGTGAGACAATGGAGGATTAATTTTTGTAGATATACGTTTTGACAGCAATATATAAGTGGGAGGAAAGCCCAGGAGAGTCAACCCAAAAGGTTAGACTGATTTGATAGAATCATTAGGCTACTTTAAAGACTGAAACATTAGCCTAGATACTACTTAAAGGCATAGAACACCCAAAAATCTGCCATATTTATCAACTGTTTTCTTACCTTGAAAAACATCTAATAGTTTAAGTAGGGAAACAGCTTATTTAGATTATTGGGTGGTCTATGCCTTTAATGTTAGTCAGGCACAGACATAGATGCTGAATGGTAATAACACATGTGCCTACCTATTTGGAATGTAGATAGATAGTGTCTTTGGTTCTTGTACAGCATTGTGTGTGTCTGTGTTTGAGCAGAAATGATGGTCCGCTGCTGTGTATGCGGGTCTAACTTGGTGCCAGTTTTGCTCTAGGATACTTTGTTGGTGACCCCTGGCTACAAAAGTTGTTGTGTGATTCGTGCCTCATGAGCTGATTTAATGGATTGGTCATATCATAATCTACAGACTGCAGACATTACACAAGCAAGATACTGTAAGTATTGTAAGACTTCAGTTCACTGAAACATGGGTCTGCGCTGTACTGGGTTCCCTTTACGCCCTGGAGGAATAGTTGACCCCCCCGATTGTCAGTGTATAATTTTCACTCTTTGTGTGTGTGTTTTTGCAGGTTTCTTACGTAAATCATCCATGCTGCATAACGCTCTTTGAGGTTATACAACACAGTAGCTTCATTCAGGTAGGTCATCATGGCCATGTCCTCAATCTTGTCATACTTTGGGGGGTTCATCTGGAGCAGGTCTGCTTCTTTAAAATCTTTTCCTTCCTGAAACATTCACATCCATGCTTTTATATAAAGCAGTTGTGCAAAAACCTCCTGACTAACAGAGATACCATGGGCCTATTTAGAACTGGATAAAACTGCTTCTGAATATTTCTCCTCACACTCATGTAATGCTATTCAGAGTGATCTTATGTTGTTTTAATGCCTATAAGACACTTTCAATTTCTTATGATTTATATTTCTACTGCGAATTGTTTTTGTTTTTCTAGATGTAGGTTTTATGTAAATGTTGTAGTCGAATGAAGACACTAATTCAAAACTATTTTATCACAGTTTAATGATAAGAAGGCCCTATGTTTAGTAGAAAAAACACATACATACAAAAAACGGAATCTGGAATGACTATATGTTTAGGGGTTTCATAGGTTAAGGTTTAGTAATAGTGACAGAAATTATAGGGATGGGAAGTATAAAGTAAGTGCAATGCCATCATAAGTCTTATGATGTGTTTTTAAGCTTTAAAAAACTTTGAATTTAAACATTCTGAAAGAATATGGAGCCCTGTATTTTGCCCTTGAAAGGAATTTGCACATGGATGCTTTGGGGAGATTTTAAACTACTTCCCAAAAGCAGATAAAAGCTATTGATTAACAAAATACATCCTTTCATTTAGATTTTGTTTAAAAAACTACAAACTTACATCAAACAAAGCCTCTTTATCAAACCGGTCTTACCTGTACAGTGCCGTCAGGCAACTTCACGTTCACAGTACAGTTTCCATCTTTTCTGCCTGTGACCAAACCCTTAAGGTACAGCTCTTTGGGATCAGGGACAAAGCAAGCGTTCTTTGAATCAAAGGGGGCTGTTTGTGCCTCAATCCTCTCCTTCTCAGGCTTACGGAGGAATATGGCGGCCTTGCCATACTGCTCCATTTCTGCGTCCGTACTCATGGTGACGGATCTCTAGGAACGACATGAAACAAGAAGCATGATACACTCTGAGGGGGTTCCTTCCCAGACAACTGGTAGATGGGTGGTATCTCTAACAATATGTTTGAATGTAAAGATTCAAACCTTGCTCACCTTTTTTCCCCACTACAGATGAAAATGTACTTCTTGGATTACCCTGTAAAGTATTAGATTGTTATGAAACCCAGTCTGAAACCTTATCATATAGCCCTGTAAGGCACAGGAAACATTTGGAAAGGCTTCTTTCAAGTCAATCATTTTCACCAGGGACATGCAACTGGTAACATTCATTTTCCTAGAGGCAAACAACTTTACTAAATATAGAGAATTCATATTAATACCCCTGAAAACCATATGAAGTAAAATATATCAAAACACACATTCAAAATCAATGTAAAAATTGTAGAACCCATTCATTAACACATATTTGTCTAACAAGGTGGAGTCTTACCACAAATGAAGAAGCCGTCTGACTTAAGGGGAGCCTTGGGCTCCAACCTCCTTATATCAGGTTGAAGTTGCCAACCAAGCACAAGTTAATTATGGACCACTCTGGAGAAGGAAATGGATTGAAGGACATGGATCTTTAATGTTGCATTCAACTAGCGTAAACAACCTCCAGGAGTGCCTCACTCATACTACATTGTAATAAGGTTCTCCGAATTCTTTTTATGCAAAGGAAACATGTAATTACCAATATTTTTGAAAGTATGAGATTTCTGATTTATCAAATGTATTTCAAAAGTATCATTTTGCCTTAATACAGCAATAAATGAAAGTTATCAATTTTCCCTCACTACAAGTTAATTTGTTGTCATAGAATCTCATCCATCCTTATTTAGATCAATATGTTTCACTCTCATTCCACGCACTGACCCTGTGTATTTATATGTTTGATAACATTTCTGAACATTCTTCTCAGTGCTTTGATTAGTTTGCTTCATCAGTCTGGATAAACTCCATACTTTGTGTCTAATACATGATCTATGCAAGGTGCTGAAGGTGCCAGTATTCGTCTCACATTTCAGTTAGCTAAAAAAGTAGTAGAATTCTTAAGACTAATTTAACACCAGGACAATATTTCAACAATCTTATCCACTCATATTGCTGACAGCACAGTAGCTGCATCAGATTTACATTACATTCTGAAATTAGTACAGGAAGTGGCAGAGATTCTTGATGCACAAGTTGAGCAGAAGGTCGGGCCAACATTTCTAAATAAATACATTTGGACACTAAGGACACTGCAATGTTTACTGGCTGTTTGAATGAACCCCACCTGACTAAGAGTTTAAATTTTAGTTCATTTAGTTTAATTTGCAAAACTCTGGTATTATATTTAAATTGCACTTTTGCATTTGAGGGACATGTTTGGCTAAGCTCCAAAATCGCCTCATAAGTATAATTTGCAACTTCACAAAAGTATTTACCAATTGTTTTTATTACTCTGTTTGTAAACATATCTGAAATATTACTCATTTTATCCTAATGATAAAGTAGGCCATGATAATGTGCAATGAGCTTTAATTTATAAACCTGGAGAAAATATAGGAACTAAATATTTAAAAACAAGAACATAAACATTTAGGCTTTCAGCAGCTTATCAAATGTGTAATTATAATTGTGAGTTTTTGACATATTTTGGCCTTTGGAGGAAATCTTGATGCAATAAATATTACAAGGGCTTTAACAACTTATTCTGTCCTTGCAAAGTAGTTTCCAAATGTCACATGTTTGACATGGATCCAAAGAACAGCCAAACCGGGCTTGGTGTGAATATTGGTCTTACGTTGTCATATATTATGTTACATATCTACTACCGGGACCAATGTCCCCAACGAGAGTTATGAGACCTTATAGTTGACAAATAAGGTAAAAACTATGTGCTGGTCTGTATCAGATATATCTGTGCTCTACAGGATAGGTAATGAGGCCTTAACTTTTAGGCATGCAGTATGAAGTCAATGGAAGGATAAATGTACTTCACATTCTCAAATTATTAGGTTGTAATATGCACAAAGCATAAATTTGCTTCTCCTAGGAATCCCATGTGGTCAATTCATGGGATTTCTCTCAGTAACATTCAACAGATATTGCAACTGCATCCCCCACCCAAAGTAAATGTCAGTGTAGTAAAAATGCCTCAATCTTTGTTTTTACACCCTGCAACACTCTATGGAAAATGTATCATTGAATTCTTATTTACAATTAGAAAATAGCTTAATACATGACGTTTACTAATAGACATGTGTTCAGGGACAGTAAGTACAGGTGCCCATGTACTAATAGACTTGTTTTCCCTAGTCATCTTCTGTTTAACTTACCTGTGTTCAGGGACAGTAAGTACAGGTACCCATGTACTAATAGACTTGTTTTCCCTAGTCATCTTCTGTTTAATTTACCTGTGTTCAGGGACAATAAGTACAGGTACCCATGTACTAATTGCATTATGAACATTAAGAACTTCCTGTATACACAACCCTGTTTCCAAAAAAGTTGGGATGCTGTGTAAAATGGAAATAAAAACAGCAATGCAATGCAAGCTGTGCAAATCATTTAAACCCTTTATTCAATAGAAAGTTGTACAAAGACAACATACCAAGTATTGAAACTGAAATGTTTTATTGTTCCTTGAAAAATATATGGCCAATTTGAATTTGATGCCAGCAACACATTTTCAAAAAAGCTGGGATAGGGGCAACATAAGACAATGTCATGTCCTGGCAACGATCTACACCTGCCTCCAATTGGGGAGACCAAACTGGATAGAGGTGCCTAGAGGCACTAACTTCTCTATGGCCCCAGACCAGCGCAGATAACCTTCTATGTTTGGCCATGTTTGGTTCATTTTGGTTTTGTTGTAGCTTGATGCCCCATGTCATCTGTTGCTGCTATTGTTTTGTTTCTTTTCATTAAACATGGATTACTACTACCCTTTCTTCTCTGCGCCTGTGTCCTACCTCCACAACCGTGACAGAAAAAAGTTGTGTAATAGTACAAAAATAACCTGGTGGAACATCTCTCAACTAATTAGGTTAAACGGCAACAGGTCATGATTGAGTTTAAAAAGAGCATCCCAGAGAGGATCAGACTTTCAGAGGAAAAGTTTGGGAGTGGTTCACCATTCTGTGAAAGACTGCATGGGCAAATAGTGCAACAGTTTAAGAATATCTCATTATTTATGATACCTAATATCATTAAAAGATTCAGAAAATCCGGAAAACCAATATTGGATGTTGGATCGCTATCTTCTGGCCCTCAGATGGCACTGCAATAGAAACAGACACGTTTCTGTAGTGCACCTCACTGCGTGGGCTCAGGAACACTTCAGAAAAAAACATTGTCTGTGAACACAATTAGTCGTTGCACCCACCAGTGCTGTGATGCGCGAGGGGTGTGAGCGGGAAAAGGATAAGGTGAGAACCACACCAAACAAAAACGACAAACACACAGCTTTCTTCAAATATGTGGGATTTAATAACACGGCAAGAGAGATAAAGTATACGGCACCTCGGGTCGCTATGATTTATTGCTTTTTGTATTTGACATTTGGTACCTTCGACTGCTGTGAAAGTTCAAAGGTTATATTTTTTAATGGATGGTAGTTTATGGTGAGGTAAAATTTGGCCAGTTGTTTTCAGGGGGTTCATTCTCAGGGGGGTTGTTGTTTATGGTTAATAAAAGTGTTTCTGAATATGTCTATCAGGGCTTCTGGGGAAGTCTTAAGGTAAAAGATGGAGAGGAGCAGAGCAAGGGAGGGGTTGAGCAGGTGGAACCGGGGCTTCATTCTCAAGGAGCCGAGCAAGGGGGGTGTTGGGTTTCATGAGATATTAGCTTAGGGAGAGGAGCAGAGCAAGGGGGTTGAGCAGGAGCTGTTTTCAGAGAGTCACAAATAAAATAAGAGGCAGGCTTTCTCCTGGTTTTGAGTTTAATTCATTTTTTGTTCAAGATCTGTGTAAGAATCAATAATGGGGTTAGTGCTTAGTGACATTATCCTGCATCTAAACTGAAGCTGTATAGTTTGGTTCAAAGGGTCAAGCTTCCTCTCACATTAGGAAGAGACCTACAGACGGATTTTAGGTTTTATGTCTTTAAGAGCTTCTCATAGATGGGAAATATGTATTGAAATGGTCTTATTATACTATACATATGCTTTAAAAAGGTGTGTGTGCCTGGATTTCTCAGGAAAAGGTAGGGGGCAGTTCAAGGGGGGGCTGGGATCTCCAGATAGGGAGGGGTGATGGGTTGGTCAAGGGGGATCAGGTTTTTGGAACTCGGGGAAGGGAGGGGCTGGTCACAGGGTCTGTGTTGAGCAGTCATGGCGTAAGTCATAAATATGGGGTTGTTTTCTTCTTGGTCAAAGCTGAGTTGAACTTTAGTATTTTAAATCCTTTTAGGTTTTAAGATCTTTGTTTCAAGAAAGTGATCGCCTAAGAAATAATAATGGCTCAGGTACTGAGCAATACACTGTGGAAGTAGCCTAAGGTTGCCAATGGTATTAACATGGTCTTATTATGTGTATGTTTAAAAAGGTACAGTGGGTACAGAAAAGAATCACCCCGCTTTATAATAATCACATTTTGTTGCTTTGTAGCCTGAAATGAAGACAGACACAGTTTCTTTTTCATTCAGCTGTATTTACTCAGTGCAACTTATAACATCCAAGTGAAAGATATATCACCAACATGTCAAAAAATAAAACCATAATCACTGAGTTGGAAAAAAGATCTTGTGTCAGTATTTTGTTGAACCACCTTTTTCTTTAATTACAGCCTTTAGTCTGTTGGGATATGTCTCTACTAACTTTGCACATCTAGACGTTGCAATATCTGACCACTCTTCTTTGCAGAACTGCTCAAGTTCAGTTAAATTCGATGGTGACTGTTTGTGGACTGCTGTCTTCAAGTCATTCCACAGATTTTCAATGGGGTTTAAGTCCGGGCTCTGACTAGGCCATGCAAGGACATTCACCTTTTTCTCCTTCAACCACTGTGTGGTCAGTTTTGCTGCGTGCTTTGGGTCATTGTCATTTTGGAAGGTACATTTTCTTCCCATTGACAACTTTGTCAGAGAACAGCAGATTTTCCTCAAGAATTTGACAGTATTTTGCCCCATCCATTTTTCCTTCTATCCTGACAAGTGCTCCAGTCCCTGCTGCAGAGAAACAACCCCATAACATGATATTACCACCTCCATGCTTTACTGTAGGAATGGTGTTATTTGGAAGGTGAGCTGTATTGGATTTTCGCCAGACATATCGTTTGGCCAAATAATTCAATTTTAGTCTCATCTGACCATAACACCTTTTTCCACGTGGCCTTAGAATCTTCAAGGTGCGTTTTGGCAAAGCTCAGTTGTGACAGCATGTGGCCTTTCTTGAGGAGTGGCTTTTTTCTTTCAACCCTCCCATACAAGCCACATTTGTGGAGAATTTGTGATATTGTTGTCACATGCACACAATGACCACTCTTTGTCAGGAATTCCTGCAACTGCTTCAGAGTTGCTGTAGGCCTCTTGGTAGCCTCTCTGACCAGTTTTCTCTTGGCTCTTTCATCCAGTTTGGAGCGACATCATTCCACTTCACTGTGCTTCTAGGCACTGATAAATTATTTTGTATCCATCTCCTGACTTGTGCCTGTCCACAACTTTATCCCGGAGATCTTTTGACAATGCCTTGCCACCCATAGTTGATTGTTTTTTCAGTTGCACTACCAAGGACTGAAATGCTTCAGGAAAAGCTTGTTTCATGCGGAGTTAATCAAAATGACCACAGCTGATCACAGTTGAAAGTCAATTGGCTTTGTGTGCTATTGAGAAGGTGATTAACTATACCTGGTTGGGTTTACAAGTCATTTTTAGGAGGGGGGTGATTCTTTTTCCAACTCAGTGATTCAGTTATTTTTTTCTTTTTTGACAAGTTGGTATTATATCTTTCACTTGGATGTTATACGTTGTAAATAAAGCTGAATAAAACAAAACATTTTTTTGTCCGTTTTCATTTCAGGCTGCAAAGAAATAAAATGTGATTATTTTAAAGGGGGGGTGATTCTTTTCTATACCCACTGTACAGGTGCTGGTCATATAATTAGAATATCATCAAAATGTTTATTTATTTCAGTAATTCCATTCAAAAAGTGAAACTTCTATATTATATTCATTCATTGCACACAGACTGATATATTTCAAATGTTTATTTCTTTTAATTGTGATGATTATAACTGACAACTAATGAAAATCCCAAATTCAGTATCTCCGAAAATTTGAATATTGTGAAAAGGTTCAATATTGAAGACACCTGGTGCCACACTCTAATCAGCTAATTAACTCAAAACACCTGCAAATGCCTTTAAATGGTCTCTCAGTCTAGTTCTGTAGGCAACACAATCATGGGGAAGACTTCTGAAATGTTGAAATGTTGACCAACTGAAAAGTATGAACATGAAAAGTATGAGCATGTACAGCACTCAATACTTAGTTGGGGCTCCTTTTGCCTGAATTATTGCAGCAATGTGGCGTGGCATGGAGTCGATCAGCCTGTGGCACTGCTCAGGTGTTATGAGAGCCCAGGTTGCTCTGATAGTGGCCTTCAGCTCTTCTGCATTGTTGGGTCTGGCGTATCGTATCTTCCTCTTCACAATACCCCATACATGTTCTATAGGGTTAAGGTCAGGCGAGTTTGCTGGCCAATTAAGAAGAGGGATACCATGGTCCTTAAACCAGGTACTGGTAGCTTTGGCACTGTGTGGAGGTGCCAAGTCCTGTTGGAAAATAAAATCTGCATCTCGATAAAGTTGGTCAGCAGCAGGAAGCATGAGGTGCTCTAAAACTTCCTGGTAGACAGCTGCGTTGGCCTTGGACCTCAGAAAACACAGTGGACCAACACAAGCATATGAGATGGCACCCCAAACCATCACTGACTGTGGAAACTTTACACTCGACTTCAAACAACGTGGATTCTGTGCCTCTCCTCTCTTCCTCCAGACTCTGGGACCTTGATTTCCAAAGGAAATGCAAAATGTACTTTCATCAGAGAACATACTGTAACTTTGGACCACTCAGCAGCAGTCCAGTCCTTTTTGTCTTTAGCCCAGGCGAGACGCTTCTGACGCTGTGTCTTGTTCAAGAGTGGCTTGACACAAGGAATGCAACAGCTGAAACCCATGTCTTGCATACATCTGTGCGTGGTGGTTCTTGAAGCACTGACTCCAGCTACAGTCCACTCTTTGTGAATCTCTCCCACATTTTTAAATGGGTTTTGTTTCACAATCCTCTCCAGGGTGTGGTTATCCCTATTGCTAGTACACCTTTTTCTACCACATCTTTTCTTTCCCTTCGCCTCTCTATTAATGTGCTTGGACACAGAGCTCTGTGAACAGCCAGCCTCTTTAGGTATGACCTTTTGTTTCTTGCCCTCCTTGTGCAAGGTGTCAATGGTCATCTTTTGGACAGCTGTCAAGTCAGCAGTCTTCCCCATGATTGTGTTGCCTACAGAACTAGACTGAGAGACCATTTAAAGGCCTTTGCAGGTGTTTTGAGTTAATTAGCTGATTAGAGTGTGTCACCAGGTGTCTTCAATATTGAACCTTTTCACAATATTCTAATTTTCTGAGATACTGAATTTGGGGTTCTCTTTAGTTGTCAGTTATAATCATCAAAATTAAAAGAAATAAACACTTGAAATATATCAGTCTGTGTGGAATGAATGTATTTATTATACAAGTTTCACTTTTTGAATGGAATTACTGAAATTAATCAACTTTTTGATGATATTCTAATTCTATGACCAGCACCTGTACGTGTGTGTGTGTTGACTAGGACGTCTAGAGAGGGAGGCTTTCCTCAGGGTGGGTGGACCGAGCCCTCTGGCCTGTTCATTATTTACATAGCTGCCCCAAAACAGAGCCAGACCCCTTTTCACAGACTGAGAAAAATCACAGCAAACCCGCCTTATAAGAGAAGAAGAAAAACGGTATCCTACCCTACATGATCAAGGATATTAGATGGCACATAGAACACGTGAAATCAGAGGAATTCAATCACCTTATTTCACACCTAGTTTATTCAAATATTTATTCTAGTTTTTGCTTAACAATGCTGTTTTGACCATAAGTAGTACATTGATTATTGACAAATATAGATTGTTATTGATAATTACCTCACGTCCACTCTGTAGTGCAAGAGTCTGCAAGACATATAAATCAGGCAGTTGGTCAAGTGCCTTAAAGTAAAAAAAACTTCAAATTAAAAGTCCCAAACCCACAAGTGTGCAACATGTGTCGTCAAGGTAATGCGTTGCAAAGTGCGGTCTCATTACAATTTATAGCATTTTGAGCCCTAGCAGCTTCTTGCACTCAGTCACTTACCAGGTGATGTCTTTTAAGCCTGTGAGGGTTCAGGGCTTAGGGTTTAGGGGGGACATTGGGATTGGGCCATGGTTGTATGGGCAAAACACCCAGCGTTACAAGTGCAAGTTAAAACTCTACAATGCAAAGAAGAAACCACATACACCGATCAGCTATAACATTATGACCACTGACAGGTGAAGTGAATAACACTGATATTATATATAAATATATACACCGATCAGCCATAACATTATGACCACTAACAGGTGAAGTGAATAACACTGATAATCTATATAAATATATACACCCATCAGCCATAACATTATGACCACTGACAGGTGAAGTGAATAACACTGATAATCTATATAAATATATACACCCATCAGCCATAACATTATGACCACTGACAGGTGAAGTGAATAACACTGATAATCTATATAAATATATACACCCATCAGCCATAACATTATGACCACTGACAGGTGAAGTGAATAACACTGATAATCTATATAAATATATACACCCATCAGCCATCACATTATGACCACTGACAGGTGAAGTGAATAACACTGATAATCTATATAAATATATACACCCATCAGCCATCACATTATGACCACTGACAGGTGAAGTGAATAACACTGATAATATATATAAATATATACACCGATCAGCCATAACATTATGACCACTGACAGGTGAAGTGAATAACACTGATAATCTATATAAATATATACACCGATCAGCCATAACATTATGACCACTGACAGGTGAAGTGAATAACACTGATAATCTTGTTACCATGGCACCTGTCAGTGGGTGGGATATATTAGGCAGCCAGTGAACATTCTGTCCTCAAGATGTGTGAGAAGAAGGAACAATTGGCAAGTGTAAGGATCTGAGCGACTTTGACAAGGGCCAAATTATGATGGCTAGACAACTGGGCCACTTTTAAAAACTCTACATATTTCAGGGAAAAATAAGTTTTCACATTATTACAATACATCTGCCCGTTTCTAGAATATACTTTCTTCAAGCAGTGGTACAGGAAAAAGTCCTCAGCATTCAAGAAGGCCATGTTCTTTTTTCAGGACAATGCTCCATCACATGCATCCAAGTACTCCACTGTTGGCTGGCAAGCAAGAGCCTCAAAGATGCCCAAATAATGACCTGGCCCCCTTCCTCTCCTGACTTAAATCCTATTGAGAACTTGTGGACCCTTCTCAAACGTTAGATTTACATTCAGGGAAGACAATACTCTTCTTTGAACAGCATTTGGGAGGGTATGGTTGTTGCTTCAGCGAAGTTGATCGTGAACAGATCAAGAAACTGACAGATTGCAAGGATGGAAAGCTCATGGCAGTTATTGAAAAGAAGGGTGGCTACATCGGTCACTGAATATTTTTGAAAGGGCATAAATGTTAATTAATTTTCATTTTTTATTACTTATTTGTTGCACATACTCTGATCATAATTATTTTTGTAAATTAGTTGCCTTGTCCCCTTAGAAAGGTCAAAACCCATTTTTCCTTTGTTAAACATTCAGGTTTGAGGTTCAATGATATTCTTGATTGACTGAGAGCAGTGTTTGTTCAACAATAAAATAAATGGTAAAGATGAAATTGATCTGAACAGTACTTTGTTATACCTACATGAAACTCACTAAACCAGACAAAACAAATCTTGATGCCATTATTTGACGAAACTGGCCACAGCCTCATCGTATGTGAGGTTTAGCTGTTAAAAAGTTATTTGTTTCTAATATTGTTTAGAAAAATGTACATTGAATTGTGTGAACTGTTAGAAAACATGTAGACAGAAGTGTTTTGTCAAGAACAGGTACGACTGTCAATCAGAATCCCCGACCGTGTTGGCTCTGTCCCAAGCACTTCTTTGAGTAATGTTAAGAACATTAATGAACCTTGTGCGTAGGGTGCCCTATTCTGGATGCATCAGTTGAGCAGGAGGCTACGCCAACATTTCTATGTAGCTAGATTCTGACACTGAGAACACAGCGGAGAGTCAGAAGATCTTTACTAGCTGTAACATTTCTTTGATCACGAGTTTATAACATTGTAGACATTTTAATGTGAAATAATAACTGCTTATGGGCAGACAACTTTGTACTACTAATCTATATTAGCAACTTCACAAAAAGTGGTCTTAAATTATTTTTTCTGTAATATACACTACCAGTCAAAGGAGTAGACACCCTCAAGTGAATGGGTAGGTGTGTCCAAACCTTTTGCTGGTACTGTATCTGAATTTCTATTCAGCGTATGCTAGTGATAAAGTAAGCCATAGTAAGGTACTTATGCATTGTTTTTTTATTGAAAATATATTCATTAAATATATAAAGCTAGAACAGAAACATTTAAGCTTTCAGCAGCAAATAAACTGTTAATCAAATGTGTAATTTTATACTTTACAACATATTTTGGCAGGGCTAGGGACAAACTCTTGATGATAGAAATATTATAAGGGCCTTAATTATTTAGTCTGTGCTCGCAAAGTAGTTTTATTACACAGTCAGAGACATCCAAATAGCATTTGCATCTGTCAGGAGTTCTTAGATGATTGAATGCATTGGAAATCTAAATCTGGATTTGAAATGCTACATGTTTTGGCATAGATCCAGAACAATTGCCAAGCTGGGCTTGGTATAATTTCAGATCTTGTTTTATGCTCACATATCATGTTATGTGTCTATTACTGGACAAATGTCAGCAATGAGCGGACCTAATGCTTGACTAATAAGGTCAAAACTATGTGCTGGTCCTTTATCAGATATCCCTGTGCTGTACAAGGTAGGTAATAAGGTCTTCACTTTCAGCATTAAGTATGAAGTTGATGGAAGGCTACGTTTCACAAGTTATACAAATCACAAAAACAAACAAAAAAACTGGCATAAAAACTAAGACTTCAAATGTCCTATGACCTCACTTATCTTGAGAGGTTGAGACTCTTCTTGTTCATAGAGTGGAAAAACGCCCTGCCTTCCTCTCGTTTGTGTTTGTTAAACAATTTTGCATTGTGAGGAGAAATAAGAAAAATATAGGGAGGGGATTCAAACTGTTTGTTTTCTCTGGTGAAGGCTGTGTGTTTTATCAAGTGAAGGATGAACGTTTTTTGGCATTGGCTAAGGGGATTTTGGTGAGGGCTGAGAGTTTTTTGGCAAGGTCTGTGTGTTTATTTTGCATTGGCTGAGTGTTTATTGGTGAGGACTGTGTGCTTTTTGCCAGACCGCGTAAATGAAGCCAGCCAAGAGGAGCGAATGTCACTGACCGACCGACCGAGTTCGTATCTCCTGCAAGGCGAAGCATGCATTATGATTTATTCAGTTTTCTCTGGCTAAAACCTTCAGTATCTACATTAGAGTAAGCCTGAAATAAAACAGTTTACAGTTATATTGCGACTGTTTCTTGTGGATTTTCGAAGTATGCATCCGTGCATGCGTTTTGGGTCAGGATAGACAAACACATTTGCTGGCTACAACATACAGTAGTTACGTTATAGTACCCCGACATTACACACTCTCACCCTTCCCCTGGCTCTGGTCCTCCTCTCTCCCTGGCTCTGGTCCCCCTCTCTCCCTGGCTCTGGTCCTCCTCTCTCCCTGGCTCTGGTCCCTCTCTCTCCCTGGCTCTGGTCCTCCTCTCTCCCTGGCTCTGGTCCCCCTCTCTCCTTGGCTCTGGTCCTCCTCTCTCCCTGGCTCTGGTCCCTCTCTCTCCCTGGCTCTGGTCCTCCTCTCTCCCTGGCTCTGGTCCCCCTCTCTCCTTGGCTCTGGTCCTCCTCTCTCCCTGGCTCTGGTCCCTCTCTCTCCCTGGCTCTGGTCCTCCTCTCTCCCTGGCTCTGGTCCCCCTCTCTCCTTGGCTCTGGTCCTCCTCTCTCCCTGGCTCTGGTCCCTCTCTCCCTCTCCTTCTCCCTGGCTCCAGTCCCCCTCTCTCCCTCTGGTCCCCCTCTCTCCCTCTGGTCCCCCTCTCTCTCCCTCCCTGGCTCTGGTCCCCTACCTGGGCAGCACTCTGGACTGAGTCAGCCTGGGCCTGCCCACCTCAATCAGGTCAGGGCCTGGTAACCTCCATACACAGGCACTCAGCACTTACCCCACTTAGTACAACTCTCTCCTGGGTACTGGAGGATGGGAACATCCCTGGCTCTGGTCCCCTATATAGGCAACACTGTGTGGCCATACTCTGCTCATGGGGAACATTTGCAAAGGTCAGGGCCTGGTGACCTCCATGCAAAGGCACCCAGCACTTACCATACATAGAACAACTCTCTCCTGGGTTACAGGAGGCATGAAATTGCCCTGGCTCTGGTCCCCTATAGGGACCCTATAGGTAACACTGCGTAGGCCATACGCTATACCATACGCCATATGCTATTTGTGGTGGAGGTAAACTTAGTAAGAATCATTAGTCAGTTTAACTATATCAATGTCATTCACGAATGGCTAATTAACTGCAACAACGGCCAGTGGCCAAAGAGGATTTGTTCAGGGTAGGCACAAGAGGCTATACTGACACCCAGCAAATGTACAGCTCCATGGTGTAGTGGTTAATGACATAGCCTGTCATGTGGGTGAACTGGGTTTGAATCTTGAGAAGGCAACACTTTTTATTGAGGACCAGCTGAACTAGGCTTGCCTGGTTTCTTGTTTAGTCAGGGCTGTGATTTTTCTCAGGGGAGGGCTGTGTGTTTTCTCTGGTTTGGGCTGCATGTTTTCTCTAATGAGGGCTGTGTGTTTTATTTAGTAAGGGCTGTGTGTTCATTCTCTGGTGAGGGTGCCATGTTTTATCTACAGTAGTGAGTTCTGAGTGTTTTTTAGGCATTGGCCAAGGGTTTTTTGGTGAAGCCGGTATTTTTCTGGTGATGGCTGTAAATAGGAAGAATAATGAACACCAAGTATTCAGGCGGCCAAAATGAGCTTTCTCCGCAGGGTGGCTGGGCGATCCCTTAGAGATAGGGTGAGAAGCTCGGTCACCCGGGAGGAGCTCGGAGTAGAGCCGCTGCTCCTCCACATCGAGAGGGGTCAGCTGAGGTGGCTTGGGCATCTGTTTCGGATGCCTCCGGAACGCCTTCCTGGGAAGGTGTTCCGGTCCCGTCCCACCGGGAGGAGACCCCGGGGAAGACCTAGGACACGCTGGAGGGACTATGTCTCCCGGCTGGCCTGGGAACGCCTCGGTGTCCCCCCGGAAGAGCTGGAGGAAGTGTCTGGGGAGAGGGAAGTCTGGGCATCTCTGCTTAGACTGCTGCCCCCGCGACCCGGCCCCGGATGAAGCGGAAGAAGATGATGATGATGATGACCAAGTATTCAATGTAGCTGAACTAGAATACCCAATTTGATAATGTCACCAGTAAGTCTGTTTCTCTTCTAAAGAGTCCAAACACGTCAAAAACCCATTTCAAACAGCCCCCCACCCCACACACTGGTGTTTGTGTCAGTCAGTTGAACACTCCAGAGGGTCTGTACCTCTCTTTACAATTTAGACTAGGTAAAACTTCTCAACTTGGTTTTCTAGTATAGATCTTGATGCAGAATTATTTCCTCACATAGCAAAACTTAGTAAACATGTAAGGAATAACAAAATGTGCTCTCTGCACCTTTTTACCCACTTGTTCCATAATGCATGAGATTAACCTCCTAAAGTCTAGGGAATTTGTCCAACTTTAATGCATGTCTATGTTACACCAACTAGTGGCGGTCAGCCAAAACCGCTACTTTCATGCATATGTGCTGCATCGACATCAAGATTGTTCTAGCAATTTACAATGGGGGATGACTTTAGGTCTCTACCCTCACTACAAGTATGGTTCAAAACCATACATTCCAACATGAAAGCTATTGAGAGGAAAACATATTTAGCTTGCACTTAACGTTTGATTATCCCAAAACTGAATATACTCATATTGGGGAATTTACCACAGATGAGACCAGTCAGAACACTCGAATTTAACCCGTAGTAATAGGCTACTTTGAATTAATGGAAAAGGTTGGTAAAGGACATGCTAGGGGGTCTAACCCCCTTCCTGAAGCCCTAAGCTTCACCCAGTTATGGTGGGCCATGAAAAAGGCCAAATGGTTGTGTGAAGTATATGAGATTTAAATACCCACACAAAGTAATCCGATACGGTCCTCAGATTATCCTTTCTATTCAGCCGACATCTTTCGTTAACTGAAGATTCTGATGTAGTGTCCAACCCATCTAACATCTGTGCTGTATGTAAAATGAATTGCTTATCTTATCAACACAGTAACAGCACAGAGAAAAAAACTGAGGAAAAACGAAGATGCACGATGTCACGAAAATCAAGGTACAATCAGTGAGTGATCCCAAGGACACTCAATCTAGAGCTCCAAACACTGTCACATCAAACCACCCCAATTGTCAGGTTAGAATTTGAAACGCCAGTAACGAGTATCAGGCGTAGGTCTGAAAACACAAGTATTATCCCAGTAACCATTGTAAAAACAAACAAAGTGAAACTACATTATTTAACCAAACCCAATTCAACATTTAAAATAGGACTTACAATTTGGCTTTGGCTATCTGGAGAATAAACGGGCCGTGGCTATTTTACCCTCTGTTGCAGGTTATGACTATATTGGATGCGAATCCAGTCTACAAGGGAAACAGCGCGGTTTCTTAACGTTAAAGACTATCGCCATGTGGTTCTGCATTCTACTCCATACAACGAGAGAGAAACACAATATTTTAACCTGTCCTAATTAAACCACAAGACCATATTCTACCAAAGTAGAAAAGCATCACTGTACCAATTTCCAATCTATCCTTCTAATTAAATTTAGGACATTATTCTCGTATACAATCCTCAGTTATCAGGCGAACACCTCCACGTGTGCCAGCCACCAGCACAACACTAGAAGGCCAGTTTCAATTTCGAGGATTTGGCACTAAGGCAAAAGCCGAAAGAATGGGCCCCGCCAAAGAAAACAACGACGCAAGGAGTGCGTTCACCCAAGTGTACACCCAACAAAGCAAAACCTGTCTAAGGCAAAACCTCCAGGCTAACAATAATCACAAACAAACACACAAATATTTTACCAAGGAATACACAATGCAGCCAATCGGATCCCTCATGCACAGGGAATACCAAAATGGAACAATGCATTTACTAGGTGTCGACCAGATATAGACAAATGCCTGGGACTCGGGCCACAATCTCATACAGAACAAGCACAATCGGCGCACGCGCATATACATCTTCATTAACGCAATTATTCGCCAAACCACAAGCTGACCAACAACTTTGGCATTTGACAGGAGCAATCCCTACTCCATCCTACAGTCTCTTAAAATGGTGGACATAGAGCCTGATAAAATCTGTGAGGGCCCCTGAGTGTAACAAGTGGTCGTGCCCCACAACATGGATACGTAACGGGTTGCACCGGGTAGCTGTCGGCAACAGGGTTCGCTCCCCCCGTGTCGCCGGAATTCAATCCGAGGACGTAGCACTGCTAACCCACAGGGACCGAATCTCCCCCACCTACCATACAGGCCATACGAGGAGACATAGGGGCCCAAAAAGCAAATAAGAAATATTTCTCGCATTTCGCACAGACAGTTGCACAGAAACCAATTCCACCAACAGAGAGCTACTTAAAATCCTGCACGAATCGCCCCGCAATAGGTTAAGAGCATGGGAGTGATACCCGTGCTATCAGGACACGGAACAACAACAGCCTTTTATTCACTACAGTTACTATAACTGAAATAGTGCTTAAAAAGTTACTTCTACAAACCAAACTTTCTCAAAACCACCTATCAACTTCCACAAATCCATCAAACCTGACTTACTAAACCCAACCACATAGTTTACTAAAGCATATGAAAGCTGTAACTCCTGTAACCTCCAAATATTAGAGAAAAAACAGGATTGCATTAACCTTTTCACGCGTGAGTTTCAAATATTCCTTACCGACCCCCCAGCGTGAGTTTTCTTGCGCGTGACTTCAGTACTCTGCAGCATTTGAACTCACGCCAGCATTTGAACAGTCACCTTGCTAGGTAAGGAACACTACATGCATTGCATTGCAAGCTTCTCTCGTTGACTCAAATTCTAAGAGCTACAAAAGTTGGTTGATTTATAACTGTAGCTAGCTAGAAAACGTCAGCTAACCGCTAGCAAACGTCAGCTACCCGCTAGCTAACAAATCGTGACCAGTAATTCAGTGCAGTGAAAATGAATAAACTATATAAAATGCATACAACGGGTAACATAACTTCTAGAAAGTTTTTGCAATGGTTTTGATCGGTAGTAGTCGCTAATATAATTCGTTTTTGTGTATTAGTGTTGGCTGTCTGTTGGTACGTAAGTAACCCTTCTTGTCTAGATTTGAATGCTTTCTACCTGGTTAATATCATAGTATGGTCTTGAAACAATTACAATCAGGAAATAAAGTTATAAACACAGTTAGAGCTAAATGTGAGTAAATAATAGCGCGGTGCGTTCTAAACAAGACGTTCTAATCACACCAGTGTGATCGTCCGAGTCAGGGGCCACTCTAGCCTGATCACACTGGTGTGACCGTACGCGTCAAACGGTTAAGGAATAATCTCACCGGTTGATGCTCTCTGATCCATCTCCTGACCGTCCGCACCCCTCCCTCAGGCAGGTTAGCGTTCCTGCGTGTTCCCGTTGGATCGCCCACGACGGGGACAAAGAGGCAGCTGGAACTGTCTCTATTCTTGCGGGAACAATACATCTAAACAACCGTCTTCTTGATTCCCAAGGGTATCTTCCCAAATCCATTGTCCAGTTGAATGTCTAGCGGTAGCTTCCTAAATTTCTATGTAATAGTTAGCATAGTCTCTCCCTCAACCCCGGGTCTGTAGTCTTCTTTGGTCTCAGTCGCTGCAAACACCGGAGATTACAGATCTGGTATTACTCCCCACTTATGGACCTTTTCTTGAAATGCGTAGACTCTCTCAACACTGCCAAAGTGGAGCAAAACGGCCTCAAGATGACCTACTGCATCACCACGTTCACAACAAAAAATGTCATAGAGTGAAACGAGTTGGGGGCTATCTCGGTCACCAGCGGGGTTGGCTACGTCAATTTCAGGCAAATGTTCTCCACCGATGCAGTGTCGCTGGGCGGGATGGGACGATGCAAAACACCAACTACAACACAGAGATCAATAAATCCCACACAAACTTTCCCAAAGCTTCCATCAGTCACCTCTTTCTACATACTGTAGCCTACGCCTTCCAAACAAATGTATATCACACCCTCTGCAACTTCCATACATCACCTCGGGCATATTCCTCCAACCTGCCCGGTAGGCCGGGCAGCCGTCACAGAACGAAAACGCCATTTACCGGAAAACCTAATAACTCTCAAAGATACATATGTTTACATGCCCAGACAACAGAAACATTAACTACGCCACCAAATACGTACCACAACGCTCACCCATTATCAAATGCAGCAAAAAACATGCAAACCGATTTTTATCAATTCAGCTCATTACACGTGAGCGCGCCCGCAACTTAATGTGCCCTAACACATATACCCGCGCCCCGCAGCTTAATGTGCCCTAACACATATACCCGCGCCCCGCAGCTTAATGTGCCCTAACACATATACCCGCGCCCCGCAGCTTAATGTGCCTTAACACATATACCCGCGCCCCGCAGCTTAATGTGCCCTAACACATATACCCGCGCCCTAACGCATAGAAGTGCCCTAACACATATACCCGCGCCCTAACGCATAGAAGTGCCCTAACACATATACCCGCGCCCTAATGCATAGAAGTGCCCTAACACATATACCCGCGCCCTAACGCATAGAAGTACCCTAACACATATACCCGCGCCCTAACGCATAGAAGTGCCCTAACACATATACCCGCGCCCTAATGCACAGAAGTGCCCTAACACATATACCCGCGCCCTAACGCATAGAAGTGCCCTAACACATATACCCGCGCCCTAACGCATAGAAGTACCCTAACACATATACCCGCGCCTTAACGCATAGAAGTGCCCTAACACATATACCTGCGCCCTAACGCATAGAAGTGCCCTAACACATATACCCGCGCCCTAACGCATACAAGTGCCCTAACACATATACCCGCGCCCTAACGCATAGAAGTGCCCTAACACATATACCCACGCCCTAACGCATAGAAGTGCCCTAACACATATACCCGCGCCCTAATGCATAGAAGTGCCCTAACACATATACCCGCGCCCTAACGCATAGAAGTGCCCTAACACATATACCCGCGCCCTAACGCATAGAAGTACCCTAACACATATACCTGCGACCTAACGCATAGAAGTGCCCTAACACATATACCCGCGCCCTAACGCATAGAAGTGCCCTAACACATATACCCGCGCCCTAACGCATAGAAGTGCCCTAACACATATACCTTTGCCCTAACACATATCCCCGAACCATATTTAACTGCATTGTGCCCTTACCTCCTGAGTTCAAAATTTAAGCCTGGGTACCTGTACTGATGAATCCCAGAAATAATTTAAGCCGGGCGCCCGGACTCTTTACGTAGCTAGCCCACAAGCGGGGGAGGATTTGGCCTCCGGGACCCAGTCTTCGGCCATGCAAGTTTAACCCGATAGGAAATGATTTCGAGACACCAGGTGAAGTAATCAAAGACGAGCTCCCAAAGTGTGATGGAAATTTCATCGATCAGAACTCATAAAGGAGTAAGGACAGAGACACAATTCTCTTGCACAATTTAATAGTTTATTTGCAAATAGAGAGACGCGTCAAACGCTTACAAAAATAATCATCCGAAGAGTCTCTAACGTAATACATGAACAGTTCTTATTTATAGTGGAAAAAGAGGTGTGGTAAGTTGCTGTCCTAACTCAACAGAACACATTCCCTTTGTTCTGTTACTACCTAGGCTTCACACAAGGGGCAAGCTGTCCTCCCCCACATGGGTAACCTCTTCACCCCCCTAAGATGGGTTATACAGATAGGCAGATTTACGAGTAACCCTATAATCTGCTGATACTAGTCAATAATGACCCTAAACACCAGATACCCCTCTCCTTAATTCCTTTTCTTATCCAAACAAGGGCACTCAGTACCTTTAACTAGTAACCCATTCATACATGTATAGGACCAAGTAAGTATCAGTTCAAGAATTTCCACAACAACATCCAGCGGGCGGGTTAACGGCTATAAAAAATGCGTCTTCATAACCCGGTTCCACTCCTTCCGTGACAAGGAAGCTGTGTTGCTGCAGATGGGGAGTGATATGGAGATTTTGAACTAAGGTGCATTTCAGAAATGTCAGCTTTTCTATTGCCTGGTATGTAACAATTTTCTTTGATTACGACACATGTTAGTATAAATATCAGCATCACTCGGTACTCTGACCATCTGTCCTTCTGCCTAGACCAAGAAGGGTATCAGTCCTTTGTTCCTTAGGAATGTGGCCCATGGGGGGAAGTAAGGTCAGTTGGCCCCTTAAGGTAAACACAACAGTAAACTCCCTCCCTTTGGGTAAAACCTATGTGACACAAGACAGATGTGCAGCAACTTACCACACTCCTTTTCCCCCTAAAAGTACTCATGATTGTCATGTATTAAGTTAGAGACTCCTCAAATGATTATCCTGTAAGCGTTTGACGCGTCTCTCTATTTGAAAATAAACTATTAAATTGTGCCAGGAGAATTATGTCTCTGTCCTTACTCCTTTAAATGTTTGATTGATGGAATTTCCATCACACTTTGGGGGCTCGTCCTTGGTTACTTCACCTGGTGTCTCAAAATCATATCCTAGTGGGTCATCCGTGCACTACCGGAGACTGGGTCCTGGAGCCTAAATCCTCCCCCCCGCTTGTGGACTGGCTACGTAAAGGGTGAGAGTCAGGGCGCCCAGCTTGCATGATTTTACCCGGGCTGAAATTTAGAACTCAGGAGGTAAGACCACAATACAGTTGCGGTTGGACCGCAAGGTTAAAAATCTGCAGTTGAGGTTGGACCTTATCGATCAAATCTGCAGCAAAGGTTGGACCTTTTGAGAGGTTGGACCTCTTTAGATCTGCAGTTAAGGTTGGACCTTATCGATCAAATCTTCAGCAAAGGTTGAACCTTTTGAGAGGTTGGACCTCTTTAGATTTGTAGTAAAGGTTGGACCTTTTAAACTAGATTTACTGGGTAACATTGTCCTAAGTGTCCCCCACAGGTTCCTCACCAGTCCCAACAACACAGCCACTAACCCTGTCCCCCACATCTTATTCTGACTTGTTTTACGTAATGCCTTCTTCACCAGTCCCACTAGACCAGTGTTTCCCAATCCTGGTCCTAGAAACCCAAAGATTTGCACGTTTTAGTTTTTGCCCTATCAATCACACACCGGATTCAAATGTTGCCCTAACAATTACATACTTGATTGAAGTTCTCAAACTATCATCTACTCTTTAATTTGAATCAGGTGTGTGAGTGCCTAGGCAAAAACAAACATGTGCAACACTTTGTGTCTCCAGGACCAGGATTGGGAATCAGTGCACTAGATGATTTACTAGACAGTCTCTTCAGCTGAGAGGAAGAGAGAAGGGAGAGCAGGGGTGAGGGACAGGGGAGGGAGACAGGGAGAGGAATTGGAGAAAGAGGATGATAGGAGAGGCAGAGGACAAGGAGGAATGAAAAGACAGGATCAGAGGGGGAGAGGAAGGGATGGGTAGAGGGAAAAATGAAAGTGAGGAGCAGAGGGGAGAAACAAAGAGAGGAGCAGAGAAGAGGAAAAGAGTACAGGGAGGGAGGAGGGGAGGAAGAGAGGAGAGGAAATAATGCTAAGAGAAGAGAGGAGAGGTGGAATGCAAGAGAAAAGGAGGATGAGAGCCAGAAAGGAGGGGGATAGGAGTTGGAGAAGAGGAAAGGGGGAGAGGAGACAAGGAGGTGATGGGAAGAGGAAGAGAGGAGCAGTGTGGGAGACGGGGAGAGGAGGCAATGAGGAGAGGTAGAGGGAGAAAGCCAGGGATGTTGAATTAAGGAGGAAAGGGGGAGAGGAGACATTGGATCAGAGGGGACAGGAGATGGAGTTAGAGAGGAGACACTGGATCAGAGGGGACAGGAGAGGGAGGTAGAGAGGAGACACTGGATCAGAGGGGACAGGAGAGGGAGGTAGAGAGAGACACTGGATCAGAGGGGACAGGAGAGGGAGGTAGAGAGGAGACACTGGATCAGAGGGGACAGGAGAGGGAGGTAGAGAGGAGACACTGGATCAGAGGGGACAGGAGAGGGAGGTAGAGAGGAGACACTGGATCAGAGGGGACAGGAGAGGGAGGTAGAGAGTAGACACTGGATCAAAGGGGACAGGAGAGGGAGGTAGAGAGGAGACACTGGATCAGAGGGGACAGGAGAGGGAGGTAGAGAGGAGACACTGGATCAGAGGGGACAGGAGAGGGAGGTAGAGAGGAGACGGCTGTTTGTGTAAGATTTCTAAGTACAATTAAAAGGCCTGCATCTTGCGATCGTAGGTTACGTGTAGGTATGTATGGCTGGATTATTTCAGTTTAGTAAACGATTTACAGCATTCTATCTGTACACACACACACAAGATTTTCAACACCTTGAATAATCTGTTTTAAAACACCTTTATTTATTCTGTCAAATCTAGTAGTCATATGGTTACAGAAGCAGAAAGTTTGGTCAACCATTATATAAACAAACATTCTACTGACATCAGTGTTTACATACACCAAAGATAAACATTAAACACCCGATGAATGATTTCTAAATAAGGTTTTACAAACCAGTGTAGTAATTAATTCTATTGATTAATGACTCTAGTTTAAAGGTTAACAGTGCAAGTCCCGCCCCCCAGCCCACAGTGACCCTGCAACCAGACCAGACCTGTCAAGTATCCCGTTTTGGCCGGGAAAGACACGTATTTTACCCTTCTTTCCCGCCGTCCTCCCGTATTAGTATTTTCCCGTAAATCTCTCGTATTTTAACCTGCGTTATTAAAAAAGAATAATACCCCAGGCCTGGGTGGAGTAAAAAAAAAACATTCCCAATCTGAGCTCTGTCACTAGCCTCGCGATAACCGCCACCTGCAGTAGCCTACTACAGGTACTGTAGGTGGCAGTTGTCACAAGGTTAGTGTGTGAGGTCAGATGACAAGCGACAACACTGGAAAAAAAACCAAAAAAAAACAGAGACGGATGATGGACGCTACTACAGAGACAGAAGGCACTCCTGCCAAAAAACCAAAACCCTCATGTAAATACAGCGATCAATGGGACAGCAAATTTACTTTTCTGGAGAGGAGCAGTGTGGGGGACAGTCACACGTTTTGTAAGTTTTGTAACTGCGACTTTAGCATCTCACACGGGGGAAGGAATGATGTATGTCAGCACCAGAAATCCGCCAACCGCCGACCCTTTTCGGGATTTCTGCCTACAGGTCAGCTGAAACCGGATATGGCCCATGACAATGACCAATGGAGAGTGTGAGTTGTTTTCATCGTGTTTTACTACGGTGTGTCCAACTGAACATGACCATGATTAGAGTGATACATCATGTTGTGTTTGACACAAGGACCATCTGACACAGAGACACTGAGGACTGAGAAAAATTTACCCTAAACCCTGGATAGAGGGGCTCAGTGAATGTGGTGTTGAATGTGTACAGGTGGGTCAGTGTGTCAGAGGAGACCCTGTAGAAGGACAGAGTGCCGGCTGGCCAGTCCAGATACACTCCTACTCTGTGGGAGTCTGAGGAGGTGACAGGTATGTCAGTTGTCTTACTATTGTGACAGACAGAGTAACTGTCATCATCACAGAACAGACACCAGGACTTGTCATTGTATCCAAGACCACAGTCACCACCTCTTCCTCTCCTGTTGATTCCTTTATATGTCACTCCTATATCAGCCTCTTTCCCACTCCACTCTACCTCCCAGTAACAGCGTCCAGACAGACCCTCTCTACACAACACCTGTTCCTTGACCTCAAATCTCTCTGGGTGATCAGGATACGGCTGCTCCTCTTCCCCACATGTCACCTTTCTGTTCTCCTCAGACAGAGAGAGGAATCTGTTTACTGTGTTTAGGTCCAGTGTGAGATCACAGACATCTGATGGATGAGACCAAGACACAATATTACACATCATCAGCATTCATATTATACACACACATGCACATTTTCTTTATGTGTTAAGACACTCAGACAAACACACACACAAGCAGAATGAAACAAATATGCACAAACGTGTTACACACACAATCATACATGTGAACACACACACAAGCTGTATATGTTTTCTGTATAATAAATAACTTACATTTCTTCAGTCCTGAATTCAACCTCCACTCTCCACCATGATCCAAACTGTGGAAGAAGCACAGAAGCAGACTCATTCAGTGTCACACAATCTATCGCACACACAACCACACAGCTTACATACCCGCAACACAAACACTGTTGTGGAAATTCTTGAACTGATGTATACTTGGTCCTATACATGTATAAATGGGTTACTAGTTAAAGGTACTGAGTCCCCATGTTTAGATAAGAAAAGGAATGTAGGAGAGGGGGATCTGGTATTTAGGGTCATTATTGACTGGTATCAGCAGATTATAGGATTACTCATTAATCTGCCCATCTGTATAACTCATCAGGGCATCTATTGTCTGTCCGGAGGCTGTGAGTTCTCTTCAAGAGTTGAAGAGGTTACCCATGTGGGGGAGGATAGCTGCCCCTTGTGTGAAGCCTAGGTATTGACAGAACAAAGGGAATGTGTTGTATTGACATAAGACAGATGGGCAGCAACTTACCACACCCCTTTTTCCACTATAAGTACTGATGATTGTCATGAATTAAGTTAGAGACTCCTCTGATGATTATTTTGTGTTTGACGCGTCTCTCTATTTGCAAATAAACTGTTAATTGTGCCAAGAGAATTTTGTCTCTGTACTTCCTCCTTTAAGAGTTCTGATCGATGAAATTACCATCACAACACATAAAGACATCACAGACAACCCCCTCCCAGACAACACACAACTCCCATCCCGGACTGACACACACAATCCCCCCTGTTCTCTTGAAAGAGCCCCTCTGTACTATTTACTGTATGAGTGCAGTAATTAGTACAGAGGAGCCGTATGGGGACAATAATTAGTACAGAGGGGCTGTTTGGGGACAGTAATTATTACAGAGGGGCCGTACGGGGACAATAATTATTACAGAGGGGCCGTATTGGGACAGTAATTAATACAGAGGGGACGTACGGGGACAATAATTAGTACAGAGGGGCCGTATTGGGACAGTAATTAATACAGAGGGGACGTACGGGGACAATAATTAGTACAGAGGGGCTGTATGAGTGCAGTAATTAGTACAGAGGGGCCATATGGGGACAGTAATTATTAGAGAGGGGCCATATGGGGACAGTAATTATTACAGAGGGGCCGTATGGGGACAGTAATTATTACAGAGGGGCTGTATGGGGACAGTAATTATTACAGAGGGGCCGTATGGGGACAGTAATTATTACAGAGGGGCCGTATAGGGGACAGTAATTATTACAGAGGGGCTGTATGGGGACAGTAATTAGTACAGAGGGCCTATTGTAAGTGTGTTGAATCAAAAACCTGTTGAAACAAAAACTAAACTGTGAGATGGCTGGGGGGTCCCCAGGAGAGGGTTGAAGATCTATGGGTTACATCTTACTTCTCCTAACTATTACATCAGCTTATTTTCTGATGTAATAGTTGAGGCAGTGATGTAAGGACAGTGATTATTACAGAGGGGCCGTATGGGGACAGTGATTATTACAGAGGGGCTGTATGGGGACAGTGATTATTACAGAGGGGCCGTATGGGGACAGTGATTATTACAGAGGGGCTGTATGGGGACAGTAATTATTACAGAGGGGCTGTATGGGGACAGTGATTATTACAGAGGGGCCGTATGGGGACAGTAATTATTACAGAGGGGCCGTATGGGGACAGTGATTATTACAGAGGGGCTGTATGGGGACAGTGATTATTACAGAGGGGCTGTATGGGGACAGTGATTATTACAGAGGGGCTGTATGGGGACAGTGATTATTACAGAGGGGCTGTATGGGGACAGTGATTATTACAGAGGGGCTGTATGGGGACAGTGATTATTACAGAGGGGCTGTATGGGGACAGTGATTATTACAGAGGGGCTGTATGGAGACAGTGATTATTACAGAGGGGCCGTATGGGGACAGTAATTATTATAGAGGGGCTGTATGAAGACAGTGATTATTACAGGGGCCATTGTAAGGGTGGGACATTATAGGGCTGATTACACCCAGCTATTGTTTACATTGTGTTCACAAAAAAATGCAAGTCATTTATTTCAGTAATTTGCAAGCTCATAGACCAGTCATTCATCCAGGTGTGTGTGTGATTATGACCAGTTATTATGGGTAGACAAAAAAGTGATGTGGTCAACCCAGTCCATCAGTACAGTAAGACAGCTAAACGGCTCAGTGGCTCTCTACCTGCACTCAAACCATCTGCAATTTGTGCTCATAGGTTTGCATAGCCTGACAGAAATTGTCAAATTTAGGCATTGATTTTGAAAATATGATTTTTATGTATTTTATTTAAGGATAGTGATCACAACCATAAGCGCTATGTTTGAAGAGGGGTCAACAAGGCCTATAATGAACAGAATACCATCCCCACTGTGAAGCATGGTGGTGGCTCACTGATGTTTTGGGGGTGTGTGAGCTCTAAAGGCACAGAGCATCTTGTGAAAACTGATGGCAAGATGAATGCAGCATGTTATCTGAAAATACTGACAGACAATTTGCATTATTCTGTGCAAAAGCTGCGCACGGTACACTCTTGGACTTTCCAGCACGACAATGACCCTAAGAACAAGGCCAAGTTGACCATCCAGTGGTTACAGCAGAAAAAGGTGAAGGTTCTGGAGTAGCCATCACAGTCTCCTGACCTTAATATCACCAAGCCACTCTGGGGAGATCTCAAACGTGCAGTTCATGTAAGACGACCAAAGACTTTGCATGACCTGAAGGCATTTTGCCAAGACAAATGGGCTGCTATACCACCTGCAAGATTTTGGGGCCTCATAGACAACTATTACAAAAGACTGTATGCTGTCATTGATGCTAAAGGAGGCAATACACAGTATTAAGAACTAAGGGTATGCAGAATTTTGAACAGGGGTCATTTCATTTACTTTATTGCTGTGCTTTGTTTTATGATTGTGCCATTCTGTTATAAACTACAGTTGAATATGAATCACATACGATATAAAAGAAATGTGTTTTTGCTGCTCACTCATGTTTTCTTTCAAAATGGTACATATATTACCAATTCTCCAAGGGTATGCAAACTTTTGAGCACAACTGTATGTAGGCCCTCTAAATAGGCTACAGATACACTTGTTCAGGAAAATAAATATTGATGGTGTGGTTACTATCTATAGAAAAAAAAGACAGAGTAGCTGATGTCTGAACATATTAACATTCATAGTGCAGTCATATTTAAATAATAATAATGAATAAATTAGTTTTCCTCAAATGTGTGCTTTCCCCCCAGTTGTTCAGCTTGATATCAAAGAAACTGTGTTCATGCTATGGAACATTACGGATTACCGATGGAGCAAACATCTACAGGACCTACTTGAGTTTCTCCAGTCTCCAATGTGGATCCTCCAGTCCAGCAGAGAGCAGTCTGACTCCTGATTCTCCTGGGTGATTGTAGCTCAGATCCAACTCTTTCAGATGAGAGGGGTTTGACTTCAGAGCTGAGACCAGAGAAGCACAGCCTTCCTCTGTGACCAGACAGCCTGACAGCCTGTAGAGAGTCAATCCTCCTTGAGTACAGATAAGGCTGTTTCTATATAAACACACTGGACAGTAGTGGGGTCGGGTGTTTCAGCTGTTTCTATATAAACACACTGGACAGTAGTGGGGTCGGGTGTTTCAGCTGTTTCTATATAAACACACTGGACAGTAGTGGGGTCGGGTGTTTCAGCTGTTTCTATATAAACACACTGGACAGTAGTGGGGTCGGGTGTTTCAGCTGTTTCTATATAAACACACTGGACAGTAGTGGGGTCGGGTGTTTCAGCTGTTTCTATATAAACACACTGGACAGTAGTGGGGTCGGGTGTTTCAGCTGTTTCTATATAAACACACTGGACAGTAGTGGGGTCGGGTGTTTCAGCTGTTTCTATATAAACACACTGGACAGTAGTGGGGTCGGGTGTTTCAGCTGTTTCTTCTCCTGCAACTGCTCACAATTCATAATAACCCATTTGCATCTATATGTTGAAGTGAAATTCATATAGATATAGAAAATGCTGCTGAAACATACAGTTCAGGCATCATTGCCCAAGAGGCTACATTGTTTAGTTTGCAGAAGAAGAAAACTATTCTCTGCCGACACATAGACAAAGGTCTGTCACGAAATGCACTTAAATATTTATATCATGTTATCTTAATTACTTTGTAAACGTCTGAGATAAATAACAATAACAGGCAGGTGCAGGCTTAGCTCACAGTATAAACATTAAGCAATAGAATTGTCTTGTACACAGTAGCTCTGTGGATAGGACAAGTACCCCTAGTGGTCCTTGTCCCCCTGATTGGGAACCACTGGATGAAGAGCTTTACACTGAGTCATCAGAGGCAAACTGTTGCCTAATTCTCTCTGAAGTAACAGAAAAACATTGTTAGGTCTAGAAATTTAATTATACCTTTTCCTTTCTCTAAATAATATTTTCTGACCTTATGACCCACTGCATGGTGGATTTCATTGCTGGGCTGTGGGTTATGAGACAACCAGTGTATCACTACTAGACCACAGACCTGTCTGAGTGACATCATGGTTTCTGTCAGAATGCTGCTGTGCTGATCTACTGTTAAAATTAGTGAGGTTGGTTATATCAGCATCTGCACACACCTCAATGAAATAATCTACAAATTCCTGCCTTCCCTCATTAGATTTCAAACTGCTTGGCAATGTTGTTTGAATTGGTGCAGATGCTTCCTTTCCTTGTTTAATGCAGGTTATCTACATGTGATTTGAGCTGGTCGCTGCAGCTCTCTTTTCTGACCAGTGGGCAGGGCTGGTTAAACCATCAGAATGACATTGGTTTATAGAAATAATACTCTGTTTCTGCACTGTTAATGTAGATTTTTGTTTTGGTCAGACATGCCTCTGGACATTTTTCAGTGACAAGTTCCACATGAAGACTCACATGACACACTGCCACAACCACTGAGCTAGAATTAAGGAACAACAAACACACACACACACACACACACACACACACACACACACACACTGTAATATCGTCTGCAATCTCTGGGATGGAAAAATTATAGGGACCTATTTGTGTGGCGAACACATAAAAATCAGTCAATAGGAAAAATGTTTGGGTTTCTCTACCCATTTTTCTGTTTTTCCCTCCCAATTTCATATTATTGATCTGTCTATTATGACCTTTCCTTGTCTCAACATCTCAACAGAAGTTATGGGATAATTAAAAGACTTAGACATTTCCTATAAGCATGTTTCACCAAGCTGTTCTGATTCTTATCACATTGCTCACTCAATCAGGAAATGTTTATCTGATACATGTGTGCTTGAGGGAAACACATTCTCCAGCTTTATAACCATGGCTGACATTACAGTCACTAGAGTGCAACATGACAAGGCAGCCCTGTGTGACATCCACCCATCCACCCTGGCAGAACTGAGACAAATTACTCTGTACTATGATGGATCCCTGGGCAGCATCAATATGATGTAACCAGACAATTCATGAAGAAATGTAACAGATGGGAAGTTCAAGTCCCTATGAGACAACATGGTAGAATGAAGGGATGTCTTCAATAAGAAAGAGTGTAACAATAATACAGTGGGAATGAATGGTGGATCAGTGGACATCAGAGGGGTGGAATGAAGATTAGTTCTAATGTGTGATGGACTTGGACTAACAGAAATTATTATTTATTATGTAAGAATGTGTTTTTGTTTGTCATGGTGGTCCTGTTAGTTGTGGTGTCTTTCCTTCCAGGCCTGTTGGGATGTCTGACAGGGATTGGTCTTTACCAGGGATGGAGGCTTGGACCTGCTGGCAGCTCAGAGCAGGTGGAGGTGGGAACACAGCAGACTTGGATTCCCCTTTTGTTTTGTTACTCCTCTGTTTGTTGTCATGTTTATTGTTGTGTTGTCAGTTGTTTTGTTGTTTATTATTACTCACCTCAGAGTCTCCAGTCTACATTGTGGGTCCTTCAGCAGAGCAGAGAGCTTCTCCACTCCCGTATCCATCAAGTCATTGTAACTCAGATCCAGTTCTTTCAGGTGTGAGGGGTTTGACTTCAGAGCTGAGACCAGGGAAGCACAGCCTTCCTCTGTGACCAGACAGCTTGACAGCCTGCAGAGAGTTTAACATGATTTCACAATCACATTGTTATTCTTTGGCGGTGTAAATATATATATTCTTGAGGTAGATGATGAACAGAGTTTACAGTTTTTTTACAATCGCTGGGACCCATTTCTCAATACTTAGATCAGTTTCCAAACTCTGCACAGTTCTCCTAAGCAACTCTAAGCTTGGTACAGCAGTTCATTTCATATTCAAAATGCACTAAAACAACCAAAACTCTTCACACGTCTCAAATCAACACATTATTTCATAACACTAGCAAAGTTTTTAACCCAACAAGCACCCTTTTTCAATCATAAAGCAATAACCTAAAAAAACGTAACACAATTTCTGTTCCTGGGTAGGAAGTGTTGGCCCAATCCCAATGTCCACACTCACAGACTCACGGACTTTGAAGCGCGTTCTTGCTAAGTCTTTCAGGGCTTAGGGCTGTCCCACTGTCAAATAGTCAAGTGCTCAAGGGCTCTTTTACAGACATTTAGAGCCCTTTATGAACACTTTTCATAAGTCCGCATTTCTGCTGACTTTGTATTAGGAAATTGTCCACAGTTCATAGCGTTGTAATGTGTGTTATGGAAATTTCTTGAACTGATGCATTCTTATTGATTAATGTATTGATTCCCCATGTTTAGATAAGAAAAGGAATGTCGGTTGTGCTGTGGTAATGGAAGTATGAGGTGTTGAGGTAAACATAAACCTATAGCAGGATGGGGGTAGATACATAACAATGGGTCTTAGGACAGGATAGAGGAAGAAACACAACAGAAGGTAGGATGGATAAGGAACGTGTTGTTTCATGTGGTATGACCATGCAGATTCTTATCTCCACCCATTCCATCTATAAGTATCTAATGTATTTCCAAATGCTTTAGAGACTCCTCAGTTGATTATCCTGTAAGCGTTTGACGCGTCTCTCTATTTGCAAATAAACTATTAATAGTTTTTTGTCTCTGTCTTTACTCCCTTAAAATACATATAAATCAGGCAGTCGGTCTATTAAGTGCCTTGGCTGCGAAGAAAGTAAAAAGTCCCAGACCCACAATAGTGTGCAACATGTTTCTGTGTCGTCAAGGTAACGTGATAATGTCCAAAGTGGTGTCCCATTACTATTTGTAGCACTTAGAGCCCTAGCAGCCTCTTGCACTCAATCACTTACCAGGTGACATCAGTTAACTGTGAGGGTTCAGGGCTTAGGGTTTAGGGGGACATTGGGATTGGGACATATGTAGCAGGCTAGTCAATTAAAGCAACATTGGTGGGGAATAATAGCCGTTTTTTATACTTTTGAGGGTTAGGGTTTCATAAGCAATTAGGAAATAAGACTTACTACCCAGGAACTAAAAAAGTATCATTGTTAGACGGTGAAATCATTAACATTTGGTAGCATTGCACAATGTTTTCTTTTGTAAAATGTCTTTACAAAACAAGAATGACACCTTTCTACTGTTTAGAATTCATTGCAGTAAATGTTACAAGAATGAATCAGACATGATGCAATACGCTTCAAATTTTATGTCATATTTTGGCATTGAGTGATAATAATTTGTATATACACCATTGACCGATATAGATACAGTAGCAATGCTAGTCATCCCTGTCTTCTGCATTTGGCCACAGGATCTCATCCACATCACATCTTATGTCATCTTGGGCAATACATCTAGGAAATAATCTTTTGGCATGCCTGGTCCATCCCTGGCAATCTTCTGCAGATATGCCCAGGCATCCAGCCTTCATTAGATCCAGGGACATTTGATCATGTGGATGGTGGTCATAAACATTCCACCTCCATCAGCAATGGAGAGTAAGTTAGCTGGGTCCATGTTTAAATTATAGTACAGAACAATTCCTAAGATGTTCCCTTTTGCATAGATGGGAATTAAATTGAACACCTGGGAAGCTGTTCATATACAATAGGAATCAGCTGTGGTTGGTCTAATTGTTTTGATAGTATTTCATTTTTTTATTTGGAATATATTTCAATACAGTATTACTGTAGAAATGTAGCAAATTGCTGTCTTATTCAATTTGGTGTTATGTTAGGTTTTGAACTTAAGTATACCAGTTTTGAAAACAGTATGTAAACATGTGCAAATCGGCCTGTAGGCACATAGAGTTTTGGTGGTGGTTGTGTCTGAGTGAGAAAAGAATTCAGGACATTTGAAAGATGTTGTCACTGAATGCATTTTGTGTCAAAGCCCACACAGACTGCTGTTATGCTCGCAGTGTGAAGAGTTTTGAGAAATGGGGTCGAAATGTGTTTGAGGCTGAGCTGTGACTCCTTTATTTCTAAAAATAATCAACAGATATTATGCAGAATTACTAAAAAGTTTAAAAAAGAAAAATTTACCAATGTCTGCTGGAAATATTTAAATTGTTAAACGTGTTTAGGTAGAGAACAAGAGCACCTCATGAAGTGATTAGAATTCAGATAAGAGCATAATGACTTACGTTCTAATATGAGAGCAGTAATTTGATTAATATTTAGGCCTCCATGCTGAATAAGATCATGGGCTGAGTCCGTGTTATATGATGCTTGAAGAAGTAGGTATACATTTACTAAATAACTTAGTTCTGGGCATTATCCTTGTGTGGAAAATGAATTTATCATTAAATCCATATAAATGAATTATTCTGTTAGAGGTTATCTTGTACTCTGATTGCTTATAACATTATGTGTACTAATATACACGTCTCCTCTTGTCAACATCTTCCGTTTTCTGTATCTGTGTTCAGGGGCAGTGATGAGTGGAACACTTTTCCATCTTCCACACTAGTAATAACTGTGACATTTTCAGTTCTCCGCTCTGACTGACATTTCTGACATCCTCTGTCCATGAAACCCCTCCACTGTGGTGTACATTTCCATCTCTATGAAACCCCTCCACTGTGGTGTACATTTCCATCTCTCTGAAACCCCTCCACTGTGGTGATATTTCCATCTCTATGAAACCCCTCCACTGTGGTGACATTTCCATCTCTATGAAACCCCTCCACTGAGATGACATTTCCATCTCTATGAAACCCCTCCACTGAGATGACATTTCCATCTCTATGAAACCCCTCCACTGAGATGACATTTCCATCTCTATGAAACCCCTCCACTGTGGTGACATTTCCATCTCTATGAAACCCCTCCACTGAGATGACATTTCCATCTCTATGAAACCCCTCCACTGTGGTGACATTTCCATCTCTATGAAACCCCTCCACTGTGGTGACATTTCCATCTCTATGAAACCCCTCCACTGTGGTGACATTTCCATCTCTATGAAACCCCTCCACTGTGGTGATATTTCCATCTCTATGAAACCCCTCTACTGTGGTGACATTTCCATCTCTATGAAACCCCTCTACTGTGGTGACATTTCCATCTCTATGAAACCCCTCCACTGAGATTACATTTCCATCTCTATGAAACCCCTCCACTGTGGTGTACATTTCCATCTCTATGAAACCCCTCCACTGTGGTTACATTTCCAGCTATAAATATTTTGGAAGGTTTGGGCGTCTCACGACCACCGTTCACACAGCTGGGATTAAAAGGTGAATTTAAGTTCATCAGCTTTATGTTCCTTGTGTCTTATTCATTGATTCAGCACATAGCTCCACTAGACGACTTTGATACATATCAGTGGTCATTACAGTGAGTGTCTGGACAATGTCTACTGAAATAGAGGTGCTATACTGTGTATACCTGCGTTGCCCCACTACACCACTGGGCTACTATATTAATAAGGATTATATGTGAACCCCCTTATTCCTTCCTACCTGAAACACTGACAACAACCTCAGTTCCACTACAATATGATAATACGCTTGGCTTTCTAAATATCTTAACTATTTTGGGCAACACTGTTCTTATTATGTATCGTGAGATAAAGCTTCCGGCCCCAGTCAATGGCCCAATTCATAACATCTATTAAATATCTACAACACTGGGCAAGTTGTGCCACTAGAATGGTTTAGACTAGCCTCTTTCCTCTTTGCCATAGACCCTAGGCTAATACTTTTGACAAATTAGATCAGATATGTTGCGAATAATTTAGCAAAAGATCAGAATGTGTGTAAGAGCAGCCAGAGTAGCCTGTCATTTAAAGTAGCTAGACACTGTAAAGCCCCGCCCCCAGGAAATAGGGCTCCACCTCCTAACAAAGACCAATTTGACCATTGACAATAAATACAAGTATTTTAGTCTTAAAACAGACTAAGCCCCAATATACAGTCAGTAAAAAGTTTAATGTATGGTTATTATTTTATTGGCCGTTGCAACGATTGTGGATCTGGGCATCAGTTATCACTTATTGACTAACTACAGTAATACTGACCTCAGAGTCTCCAGTTTACAGTGTGGATGCCCCAGTCCAGCAGAGAGCATCTTCACTCCTGAATCCATCAGTTCATTGTCACTCAGATCCATCACTGTCAGGTGGGAGGGGTTTGACCTGAAAGCTGATGATATCACTTCACACACTTCTGCTGTGAGTTTACAGCCAGCGAGTCTGTCAATAAAAAGGAAACATATTGTATTAATTGCACTCCCATTCATTCATGTCACTCCATTTATGTCACTGTGTGTTTTCCTGCTTACACTAGTGAAACAGGTTTCAGAACGCTCCGAAAAACTTTGCGACACTGCGGTGTTGAAACATAGTGTCAAAGCTTGTTTCAAAGAGGCCAAGTTACGTGATCTAAGCAAACAAAGTGACCTCACGTCACACTGTTTCGAACAGGTTTCGATCACCTATGCCAGTCCCTGAAATACAAGCCAATGAAAATGGACAGATTTCGAGTGTTGTTTGATGTAGTAGAGAGACAGAAATTACTATCAGAACGATTCAGTTAATTTGGAGAAGTGGAGGGAGCACAAAAAATAAGTTGCTGAACATAACCTTGTAAAATGCAACAACTGGGCCAGAACTTGCATTCACAACTTTCATACAAATTAAGTAGAAGCATATACATGTACCCTTATATATCGAAGTCCACCAATACAACATGAGTATTTTATACACACTATACAGTGAGGGAAAATATAATTTGATCCCCTGCTGACTTTGTCCGTTTGCCCACTGACAAAGAAATGGTAGGTTTATTTGAACAGTGAGAGACAGAATAACAACAAAAAAATCCAGAAAAACAAATGTAAAAAAATATATAAATTGATTTACATTTTAATGAGTGAAGCAAGTATTTAAACCCCTCTCAATCAGAAAAAATTCTGGCTCCCAGGTGTCTTTTATATAGGTAACGAGCTGAGATTAGGAGCACACTCTTTCAGGGAGTGCTCCTAAATTTTAGCTTGTTACCTGAATAAAAGACACCTGTCCACAGAAGCAATCAATCAATCGGATTCCAAACTCTCCACCATGGCCAAGACAAAAGAGCTGTCCAAGGATGACAGGGACAAGATTATATATAAACACAAAAGAACTGTCAATCTCCCTCGGTCTGGGGCTCCATGCAAGATCTCACCTTGTGGAGTTGCAGTGATCATGAGAATGGTGAGGAATCAGCCCAGAACTACACGGGAGGATCTTAAGGCAGCTGGGACCTTAGTCACCAAGAAAACAATTGGTAACACACTACACCGTGAAGGACTGAAATCCTGTAGCGCCCGCAAGGTCCCACTGCTCAAGAAAGCACATGTACAGGTCCGTCTGAAGTTTGCCAATGAACATCTGAATGATTTAGTGGAGAACTGGGTGAAATTGAGCTCTTTGGCATCAACTCAACTCGCCGTGTTTGGAGGAGGAGGAATGCTGCCTATGAGCCCAAGAACACCACCCCCACCGTCAAACATGGAGGTGGCAACATTATGCTTTGGGGGTGTTTTTCTGCTAAGGGGAAAGGACAACTTCATTGCATCAAAGGGATGATGGACGGGGCCATGTACCGTCAAATCTTGTGTGAGAACCTCCTTCCCTCAGCCAGGGCATTGAAAATGGGTCGTGGATGGGTATTCCAGTATGACAATAACCCAAAACACACGGCCAAGGCAACAAAGGAGTGGCTCAAGAAGAAGCACATTAATGTCCTGGAGTGGTCAAGCCAGTCTCCAGACCTTAATCCCATAGAAAGTCTGTGGAGGGCAAAACGTCAGCCTCGAAAACCTTAATGACTTGGAGAAGAAGTGCAAAGAGGAGTGGGACAAAATCCCTCCTGAGATGTGTGCAAACCTGAAGGCCAACTACAAGAAACGTCTGACCTCTGATTGCCAACAAGAGTTGTAAATGGCCATTAAACAGAATCTGAACCAAATGTTGCCAAATAACTTTTTATTTGTTTATATTTTGGTTGACTAATAATTTTCACTGAATAATTAATGTGGACACAGTATTCTTATTTATTTTTACAAGAGTGTTTAGATTTTCTACTTCCCACACCTTTATTTTGAAATCTGTGAAAGTGCAGCGATGTAGTGTGTACGCGGGCGCCTTTTTCTCTACGTGCAGTGTCCTGATTAACGTTACCTGAGGAGAAATGTATGTTCTGTTACACGCTGTGCAAATGTAAAAAAGGTTTATTTCTAACTCTTAGCTCCTGGCTGATGACGGGCACAAGGTACAGTTTTAACTTTATTCGGTGTGGTAAACTTTGAGAAACTTTTAAGTGTTTGTTTATCAATTTACTCAAAAGCTGTTAGCTTGCGTTTAGTGTGTCGTTAGCATAGGTTATGAATATCAGCGATGACAATTTATTTTGCTAATGTTGTTATATTAGCCTGTATATTAGAATGTGATGTTATTATTACACTATTTATGGTGTAGGCTAATTAGATTGCACAATTGTGGTTTGTATGTTTATGAGTATTTACATGCAATAAGTATGTCTGATGTTTGTCTGTTTATTCATACAACTCTTACAGTGTTTTATGGAAATTAAATCCTTTTATAAACATCAGTTCCTGAGTGTGAATTGCATCTGTTCAGCCGGGAATGCTACAAGGGTTTTACCACCAAGTACTAAGTCATGTTTTGCAGAGGGGTCGAATAATTATTTAACTCAATGCAAATCAAGTTATAACATTTTTGACATGCGTTTATTTTTATTTTTATTCTTATTCTGTCTCTCACTGTTCAAATACACCTACCATTAAAATTATAGACTGATCATTTCTTTGTCAGTGGGCAAACGGACAAAATCAGCAAGGGATCAAATAATTGTTTCCCTCACTGTAGGCACATTTCCAGATTTAGGAACCTTAGTTTGTGTGTATCTTCCACGGCAAACAAAGCTGCGCTTAAGATGTTACCGCTCTTTTATTAACGTTGTAAGCTAAATATTTATGATATGTTCCATGAGTAGACACTGCATTTAGCTGCACTTAACTGTTAACTTCTCAATTTGCTATTCAATGATTAGGCCTATATGCAATTCCAGCGTATGCCACCCACTACACCACTCAGTTTATTTTCTGAGTCTTCCAGTTCCATTAAATGTATTTGGCCAGAAGATGTCACCAGAGTGCGATCTTTTGAGTGTTTCAAAACAGTGAATCCTTTTTCGATACGATTGTTTCAACTGGCTCATATTTTCGGGAAAGCTTTGTTTCTCTCATCACTTGCTTACACCATAATGTGTGCATCATGCATACATGGTGTAACTATGTATTTTTACTATCAAATGAATTATTTTGGGGATTGAAGTAGAAACTGTATTTACCAACATTTTACCTGTTAATATCGGTTTGTGTGTGAGTGATATTTACACTAATACTTACAGAGCCTTTCTGCAGCGTCTGACAGCTGGGATCAGTCTCCCACGACCCTCTTGTGATGTTTTGTATTTCTTCAAATCAAACTCATCCAAAACGTTCTCTGATATCTGCAGCATGTAGGCCAGGGCTGAACAGTTTGCAAGAGTGAGGTTTTTGGAACGGTTGTCTGACTTTAAGTATTTTTGGATTTCCTCCTGGACTGAATGATCTTTCATCTCTATCAGACAGTGGAAGAGATTGATGCACCTCTCAGGGGAGATATTCTTCTTCTGCATCAGCTTTAGGTATCTTACTGTTTTCTGGATGCTCTCTGGACTGCTTTCTGTCTGTGTCACCAGACCTTCTAGGAGTTTCTGATTAGACTCCAATGAGAGGCCATGAAGGAAGCGGACAAAAAGATCTAGATGTCCATTCTTGCTCTCCAAGGCTTTATCCACTGTACTTTTTAGCAACTCATGTAACGTTAGATCTTCAGATGAAGCTTTAGTCTTTCTCTTGAGGAAGGGCTTCAGTGCATCCATGTTCTGGGTTGTGAAACAATGGTACATGTAGACAGCTGAGAGGAACTCCTGAATGCTCAGATGCACAAAGCAGTACACCACTCTCTGAAATAACACTGACTCTTCTTTGAAGATTTCTGTGCACACTCCTGAGTACACTGATGCCTCTTGTACATCGATGCCACACTCTTTCAGGTCTTCTTCATAGAAGATGAGATTGCCCTTCTCCAGATGTTCAAATGCAAGCTTCCCCAGCTTGAGAAGAACATCCTTATCTGACTCCATCAGCTCCTCTTTCATCACAACTCTACCATGATACTTCTGGTTCTTGTGGCTGGTCTGAATGAAGAGGAAGTGTGTGAACATCTCAGTCAGAGTCTTGGGCATCTCTCCTCTCTTATCTGTAGTCAACATGTGCTCAAGGACTATAGCCAAAATCCAACAGAAGACTGGTATGTGACACATGATGTGAAGGCTCCTTGATGTCTTTATGTGTGAGATGATTCTGCTGGCCAGGTCCTCATCACTGAATCTCTTCCTGAAGTACTCCTCTTTCTGTGGGTCATTAAACCCTCTCACCTCTGTGACCCGGTCAACACACCCTGAAGGGATCTGATTGGCTGCTGCAGGTCTGGTAGTTATCCAGAGGAGAGCAGAAGGAAGTAGATTTCCCTTGATGAGGTTTGTCATCAGAACATCTACAGATGATGTCTGTGTTACATCAGATATGACTTTGTTACAGTTAAAATCCACTGGAAGTCTGCTTTCATCCAGACCATCAAAGATAAACATTGATTTACAAGCAACAAGTTTCTTCACACTGTGTTTGTCCAGATCTGTGTTGAAGTACTTCAGAAGTCTGGGCAAACTGTACTGTTTATCCCTGATCAAGTTTAGCTCCTTGAAAGGAAGCACAAATATGACATCCACATCTTGGTTTGCCTTGCCGTCAGCCCAGTCTACGATGAATTTCTGCACAGAGACAGTTTTTCCGATACCAGCGATGCCCATCATAAGCACAGTCCTGATGGGTTTCTCTTGGCCAGGTAAGGGTTTGAAGATGTCATTGCAGTGGATTGCTGTGTCGTGTGAGGTTGGCGTTCTGGATGCTGCCTCTAGCTGCCACACCTCGTGTTCATTATTAACCCCTTCACTTTCTCCCTCTGTGATGTAGAGCTCTGTGTAAATACTGTTGAGGGGAGTCTGATTGTTCGTTTTTACGTTGCCTTCTGTCACACATTCATACCTCCTTTTCAGACTGGCTTTATAATTCTCTAAAGCTCCATGCAAACTCTCATTCTCTGTAAGAGAATAATGAAAAAAATAATCAAACACATGGTTTAAAAGATGTTTACAAAGGTTTGCCTTTTAACCTGTATTACTTAATGCATGCAGTGCCCTACATTAAAACCATGTTGAAATAGTTAAGTACAAACACGTGTGCAAATAGTCTTACTGTTTTCAGAGCCTCTGTCATCCTCACTGGGTTCACTCAGCTGCTGTAGTACAGGTCTTGTTCTGGATCTCTTTCTACACTGAGGACAGACATATTCTCCTGACGAAGCAGGCTGCTCCCAGTATCTGGTGATACACTGTCGGCAGAACCTGTGTCCACAGTTAATAGAGACTGGATCCCTCAGAACCAGCTCACACACTGAACACCTGGACTGATCCTCTGTCAGAGTTGACAGTCCACTATAGAGGATAAAGACACAGAGAGATCAATGGATATAGTTAATTACACCTGGACTGATCCTCTGTCAGAATTGACCATCCACTACAGAGGATAAAGACACAGACAGAACAATAGGGAAAGTTAATTACACCTGTAAATGTCCTAGAACTGAACATACTGTATCTTTCATCAATTAACTTAATAGGTTGAATAATAGACATGTCACTCTTCTTCACGGACACACACCTGCCTCCGGCGGACTCTAACCACTTTGTCCTGGTATAGCTGCCCATTTGTCTTGGCAAAATGCCTCCAGATCATGCAAAGTCTTTGGTCGTCTTGCATGAACCGCACGTTTGAAATCTCCCCAGAGTGGCTCAATGATATTAAGGTCAGGAGACTGATGGCCACTCCAGAACCTTCACCTTTTTCTGCTGTAACCACTGGAGGGTCAACTTGGCCTTGTGCTTAGGGTCATTGTCATTCTGGAAAGTCCAAGAGTGTCCCATGCGCAGCTTTCGTGCAGAAGACTACAAATTGCCTGTATTTTCAGATAACATGCTGCATTCAACTTGCTATAAATATTCACAAGGTTTCTGTGCCTTTAGAGCTCACACAACCCCAAAACACCAGTGAGCCACCACCATGATTCACAGTGGGGAGGTTTTCTGCATACTACAGGCCTTGTTGACCCCTCTCCAAACACAGCGCTTACGGTTGTGACCATAAAGCTTTATTTTGGTCTTGTCACTCCAAATTACAGTGTGCCAGAAGCTGTGCGGCGCGTCAAGGTGTTGTTGGGCATAATAGAGCTTTATGCTTTATTGAAGATGGCGCCGTTGAGGATGCTCCCAACCAACTTTGCGGATTTATTGTTGTTACTATTGTGTCATTTTGCTACATTCTCAACCACATTATTAACCTATAACAGGCAATCACTATTGGACATGAGAACTGCACTGGAATCATCTCTTTCATCCAGAACATCAAGATCATCAAACAACCCGGGATACCCTTTGTTGTGCTTACCTGAGCAAGCACCTGGAAAACGACGCAAATGAAGGAAACGTCCAGTCACTAGACAGCAAGCTGGACCAACTCAGGATCAGGTTTGCTTTCCTCTCCCAAGTATTCTCTTAGTGAATGTCCAGTCACTAGACAGCAAGCTGGACCAACTCAGGAGCGGGCTAGCTTTCCTCTCCCAAGTATTCTCTTAGTGAATGTCCAGTCACTAGGCAGCAAGCTGGACCAACTCAGGAGCGGGCTAACTTTCCAGAGGGATATTAAGAACTGTAATGTACTGGTTTACACTGAAACATGGCTGGAGATGTGGCCAATCCCAGATGTGGCCATTGTTCAGACAGGGCTATCCATTCATCAGCATGATCGAACAGCATAGTCCGGTTAAAGCAGGGGGTGGTGTCTACTTCATGGTAAACAATCTTTGGTGACTGGATGTGGACTATATCTCTTCTGGAAGCTCTCCTGATCTGGAGCATATTACGATTAAATGTCGCCTTTACAATCTACCCCGGGAGTTTACATCAGTCATTTTAACATCTGTGTACATCCCCCCAAGCCAACGCTGGGGCTACGCTCAACAAACTTTTTCAAGTTATCAATAGGCTTGAATGTTTACATCCGGAGGCTGCCTTTATTGTTGCTGGCGATTTTAATGGTGCCAATCCGAAGAAAGTCCTACCGAAGTGTAAAAAACACGTCAACTTCCCAACATGCAGGAAAGATACTCTGGATAATGTCTACTCTTCATTTCCTCACGGATATAAGGCCCTCCCCCGTCCTGCTTGCGGCAAATCAGACCACGCGTTGATACTGTTGCTCCTTGCTTACAGGCAGAGTCTAAAACAAGAGAAGCCAGTGATGAGGTCCATTCAACGATGGATGGACGAATCAGACACCGATTTATGTCACTGTTTCCTCACTACCGACTGGGAAATGTTCTGAGAAGTGTCTGGAGGCAATATCAATGAACACACAGAGTCAGTGACCGGTTTTATCTGCAAATGCATTGACGACGTTGTACAACGTACAACTACAAAATCATTTCCTAATCAAAAACTATGGGTCAGCAGTGGTATTTATGCCATGCTAAAGGCTCGGACTGCAGCATTCAACTCTGGCAGCTTGGACAATTATAAGAAATCCTGGTATGATCTCAGGAAGGAAATAACAACCTAAAAAAGTAAATACAGAGTCAAAGTAGAATCTCTCTACCAGGGCTGCAATACCAGGAACATGTCGAGTTGTCTGAGAACCATCACTGACTATAATGGCAATACAGGTAGTGTGGGGAAGTGTCAGCTTCTCTCCCAGAGGAACTGAACTCTTTCAATGCTCGCTTTGAGAACATCATCCTTGGCATGGATACTCAAATGGACCAGGATGGCTGCCCTTTCCAAATGACCAGGTCAGACGTCGGCAAAGCCCTAAAAAGGATTAACATACTCCAGGCCCCTGGACCAGATAACATCTCAGGCCGTGTTCTCAGGGTCTGTGCAGATCAACTGGCTGATGTCTTTACTGATATCTTCAACCTATTGCTACGTCAGTCAGTGGTCCCCACCTGCTTCATAAAGTCCATCATTGTTCCTGTGCCAAAAATCTAAAAGTCCTCTGCATGAATGACTACCGCCCTGTAGCACTCACACCTATCATCATTAAGTGCTTTGAGCGGCTAGTTAAAACTCACATCACAGACACCATGCCTGCAACACTTGATCCGCTGCAGTTTGCCTACAGACTTAACAGATCTACAGAGGATGCCATCGCTCTGACCCTCCACTACGCACTCTCTCATCTGTACAAGAGGAACACATATGTGAGAATGTTGTTCATTGACTACAGCTCAGCCTTAAAGGGCTGTGTGCTGAGCCCGCTCCTGTACTCTCTCTTCACCCACGACTGCCCGGCAACCCACGTCTCCAACACCATCGTTAAGTTTGCTGACGACACCACCAACATAGACCTGATCTCTGACAATGACGAGTCAGCCTATAGAGACGAAGTAAGGTCACTGACTTCGTGGTGTCAGGATAACAACCTCCAGCTCAATATCAGCAAAATGAGGGAGATGATTGTTTATCACAGGAAGCAGCGGCAGGGAGACCACGCCCCCACACACACATCAATGGGTCTGCAGTAGAGAGAGATCACAACATCAGGTTCCTCTGGGTCAACATCAGCGATGACTTGACCTGGTCTCATCACTCTAACATCTTGGTGAAGGAGGCCAGGAAACGGCTCTTCTTCCTATGCCGATTAAGGAGATTTGGCATGGATTCCAGGATACTCTCCAACTTCTACAGATGCACTATCGAGAGTCTCCTGACTGGCTTGTCACCGCCTGGTATGGCAGCTGGATCACAATGTCTGACCTGTCATCACTGCAGGATCTCTACACATGGAGGTGTCGGAGGTGGAGCAAACAGATCATTAAAGATCCCAGCCACCCAGGCCATGGACTGTTTACCAAGCTGCCGTCAGGCAGAAGGTACAGGAGTATTCAGTCCAAAACTAACAGGCTATGGGACGGCTTCTTTCCACAGGCTCTAAGGCTGCTCAACTCGGGAACCCCTCTTGCCTTCCAACCGTAGTCCCATGCACACCTGTCACTTATATCATGCACATCTGTCACTTTTACATTGCATTACGGTTGTATAGTTGTTTATTTATTATTATTGATGTGTGTTTTTGTTTAGTGTTATTACTGATTGATTGTGTTATCTTATTTTTCGAAATTATAATTACTGTTACTTTTCAACTTTCAACTGCACTGTCGGGAGTGGGAAAACCAAGCATTTCATTGCCGTAACTTGTTATTGCAAATGACAAATAAACCTTTTGAACTTGAACGTATTGTAAGCAGGATTTTGGTTTGGCACAGTAAAGGCTTCTTTCTATCGTGTTCAAGTATCGTGGTATTGTGCTCCTTGAAACAACCACACCGTCTTTTTCCAGAGCAGACGGTATTTCTCCTCAGGTCCTGATTGGCATTTGCAAGGCTTTGGATATCTTTTTATATCCTTTTCCATCTTTATAAAGTTCTAATAGCTTGTTACACAGGTCGGTTGACAATTATTTTCTGCTCCTCATGGCTCAGTATCTAGCCTGCTCAGTATCTAGCCTGCTCAGTGCATTCACGTGAAGGCTAACAAGCTTATTGACTATTTATACACAGACATTAATTGCAATTTAAAAAGACACAGGTGTGGGAAATTCTGCTTTTATTGCCATTTTCACCTGTGTGTGCTTTATTCAATTTATCTACATATGTTTTATAATTTATTGTACATTAATATTGTGATCACATGAGTCCGAAAGATGCAACTGATGAGCAGTGAATGCTGTGACCGTCTTGTCAAAACCCTGTTATTTACTGTAATATCTTTCTGCAACAGCCGATGCTAAAGCTATCAACCCAAGATCCTGGTGTAAGAGAGTTTTTTTCCTCAGTCTGCAGTCAGTAACACAAGACACCTACGTAATCTAGCCGAGGAGGAGATGAGCTAACAAGCTAATGTAATGTTATTGTATGCCAGAGGTAGTTAAAAAAGTAACAAACTAGATACACATTGAGCAGTAGCTGACTACTGTAGCAACCAAACATCCTTATACTGCACCTAATTGTGTTAATACTAGAGCTATCAAACAATTAAAGTAATTGTGATTAATCGCATAAATGTCTGTAGTTAATGATGATTAATCAACATTTTTGAATGTGTTCAACTTTGGTCCTAAATATAAAAATGTCTGTTTAAAAAGCAGTGCATTATGTTAAAGACATATAATGTACTATTGTAAACTGGACACTGCTTGATTTGAAATCAAATGTGCAGGAGTTGGTCCATTCAAACAGGGTATATTATGGCCCTTAAATGTCTCCCCTCAAATTATCACAATGACAAGCAAAATCTATTTGTATCCCAATAGTGTAGTTTGGCGTTTGCTCTGTAGCCGACTGGAAGGCCCTGCAACGGGTGGTGGAAACCGCCCAGCACATCACTGGTACCCAGCTCCCAGCCATCATAGACCTCCAGCACATCACTGGTACCCAGCTCCCAGCCATCATAGACCTCCAGCACATCACTGGTACCCAGCTCCCAGCCATCATAGACCTCCAGCACATCACTGGTACCCAGCTCCCAGCCATCATAGACCTCCAGCACATCACTGGTACCCAGCTCCCAGCCATCATAGACCTCCAGCACATCACTGGTACCCAGCTCCCAGCCATCATAGACCTCCAGCACATCACTGGTACCCAGCTCCCAGCCATCATAGACCTCCAGCACATCACTGGTACCCAGCTCCCAGCCATCATAGACCTCCAGCACATCACTGGTACCCAGCTCCCAGCCAGCGTAGACCTTCAGCGCAAGCGGTGCCTGTCCAGGGCGGGTGTTATCAGGGACTGTTCACATCCATGCCGCAAACTGTTTGCCCTCCTACCATCAGGCAGGTGGTACAGGTCTCTTCGTTCCCACACCAGCAGGCTCAGGAACAGTTTCTTCTTTTAATGATATGTGGCAGGAATTGTTAACTGTGGCGTATGTCACATGTCACTACTTTTTAGGAGTGCAGTTTGTAGACAAACTAGTATGCAAAGCGTAAATACAAAGAAAATGTAAAACGCAAACCCTTGGTTAACCAGCGGAAATATACAGGGCTTTTCTTGATAGGCATGATTGGCTGAGATAATCAAGGGGCTGAACATGCTGACATACTGAGTTCTGATTGGTCTGCCAAGTCACAAACAAATCTTGCACCTTACATATTTCTTATACATTTTGGTTATTTATTAATGCTCAGTCTACTGTTTTTATGCCCAGTACACTATTCTTAATTGTTTTGATATATTTTGTAAAAATTGCTGTTGTGAAACTTACTTGGCAATAATGTTGATTCTGATGTGTGATGTAGACAACCCAGTCCATCAGTACAGTAAGACTGCTAAATGGCTCAGTGGCTCTCCACCTGCACTCCAACTATCTTTACTTACAGTGTTGCTACTATTTATTAGGAATCCTGCAACTACGCTACTTTACCTTTCACTGTACTGTTTATACCTGATATATCAAGTCCACGTGGAAAAAAAACTAACTTGTATTTTATTATTTTATTTGGTTTGATATAGCATGTGTTTATTAGAGACCAACCAGACCAGTTTAGCACAAGGCCAGTGTGTCCCCATTTGTGACAGAATTCCTGAACAGGGTCCTATTGCAAAATTAGAGTTTGGCTTTTTTTTAAATAAAGTTCCAGATTCAGAACTTTGTACTGGTACATAATACAACTGTATTTGATGAAGTTATGGGAAAGATTTGTTGCTTTAAAAGTTGATCATCTGCTCTACTTAGTTCTGAGAAAAAAGCATTGAAAGACTCACACTTGCCAGAGAGCTGGTCCTTGTTTACGCCCATTCAGCATAGTTCACACCCTCTTAAATCTAAATAGAAAGTTGCTGGTCTATGATCCAAAAGTTCTACCATCTTCTACCATTGTGCTCTTGATCAAGGCACCAAGTACAATAACAATTGTTAGAGTATGTTTAAAACACCCATCAGCTCTTCTCTCCGGGAAAGCTGCAAGCATGTTATCTACCAGTGAATCACACCTATACTTTTTGAGTTATTGTACTTGATTATTTTACTTGATTATAAGGCTAAAATGTGGTTAGAATGGGGTTCAGGTCAGGGCCTGCATACAAGTAGCTTTGGCCACAGCCAAATACGTATCTTTATTAAATGATTTCCAAATGCCATAAGATAGGTTACTTAAATAGGCAAAGGCATAAGGTAGGGAATGTAGCCTGAGATGTTTAACCACAAACAATCAGGATCAGATATGTAATTTATTCTAAGCATAGATGTTTTAGTTATGTGATTCACAGACAAGTGGTGAGAAAACACGATTTATGACATGAATGAGTAGGCTACACTTTGTTTTATTGATTGTTTTATTGAAAAATAAATTAATATGAAGCGCTCTCAACCGCTCCATTTGTGCCATAAATGTTTTTATATGTATTAAAGAATATTGAATAGGTCATTCTGAGATCACTCAGGCCCCCAACATGCTCCAAAATCAATCTAAATAATTGTGCCGGTTTTTGCTGTAAATGCTTTTGTTTGTGCTGCATCTGTGTTTTTAATATTAGAAATGTAATTATTGGCGATGACGTCACTCAGCCCCCAACATGCTCCAAATTGAGTGAAAATAGGCTCATTGGTTTGTACTTCGTTTGTGCTGGTTTGTGCTGTTAAAGGTTTTGTTTGTGCTGCACCAGTGTTTTTTCTATTAGACATTTGGTTATAGGTGAAGACGTCACCAGCCACCCAACTCCAAATGGACTCAAAATAGGCTCAATCCTTTGTGGTCTGTTTGTGCTGGTTTGTCCTGTTCACATTTTTGTTTGCACTGCTATCATTTTTAGACACTTAAAATTCAATTAAAATTAACTGTCTAATATATAGACTTTTAATGGCACAAACCAGCACAAATGGAGCCCAAACAAACTGGACTATTTTGGTTGAATTTGGAACATGTTGGGGGGATGAGTGTCCTCAGAATAACCTATACAATTGTATTTAATATTTCAAAAAATGACTGTACAAACAAAAATATGTACTGCACAAACCAGCACAAACGAATGAGCCTATTTTGACTTAGTTTGGAAAATGGTGGGGTGCAGAGCGATGTCATCACCAATAATTAAATGTCTAATATATAAAATATACAAGCAGCACAAATGAAAATGTTGCCAAACTGTCACGTTGGGTGGGGGGCCAACTTCACACAGATCAGCATGAGTGCCAAATAAAGTATACCCGTATACTGATGCCAATGAATAAGTGACAGCTCCTGCTCAGGTCAAGCACTAATTATGGTTCTGAGGCTCAAAAGAAAAATGTGTTAACAGCGACAACATTTTTTATGCCGTTAAGCATTTTTTATTAATCACTTTTGACAGCCCTAGTTAATACCAATAGTATTATTGTCTGAATATCTACATTGGTGATTCACTAAAATATCCTACAGATTACATTGTAGTATTAGGTGACTTAGAAAGAATGGCAATTTTCATAAACTAATTGAATGATGGAAACTCAGTCACGTTTGTGATGCCTTCTGCTGGTTCCCTGCCTGCACTCAGCACTCCTTCATGCAAAATTGACCAACCCGGCCCCTCATCAGCCGACTACTGATCACCACTGTTTAATTACCACCTGTACTGCTACCCTGTAGATTATATTCTGTTGGGAGGTATGAGGTATAATTCCGTTGTGAGGTATTGTTTGTTCGCGACACTACAGAGCTCTTCTGTATTGCCAAAATGTACATTTTTAATACTTTGTTGAGAATCCTTAGCAAGCAATGATCTGTAAAGTGAAGCGCCGTCCAATCAACTTTGCTGAATTTGGCTGAATCTGAGAAGACAATAAATCCCGATACACTTCAGAATTAATCTGTCTGCTTCTGTCACATCATCAATAAACACTAGTGACCAAGTGCCATTGGAAGCAGTGCATGGCCAGGCCTTCCCACTGCCACCACCTTGTTTACAGATGATGTGGGACGCTTCGGATCATGAGCTGTTCCTAACCTCCTTCATACTTTTTTTCTTCCCATCATTCTGGTACAGGTTGATCTTAGTTTTTCTCAGAATGTACCAAACTGTTGATTTGCAGCCTAAGGGTGGCCTGTTTCACTTGCATTGAGAGCTCCTTTATCACATGTTATGCATATACACTCACCTAAAGGATTATTAGGAACACCTGTTAAATTTTTCATTAATGCAATGAACTAATCAACCAATCACATGGCAGTTGCTTCAATGCATTTAGGGGTGTGGTCCTGGTCAAGACAATCTCCTGAAGTTCAAACTGAATGTCAGAATGGGAAAGAAAGGTGATTTAAGCAATTTTGAGCGTGGCATGGTTGTTGGTGCCAGACGGGCCGGTCTGAGTATTTCACAATCTGTTCAGTTACTGGGATTTTCACGCACAACCATTTCTAGGGTTTACAAAGAAATGTGTGAAAAGGGAAAAACAGTATGCGGCAGTCCTGTGGGTGAAAATGCCTTGTTGATGCTAGAGGTCAGAGGAGAATGGTCCGACTGATTCAAGCTAAAATAGAAGAGCAACTTTGACTGAAATAACCACTTGTTACAACCAAGGTATGCAGCAAACCATTTGTGAAGCCACAACACGCACAACCTTGAGGCGGATGGGCTACAACAGCAGAAGACCCCACCGGGTACCACTCATCTTCACTACAAATAGGAAAAAGAGGCTACAATTTGCATGAGCTCACCAAAATTGCACAGTTGAACACTAGAAAAATGTTGCCTCGTCTGATGAGTCTCGATTTCTGTTGAGACATTCAGATGGTAGAGTCAGAATTTGGCGGAAACAGAATGAGAACATGGATCCATCATGCCAGGCTGGTGGTGTAATGGCGTGGGGGATGTTTTCTTGGCTCACTTTAGGCCCCTTAGTGCCAATTGGGCATCGTTTAAATGCCACGGCCTACCTGAGCATTGTTTCTGAACATGTCCATCCCTTTATGACCACCATGTACCCATTCTCGGATGGCTACTTCCAGCAGGATAATGCACCATGTCACAAAGCTTGAATCATTTAAAAAAAATACCCTTGTATTATCTTAAAATCTTTCTCCAGCTGCAATAATGCCATCAAATCTAACAGCCTGACTTCTATCCTTTAGAAGTGTTTCTCAACCCTGCTCCTTGGTGCCGACCCTGCCCTGCATTCAAGCCCGGCTGAAGTTTGCAAAAACACACATCAAGTCCCCCAAAAGCATGTGGGAAAATGTGCTATGGTCTGATGAAACCAAAATTGAACTTTTTGGCCATAATTCCAAAAGGTATGTTTGGCTCAAAAACAATAGAGTGAAGCATGGTGGTGGCAGCATCATGCTTTGAGGCTGTTTTTCTTCAGCTGGAACCGGGGCCTTAGTCAAGGTGGAGGGAATTATGAACAGTTCCAAATACCAAGCAATTTTGGCACAACACCTTCAGGCCATGCGTTAGAAAGATGAAGATGAAATTCACCTTTCAGCAGGACAACCACCCAAAGCACACATTCAAATCCACAAAAGCATGGCTTCACCAGAAGAAGATTAACGTTTTGGAATGGCCCAGCTAGAACACAGACCTAAATCCAATTGAACATCTGAGGGGTGATCTGAAGAGGGCTGTGCACAGGAGATGTCCTCGCAATCTGACAGATTTAGAGCACTTTTACAAAGAATAGTGGGCAAATATTGCCACATCAAGATGCCATGCTACCCTCGATAGAATGAGTTAGAATACATTTGTAAAATAGAGTGATGAACCAGGCAACTGTCATTTGAATTAAATATGAAATGTGTGGGACCTTAAGATCTGTGAAAGCAACTGTTTTCCTTTTTTACCTACAAATATTTCCCAAAATACAAAAAAATGTCAATTCACCATTTGTAATTCAGTAATACGAGAGAATCTGACAGGGGTCTGAGTACTTTTGCAATGTGCTGTATATGTCCTAGAGCTGAACATACTGTACCTTTCATCCTGGAACTTGATAGGTTGAATCATAGAGTTTTTACTCTTCATGGAAACACAGCTGGGTTCAGGGGAGGCTGGTCTCTCCAGCTGGATTGAGCTTCAAAACATCAGGGACAAACATAACTTCATTTATTTACTCTAAACTCTGACAGGGGAACATACTTTTCATTCTTTAAGAGCAACTGCCTGATTTTGCTTTGTTGTGTACAGCTTGTTCTTTAACACATTATTTGTATGGTAGCCCATATCAATTGTGGTAAATGTTTAAAAAACGTGCTTCAGCAAAGTGAGTGTTGCAAAACAAAACCTGTGTTACTGGTGGAACTTGGACGATATCTAGCTAGCTGCAATAAGGATTAGCTACAATAGTATAATTTGCAATTTTCCTTCAAAGTAAAAGTCAACCATTGGAAAACATGCAAAGAACTATAAACAGTGTAATCTTCCAACGATGGACTTTATTTTAAAGGCAAACCACAAATGTCACTATTGTGGCAAATTGTTATTATGGCTAGGTGGAACCAGGTACATTTCATTTGGAACCTAGGGCATATGAAGGTGTTGCTCTTCCATATATAGGCAAGTTAGGACATGACTTGTTGACATTGTCATTCAAAACCAACCCAGTATTACAGTGTGACACAATCAGGGGGACTTTGAATTAAATATTTATGTGTAGGGGTTGAATACCTGTGTAAGCAACAGATATCTTTTCATTCCTTACAAATATGTCCCAACATACAAAAACATTTCTATTCACCATTTGTAATTTATTAATATAAGAGTGTCAGTCAGGGGTCTGAATTATTTTGCAATGTGCTGTATATGTCCTAGAGCTGAACATATTGTACCTTTCATCCTGGAACTTGATAGGTTGAATCATAGAGTTTTTACTCTTTATGGAAACACAGCTGGGTTCAGGGGAGGCTGGTCTCTCCAGCTGGATTGAGCTTCAAAACATCAGGGACAAACATAACTTCATTTATTTACTCTAAACTCTGACAGGGGAACATACTGTTCATTCTTTAAGAGCAACTGCCTGATTTTGCTTTGTTGTGTACAGCTTGTTCTTTAACACATTATTTGTAGGGTAGCCCATATCAATTGTGGTAAATGTTTAAAAAACGTGCTTCAGCAAAGTGAGTGTTGCAAAACAAAACCTGTGTTACTGGTGGAACATGGACGATATCTAGCTAGCTGCAATAAGGATTAGCTACAATAGTAGAATATGCAATTGTCCTTCAAAGTAAAAGTCAACCATTGGAAAACATGCAAAGAACTATAAACAGTATAATCTTCCAACGATGGACTTTATTTTAAAGGCAAACCACAAATTTCACTATTGTGGCAAATTGTTATTGTGGCTAGGATGAACCAGGTCAATTTCTCAAGTGCAGAATGACATGGTGACACAGAGGGAACATTTCAAAAGTGAAGAGAGTTATCACTCTGGTTGCATTTTAAATGTATCATCTCACCTGTTTGCCTTGATGTTATGGTCACCAAGTGCACTCAATTCAGAGGCAGGGCACTCTTCTCTTTCCCCAGAGACACTCGTTTTAGAGGCAGGGCACCCCTCTTCTCTTTCCCCAGATAGACTCATTTTAAAGTCAGTGTCCCTTCCTTCCCTATTAAACACATAATGAAGAGAGAAATACACACTTTCTGGGTTAAGACCTATTGGCTTGAGGAGAGAGCCATCAATAGCAACATGTACAGATCTTCCTTCTTAAACTGTCTGCCATTTTACTTAAGCACCGTCAGATGAGTTGAGACATTTACTTGTTTAAAAAGAGACCACTGCACCTTTTCTTTCCTTTCCAGAAAAGTCGAAAAGGAAGGTTTTGAGTGAGGAAAAGGGTTAAAAATAAGAGACTACTGCAAATTGAACGCTTCTGTTCCTCACTCAAAACCATCCTTTTGAACTTTCAATTATGTATTTCTTTTTACAAGAAAATTTGAGTTCGCGCTGCTAGCCCCGGGGTTGGGGCTCGTATGCGAGCGCCTGGTGGCCGGGCCTTCCCCCATGGGGCCCGGCCGGGCTCAGCCCGAACGGGCGACGTGGGGCCGCCCTCCCGTGGGCTCACCACCCACAGGAGGGACCATAAGGGGCCGGTGCGAAGAGGATCGGGCGGCAGTCGAAGGCAGGGGCCTAGACAACCCGATCTCTGGACACGGAAACTAGCTCTAGGGACGTGGAATGTCACCTCGCTGGCGGGGAAGGAGCCTGAGCTAGTGCGTGAGGTTGAGAGGTTCCGATTAGAGGTAGTCGGGATCACCTCTACGCACGGCTTGGGCTCTGGAACCACACTCCTTGAGAGAGGATGGACTCTTCACCACTCTGGAGTTGCCCATGGTGAGAGGCGGCGGGCTGGTGTGGGTTTGCTTATAGCTCCCCAGCTCTGCTGCCATGTGTTGGAGTTCACCCCGGTGAACGAGAGGGTCGTTTCCCTGCGCCTACGGGTCGGGGATAGGTCTCTCACTGTTGTTTGTGCCTACGGGCCGAACGGCAGTGCAGAGTACCCAACCTTCTTGGAGTCTCTGGGAGGGGTGCTGGAAAGTGCTCCGACTGGGGACTCTATTGTTCTACTGGGGGACTTCAACGCCCACGTGGGCAACGACAGTGACACCTGGAGGGGCGTGATTGGGAGGAACGGCCCCCCTGATCTGAACCCGAGTGGTGTTCAGTTATTGGACTTCTGTGCTAGTCACAGTTTGTCCATAACGAACACCATGTTCAAGCATAAGGGTGTCCATCAGTGCACGTGGAACCAGGACACCCTAGGCCGCAGGTCGATGATCGACTTTGTTGTCGTCTCATCTGACCTGCGGCCGTATGTCTTGGACACTCGGGTGAAGAGAGGGGCGGAGCTGTCAACTGATCACCACCTGGTGGTGAGTTGGATCCGATGGCGGGGGAGAAAGCTGGACAGACTCGGCAGGCCCAAGCGTACTGTAAGGGTCTGCTGGGAACATCTGGCCGAGTCTCCTGTCAGAGAGATCTTTAACTCCCACCTCCGGCAGAGCTTCGACTGGATCCCGAGGGAGGTTGGAGATATTGAGTCCGAGTGGACCATGTTCTCCACCGCCATTGTCGAAGCGGCCGCTCGGAGCTGTGGCCGTAAGGTCTCCGGTGCCTGTCGAGGCGGCAATCCCCGAACCCGGTGGTGGACACCGGAAGTAAGGGATGCCGTCAAGCTGAAGAAGGAGTCCTATCAGGCCTGGTTGGCTTGTGGGACTCCTGACGCAGCTGACGGGTACCGACAGGCCAAGCGGGCTGCAGCCCGGGTGGTTGTGGATGCAAAAACTCGGGCCTGGGAGGAGTTCGGTGAGGCCATGGAGAAGGACTATCGGCTGGCCTCGAAGAGATTCTGGCAAACCATCCGGCGCCTCAGGAGAGGGAAACAGTGCCCTACCAACGCTGTTTACAGTAGAGGTGGGCAGCTGTTGACCTCAACTGAGGATGTCGTCGGGCGGTGGAAGGAATACTTCGAGGATCTCCTCAATCCCGCCGTCACGTCTTCCATTGAGGAAGCAGAGGATGAGGGCTCAGAGGTGGACTCGTCCATCACCCGGGCTGAAGTCACCGAGGTGGTTAAGAAACTCCTCGGTGGCAAGGCACCGGGGGTGGATGAGATCCGCCCTGAGTACCTCAAGTCTCTGGATGTTGTGGGGCTGTCTTGGCTGACACGCCTGTGCAACATCGCGTGGCAGTCGGGGACAGTGCCTCTGGGATGGCAGACCGGGGTGGTGGTCCCTCTTTATAAGAAGGGGGACCGGAGGGTGTGTTCCAACTATAGGGGGATCACACTTCTCAGCCTCCCCGGGAAAGTCTATGCCAGGGTTCTGGAGAGGAGAATACGGCCGATAGTAGAACCTCGGATTCAGGAGGAACAGTGTGGTTTTCGTCCAGGCCGCGGAACACTGGACCAGCTCTATACCCTCTACAGGGTGATGGAGGGTTCATGGGAGTTTGCCCAACCAGTCCACATGTGTTTTGTGGATTTGGAGAAGGCATTCGACTGTGTCCCTCGTGGCATCCTGTGGAGGGTGCTTCGGGAATATGGGGTCCTGGGTCCTTTGCTAAGGGCTGTCAGGTCCCTGTACGACCGAAGCAGGAGCTTGGTCCGCATTGCCGGCAGTAAGTCAGACTTGTTCCCTGTGCATGTTGGACTCCGGCAGGGCTGCCCTTTGTCACCGGTTCTGTTCGTAATTTTTATGGACAGAATTTCTAGGCGCAGCCAGGGGCCGGAGGGTGTCAGGTTTGGGGACCACACGATTTCGTCTCTGCTCTTTGCGGATGATGTTGTCGTGTTGGCCCCTTCAAGCCAGGACCTTCAGCATGCACTTGGACGGTTTGCAGCCGAGTGTGAAGCGGTGGGGATGAAAATCAGTACCTCCAAATCCGAGGCCATGGTCCTCAGTCGGAAAAGGGTGGCTTGCCCACTTCAGGTTGGTGGAGAGTGCCTGCCTCAAGTGGAGGAGTTTAAGTATCTAGGGGTCCTGTTCACGAGTGAGGGAAGGATGGAACAAGAGATTGACAGACGGATCGGTGCAGCTTCTGCAGTAATGCGGTCGATGTATCGGTCTGTCGTGGTGAAGAAAGAGCTGAGCCGCAAGGCGAAGCTCTCGATTTACCGGTCAATCTACGTTCCTACTCTCACCTATGGTCATGAGCTTTGGGTCATGACCGAAAGGACAAGATCCCGGATACAGGCGGCCGAAATGAGCTTTCTCCGCAGGGTGGCTGGGCGATCCCTTAGAGATAGGGTGAGAAGCTCGGTCACCCGGGAGGAGCTCAGAGTAGAGCCGCTGCTCCTCCACATCGAGAGGGGTCAGCTGAGGTGGCTTGGGCATCTGTTTCGGATGCCTCCGGAACGCCTTCCTGGGAAGGTGTTCCGGTCCCGTCCCACCGGGAAGAGACCCCGGGGAAGACCTAGGACACGCTGGAGGGACTATGTCTCCCGGCTGGCCTGGGAACGCCTCGGTGTCCCCCCGGAAGAGCTGGAGGAAGTGTCTGGGGAGAGGGAAGTCTGGGCATCCCTGCTTAGACTGCTGCCCCCGCGACCCGGCCCCGGATTAAGCGGAAGATGATGCGATGCGATGCGCTGCTAGCATAATATCCTGCTGCTAGAAGGTAATGAAGGCTTGTATGCATCCATGGCCATCACTACCTGTAGCAGACATACATCCCTAAGCTCGAGCTCACCAGTGCTTCCCTTCGTTCCTAACTGTGGTTTCATATTAAGTCTTATAACTTCATTTTCAGAGCGATTGTGGCATAGACTGTATATATAATGGACGACGCCCTTTTGCTCTTTTCCATTGGTGAAAAATGAAGCCACCAGTGTCCTGATACGGCGCTGACATCTTGGACTTGCGTCTGCGCAGATAGCGATCTTGGGACCAGTTCTGCGCAGTAGTTATGCGCAGTAGCGAGAAGGAAGTAAAGCCGTAAAGCCGCGAAATCAACGGCGCCACCCCTGTGCCCCGCCCTCACTCTCCCTCGCAGAATGCGCATACCGTAATCAATCGCAAGTCCAAGTACAGTACAACCTTTGCTTGTTAAACCTCATGTTTAACCTTAATTTAGAATAGGCCTAATACAAAAATAATTGGTAACTTCTAGCTAACGATCACCTGCTAGCTATTAACATGGCTATTAACGAGGCTTGTTGTCTTTTAGCTAACGTTAGCTAGCCCATTACATTTATTTACTAATTAAATAGCTTATAAATTTAACTTACGGAAAAAAAAATTGGGATTGGAAATGCCAGATCGGTTATCACAATGTACTGCAGAACAACCCATTATGTCCGTGTGAAATTCTATCAATTATAGAAATTTAGAGATTAAATGTAAAGTTCCAATCTCCTCAGTCCTCCAAAGATTCAGTGGCTCCTCGGCTCAGATAGCTGTCAATCACAGCTGTGAATCACGACGTCACACCACCGTTTTTAGAGCATTAAATAACTAACTAAAAACAAACTTATTTTAAAAACAAACTCTTGAATTTACATTAGCGTGATACAAACTACAGTAAATGACAGAAACCAGCTTCGGAAAAAATATATTTGAAGAGTAATTTAATTGTTTAGTTGATCTCGCGTCCCATTGAATAACATGGGGAGGGCGGGGTTTATGACCTATACTGGGACCACTCACCAGGGGGCGATCGAGACGTTTTGGCTTCACTTTTCAGGGCTTGTGCGGCACGCTTGGTGGGTAGGCTTGTATTCCAGTATTTGTGACCAAATGGGACGTACTACCTCGTCATGTGGTGGGGTGTGAAGAGATGTGTTGTTAAGTCCGCTTATAATACGCGACTTTGGGCTTTATTTGTTTTTTAAGTCTTTTGAAATAATCACGCGGGTTGCGGTTTTTTGGGCTTGTTTTAAAAGGTTTGGTCGCTTTTTAGGAAAATCTGACAGCGACTTTGTTTTTGTACATTTATGGTCGCTCCTTTCCCTGAATGCATTGATTGACACTGTCTGCTCACAGCTTCACAATAATAATAATAATAATGTAAGTGTTGTAGTGTGATTCGCTAAACTACAAATCCCCACGTGGATCTTTCCCGCCCCCACCTCCCTCCAATTGGCGGAAAATCAAGTTAGAATCGCAAGCGATGCTACAAGATTCAACGTTTATTTATCAAATGCACCGAGTAACTCAGCGTCATCCTGAACAATTAAATTATTGTGACGACAACTATGTAGTGATAGTTAAGTAAAATATATAAGCAAAGACATATATATAGCTAGACAAAAAATAAAATAAAGCAAATGCACATAACACTGCACACTAGCAGCAGTTTAAAAAAGTGTACTGTAAACTAGGAGAAATCTGGGTATTAACCTAACATTGATTATAGATATGGCAAGTAAGGCAGTAATATATATAACAATGTAAACTACCAGCTATTTTATAGAATTATTGACTGTTATAGATACATGAGTGTAATAAGCTAATGAATGGTGACATAGCAAACTACAACTATGTAGTGAGAATTAAGAAGAAAAATATATACACAGCAAAAATATAGCAAGAAGAGAAAGCAATAATATACATAACACTGTACACTAGCATCAGTTTAGAAAGAGTACTGTAAACTAGCAGCAATATTGGTGGTAGTATTGAAATTATACATAGGCCTATGGTTAGTATGGCAATAATATAGACAATGTAAACTAGCAGCAATTTTTGAAAGAGTAGGATGGGGAGTATGAACAGTATGGTAAAAGTATTGAATATTATAGACACTTAGTACAGCAGTGATGATGAGTTATCATTTATGACATTAGATGGCATAGCACTAGATACATTTCCACAAAAGATGCCACCAACAAAGTGGTCCAAGGATGGCAAATAGTACAAGAAAGACTGAACATCAAGTGGTCCGTGATGACAGTAAAGCTCTTTGCAGATACTGCAAAGCAGAAGCTATTATTACAGTTTATAACAAAAAAAACAAGCATACCATAGCCTACTCTTATATATATATATATATATATATATATATATATATATATAGCCTACTAATAGTACATACATACGGTACTAATGTATTTTACGCACCCCCTACTGCTCCTGTCCCCTTTGTTATCCATCTCTCCTCTCATATTCTGCTAGCAGGTGATCAGAGGACTGGATGGGGCCTGCTTTACATATACGCGCTGTTGACGTTTGATTATTTTTTGTAAATAATTATTTGCTTGTTGATGTTAAAATACATGTTTTGCGTTTCAAAATCTGAGTGCCTTCAGTTTAATATGTTGCAGGCTCATTCATTGAGCGTAACACGCTTTAACAGTATTGGGCTTGTTTTGTCCTTGTTTTGACGCTGCGGTTGCTTGTTTGACTCACGAGAGTTGGCAACACAGCGTTAAGGCCACCACATCATATACACATGGCAGAAATACCAAGCATTGTTGATGATGATTACTGGTATGTTTGTTGTGAGCAACTTGTTGTTTCCCAGGATATGGAAACTTAAATAAACACACTAAACTCATCATCTAAAATGTTGTCCACCATCTTACCCACTGTTTTACTAATATTATATTTCAGTTCTGGGTTACTAATTATTTCATTTTTGAAACCGCTGATTGCCAACCACTATTACAGAAGTACCAGCCCTTCTAACTAGTTATCTGTCGCTGTCAGAATCGTTGCCGTTACTTTAGATTATGGTTCTGAAATACTTACTTTCTTTTATTCGTCATAGTAGTAGCGCATTTTCTGCTGCGTTGTTTAAAAACTGCTCCTGGAACATTATTTTCACTTTCTGTTCTAGGCAAAAAACTAAGCCCCACCTATAATATAAGTGTTGCAATGGTTTCCTCCACAAGATGGCAGTAAACACCTGTTATAACCACAAAAACAGGATGTTCTGTTTCTAACTGGCCATGGTGACTGATGAAAGAAAACCACTGTTTTGTTCTGTCCCAGGTAGTTGTACATATTGTTCCTAAATGCAACAATTTCAAAGAGTTCCTTGAGTTCTGATAAAACCAAGATTAATACGTGAGGAACACACTTCTCCAGGTTTCCAGGGGTCATTGCTCACTGAAGTTGTCTAGAATGTCCTTCAAGTCAAGACCCTGAGGGCGGTGATGACACCAGGCGCGTCGGACCAGCGGGGAGAAGGGGTACTAAGTATAGAGAGGCCCTCGAAAATGTTTGAATCTTGAACAAAGTGGGGAGGGGCTCTCAGAGACTGCCTATGTACAGGGCCCAGAATTGTGTGCTACACCCCTGGATAACACAGACTGTCTTCCTTGAAATAGTTTCTGACATTTCCTGCAGATATTCTTCCATTGTCCAAACCCACAGTTTCATCAGCTGTCTGAGTTGCTAGCAATGTTAATTGTGTCAACAAAAACAGTGACAAAAATATTAGTTAGATTCAAATGATTTGTTAAACAACAATGAGATTTTTCCCACAGACTTTTGCGTTCCTATTTAACTAGTGGGGTTGCCGGTTGTATCAGTGGGGAAAAGTGTGCTTCTCACAAACATTCAGAACCATGGACCCTCCACTCATGAGAAACACAGGACCATGGACCGTCCACTCAGGAGAAACACATGACACAGGAAAAAATCCTCGAAGAGGGTCTTGAAAGAACTGTGAAGGAGAAAGAAAATGTTTTCTGGCTAAATAAGTGGAATTCAGAGGAATTTGTATATGGACAATTGGAGAGTGTGGAACACACCAAGAGAAAAGACAAAGGAAAATTAAGATGGCAGAGAGAGGACAACAATCGCGAGATGAAGAAGAATCGAAGGAAAAATACAGGATGGACAGACAGTTAGAACATGAGACATTCTGCCCACATGCCAAGCAGCGGCAAGGAAAGATCTCCCATGTATGGAATCCAGGAATCAAAGATGGAGGATTTCCTGGCGATACCTGGAACAGGAAAATAGTCCCACCCTGGGTTCAGAAAGCAGCACAGGGGTAGGAGTGCTTGACCCAATCCCTCTCCACACTGCCCTGGGTTAGAAAGAGTAACATAGGCTTAATTGGGTGGTCATGTCTGTTTTTAGTTTAGTCGTAAGTTTTATGAATGTTTTGTAATTTACACAATAATGTTAAATTACTTTGTAGATCTGTCAATTGCATTTTTACAAACTGCAAACAACACTAGATGGGTAGGACAATAAATCCGAACCTTCACTTAAAGGATATCGGCTAAGTTGAAAAAATAACATATTTGGAAAAAAATTACATCTGGACTTTATTTATAGCTCACCATATGTGGGTGAAGCCAAAGGCTCCAGGAAAGGGGGCAGACCCCTTAGGATGACCCCAAACAACCTCTCCCTTTAAATCAGTGTAGCCTATTACTAGGGGTTAAAATTGAGGGTAGAGACCAAAAGTCATCCTCCATTGTTGATGATGGAGTCATTTTAATGTCAATAGAACCACAGACATGGCCAAAATATAAGTTGTGATTTATTGTTTGGCTGACCGCCACTATTTGGAATAAAAATGAATCAAAGTTGGAGAATATTCCTTAAATATAGAAGGTTAATCAAGGTAGTTTGGCGGTTGCCTTTAAAAATGCAAAGTTTGTGTGCTGTAGATATGCTAATACAATCGCCCTGGTGGTTGCAGTAGGTACACCACTGGAACTTGGGCTGGAGATTTTCACTCCTACAACTTTGTTGCGCAGCTTATCCCCTAGTGGGCAAACCAATTAATGTCGGTATGAGCCACAAACCTACAGAATATTATAAATGCATGATAGCCAATTTCGCAGACCTATGTGAAGGTACTGAGGTAAAGTCAAATTTGAGAGCTGTTTAACTCTGTAAGACAAATGTGTCAATAGGTTATATGATTTATAATTCCTTCGCACAATCAACTGTGTTACACATTGATGTCTTTGATTGTGTTAGTGAATGTTTGTGTTTTTAACATTTCCACTTTGTTGTTCTTGATGAATTTACAGTATGCAACACCTTCTCAAATGGATTATAGATCCATCCCTATTACCAATTCTCTTTTTTTCATGTCGGTCCTGTAATGATGGCCAGTGCGGGTTCAGGATGGCGCCTCCTGTGGCCGTATTTGTCATTGTTCTGCTTTCACTCATGGTGTCACTTCCCATTGACTTAATGTAGTAAAAGCACGGGGGATGTATGATATGATAATTGATCATGATTGGAAAGAGTTGAGCTTAGGGCTCAAAGCAAATCCAATTGGTAATGTTAAAGAGTTACATGAAGAAAAAAAAAAATCTGTTTGCACAGTTATAATGGAGCAATGGAATCTGTTATGTTTCCCATCTTCCATTCACAGGATTTGCTTTTAATTTGTTTATTTGGAAATGTATTGTTTGATGTAAGGTCTAAAATTTTAATGGTTGAATAGCATAGATCTAACCCTTTTTGATTTGGCTAAGCAAAGTCAAGTCTGATCAGAAAACGGAATCTCATTCCACTGCCATGTGCTATCAGGCATAGAAATAGCATATTGAATGAACCATCAACCAATCCAGTTATGGATGGAAAAGGAAATTTGACATAAACTATTATGGAAACTTGTCTTAATGGGGTGTACGCTTCACTCTAATGATGGAATTTCTGAGATCCACAGGTTTTCAGGACTGATCTATTGTGTTCATTGCTGGGAGTTGGGGAACAATACCCAGTGGATGAAAGTCAGATGGACTGTTTAAACACACTAATCGTTGTTTTGCAGTTATAAGTTCAACAGATCGGGACATCACAGACACTGTTGTTAGTGAAGTGTTGGAACCTCACTGTTCCACTACACACCTTTACAGACAGAGAAGACTGAAGACAAAAACTACAGGACATTTGATGGGAATCTTAATTCCTAACAACCAATTGTTTTCCTAAACTGACTGGTGTTTTGATATTACATATGTGCAGTGGGGCAAAAAAGTATTTAGTCAGCCACCAATTGTGCAGGTTCTCCCACTTAAAAAGATGAGAGAGGCCTGTCATTTTCGTCATTGGTACACTTCAACTATGAGAGACAAAATTAGAAAAAAATCCAGAAAATCACATTGTAAGATTTTTTATGAATTTATTGGTAAATACCTTGGTAAAATAAGTATTTGGTCACATACAAACAAGCAAGATTTCTGGCTCTCACAGACCTGTAACTTCTTCTTTATGAGGCTCCTCTGTCCTCCACTCGTTACCTGTATTAATGGCACCTGTTTGAACTTATCAGTATAAAAGACACCTGTCCACAACCTCAAACAGTCACACTCCAAACTCCACTATGGCCAAGACCAAAGAGCTGTCAAAGGACGCCAGAAACAAAATTGTAGACCTGCACCAGGCTGGGAAGACTGAATCTGCAATAGGTAAGCAGTGTATTGTGAAGAAACTGTGGGAGCAATTATAAGAAAATGGATGACATACAAGACCACTGATAATCTCCTTCGATCCGGGGCTCCACACAAGATCTCACCCCGTGGGGTCAAAATGATCACAAGAATGGTGAGCAAAAATCCCAGAACCACACGGGGGGACCTAGTGAATGACCTGCAGAGAGCTGGGACCAAAGTAACAAAGGCTACCATCAGTAACACACTACGCCACCAGGGACTCAAATCCTGCAGTGCCAGACGTGTCCCCCTGCTTAAGCCAGTACATGTCCAGGCCCGTCTGAGGTTTGCTAGAGAGCATTTGGATGGTCTAGAAGAGGATTGGGAGAATGTCATACGGTCAGATGAACCAAAATGTGACTTTTTGGTAAAAACTCAACTCGTCGTGTTTGGAAGAGAGAGAATGCTGAGTTGCATCCAAAGAACACCATACCTACTGTGAAGCATGGGGGTGAAAACATCATACTTTGGGGCTGTTTTTCTGCAAAGGGACCAGGACGAGTGATCCGTGTAAAGGAAAGAATGAATGGGGCCTTGTATTGTGAGATTTTGAATGAAAACCTCCTTCCATCAGCAAGGGCATTAAACATGAAACGTGGCTGGGTCTTTCAGCATGACAATGATCCCAAACACACCGCCCAGGCAACGAAGGAGTGGTTTCGTAAGAAGCATTTCAAGGTCCTGGAGTGGCCTAGCCAGTTACCAGATCTCAACCCCATAGAACATCTTTGCAGTCCGTGTTGCCCAGCGACAGCCCCAAAACATCACTGCTCTAGAGGAGATCTGCATGGAGGAATGGGCCAAAATACCAGTAACAGTGTGTGAACCTTGTAAAGGCTTACAGAAAACGTTTGACCTCTGTCATTGCCAACAAAGGGTATATAACAAAGTATTGAGATGAACTTTTGTTATTGACCAAATACTTATTTACCAATCAATTCATAAAAAATACTACAATGTGATTTTCTGGATTTTTTGTATCTCATTTTGTCTCTCATAGTTGAAGTGTACCTATGATGAAAATTACACCCTCATCTTTTTAAGTGGGAGAACTTGCACAATTGGTGGCTGACTAAATACTTTTTTGCCCCACTGTATGTTCACTCCTCACAAGGCAGGTAGAGGACTACATATGATCACTACCCAAACATTGGTCATTGATACTTGTTTTTTTGTGTGAAGTTGCTTAATTGTCATAATTAAAACTATCCTGATATGTTTAATACTCATAATTACAATAACTATCCTGATATGTTTAATAGTCATAATTACAACAACTATCCTGATATGTTTAATAGTCATAATTACAACAACTATCCTGATATGTTTAATAGTTCCATATTCCTTTTTAAAGGTAGAATCTGTCACTAGTACATTCATTGGAGTTGAGAGTTGTGTTACGTTCAGGATATGTTGAGTCGTTAGTTTGATGCTGATGCATGATTAATGATATGGACAAGGGGGGACTTTGATTATTTAAAGGGTTTATTGGGAATGAACTATGCATTTCATGAATATGTCATGTTAAGTCTGTTTCTGTTGGACACAGGTTAGACTGATAGTGGCCTGGGACTTGATGTGTATGGTAAAGATCACAATGGTCACTACGACCATCATACAGTGCAATGTCATACAGTTATTGTTGTAAATGTTCAGGAGAGTGGATAGAGTATGTATTTCATATCCATTGAGTTACATTGTGGAAAAAGAGTGTGTGGAAAATATTGTGTTGCTAGATGTAGCACACCATTCCCTATGATTACACAGGTTTGTCTTACTCTACACACTCTTTTGAACATTTCCTACATTGCTTTCTCAGTGGAATATTCAATAGTTTATGAGTTATGAGGTAATATGTATTCCATATTTGGTCATTGGCATTGTCTGAATTTTGCCCTTGGAATGTGTTTTAATACCCACTTTTTATATGATCAAATATTAATTGTTATCAATGTTTTGAGAGGTACATTTTCTTAAACAATTAATAAACTCAATATGTGTTCGTTTTGAAGTACTACGTTGGTCTACTTTATTTTGAAAATGTCAACATTTTCGTGACCTAGAAGTGTTTCTTTAATGTTGCTCACTAGACACTGATGCACCTGGTTCAGGTACTGACAGAGTCAGTGCACCAAATGACAGTCTGTCGTTAGTGGCTGACTTTCAGTAAGTACTTCAAACAAAGGATATGTTATACATTCAATAAAACACTCAATAAAATAAAACACATAACCGTCACCAGCCTTCATTCTCACTAGATTGAATTACAGGTCACACTTTATGCTAGCAAGCGGTTTGCTGATGTTTGTTAGCTACAGTAAAATCAATCAGTATTTACAGCTGTTTGAATTCTAGTCAATGAGAGATGCTTACAGTGCAAGACTGTAGTGTTCCTTAGCTGGCAAGTGTGCTCCTTCGTGTCTACCGTCTGAAAGGCACTGAATGCATGTAGCTATTGTGAGGTTAAATGCAGAAAATTTGTTTTGTGTTGGTAGGGTTCACACACAATAGCTGAATTTCCAGAGCTACTGTAGTGAGTCAACCGATGGCGCAAACTAAAACAGTATTACAGTACAACTATTTGTGTCCCCCTCAATAATTGCTCTTGAGAAAATGTTTGGTTCCCTTTTATGATGTTAATATGTTACTTCATAGAATTGGAACCAACTTACACACAAAGGATGTCACGTCCTGGCTGTGCCCCTAGCCATCTCTGCGCTGGGCTCGGGGCATAGCCAGGACAGGACAGGAGGTGGCCTTTAGCCACCTCTACTCCTTTTTTTGGTTTCCCCAATTGGAGGCAGGTGTTAGTCATTGCCTCCAATTGGGGACCCTATTTAAGTTTAGTTTGTAGGCCCCAAGGCGTGGTTCATTTTGGTTTTGTTTGTCCTGTGTAAGGAATACCCACGTCACTGGTTGCTGCCTTTTTGTTTTGTTGGAGTCCTTCTTTCTTTTGTTTGATTAAAACATGGATTACCCTTGTGACCTTCAGTCTGCGCCTCTGTCCTTTCCACCCCACGACCGTGACAGAATGAACCACCAAAAAAGGAACCGCAGACGCACGAGGAAGACCCGCCATGGCCACAGGGACAACTCCCTGTGGTTGTGGGAGAAGCCAGAGACGCCGGAGGAGGAAGCTCGGCGTCTCTGCGCTTATTCCGGCTACGCCCCTCCGGTACACCCGTTGAGAGGGGAGTATGCCTGGAGAGGCGATTGGGGGGCTGACTCCCTCTCCCCGGACGACGAGGATGTGGTGTATGGGAGAGTGGAGGAAGACCCCCCGGAGGCGCAAACCCGGAGGTCGCCCCAAGACTTTTTTGGGGGGGTGCTATGGGGCGTGGACCAGTGGGGTGATGTCAAGCCCCTCAGCCGGCAGGAGGAGGGGGTCGTCAAGGAGCTCCTACAGGAGATGCAGAGGACGGAGAGGACGGGCCGTAGGAGGGGAGGCCAGAGGAGGAAGCAGCAGCCCGTGCCTCCTACCAGCCACGGGTTGGATGGTACGAGTGGTCCCTTGTCCAGTCGGCGTGCCCCACTCCCTACTCCGCAGCCTGCTCCTACCCCGCGGCCTACCCCGCGGCGCCCTGCTTCCCCTGCTGCCCGGGAGCCGCAGCAAGCGCCGCAAGCGCCCCCCGCTGCCCGGGAGCCGCAGCAAGCGCCGCAAGCGCCCCCCGCTGCCCGGGAGCCGCAGCCAGCGCCGCCAGCGCCTCCCGCTGCCTGGGAGCCGCAGCCAGCGCCGCCAGCACCCCCTGCTGCTTGGGAGCCGCAGCCAGCGCCCCCCGCTGCTTGGGAGCCGCAGCCAGCGTCCCCCGCTGCCTGGGAGCCGCAGCCAGCGTCCCCCGCTGCCTGGGAGCCGCAGCTAGCGCTCCCCGCTGCCTGGGAGCCGCAGCCAGCGCCCCCCGCTGCTTGGGAGCCGCAGCCAGCGCCCCCCGCTGCTTGGGAGCCGCAGCCAGCGTCCCCCGCTGCCTGGGAGCCGCAGCCAGCGCCGCCAGCGCCCCCTGCTGCCTGGGAGCCGCAGCCAGCGCCCCCCGCTGCCTGGGAGCCGCCGCCAGCGCCCCCCGCTGCCTGGGAGCCGCAGCCAGCGCCGCCAGCGCCCCCCGCTGCTTGGGAGCCGCAGCCAGCGCCCCCCGCTGCTTGGGAGCCGCAGCCAGCGTCCCCCGCTGCTTGGGAGCCGCAGCCAGCGCCCCCCGCTGCTTGGGAGCCGCAGCCAGCGTTCCCCGCTGCCTGGGAGCCGCAGCCAGCGCCGCCAGCGCCCCCCGCTGCCCAGTGGCCGCAGCCGCCAGCTCCTCCCGCTGCCCAGTGGCCGCAGCCGCCAGCTCCTCCCGCTGCCCAGTGGCCTCAGCCGCCAGCTCCTCCCGCTGCCCAGTGGCCGCAGCCGCCAGCTCCTCCCGCTGCCCAGTGGCCGCAGCCGCCAGCTCCTCCCGCTGCCCAGTGGCCTCAGCCGCCAGCTCCTCCCGCTGCCCAGTGGCCTCAGCCGCCAGCTCCTCCCGCTGCCCAGTGGCCTCAGCCGCCAGCTCCACCCGCTGCCCAGTGGCCTCAGCCGCCAGCTCCACCCGCTGCCCAGTGGCCTCAGCCGCCAGCTCCACCCGCTGCCCAGTGGCCTCAGCCGCCAGCTCCTCCCGCTGCCCAGTGGCCTCAGCCGCCAGATCCTCCCGCTGCCCAGTGGCCTCAGCCGCCAGCTCCTCCCGCTGCCCAGTGGCCTCAGCCGCCAGCTCCACCCGCTGCCCAGTGGCCTCAGCCGCCAGCTCCACCCGCTGCCCAGTGGCCTCAGCCGCCAGCTCCTCCCGCTGCCCAGTGGCCTCAGCCGCCAGATCCTCCCGCTGCCCAGTGGCCTCAGCCGCCAGCTCCTCCCGCTGCCCTGTTTTCGCCGCCGCCAGGACCCGCCGTGGACTGGCCGCCGCCCGGGCCCGCGGATGACTGGCCGCCGCCGCCCGGGCCCGCGGATGACTGGCCGCCGCCGCCCGGGCCCGCGGATGACTGGCCGCCGCCGCCCGGGCCCGCGGATGACTGGCCGCCGCCGCCCGGGCCCGCGGATGACTGGCCGCCGCCGCCCGAGCCAGCGGATGACTGGCCGCCGCCGCCCGGGGCCGTGGATGACTGGTTGCCGCCGCCCGAGCCAGCGGTTGACTGGCCGCCCGAGGCTGCGGATGACTGGCCGCCGCCGCCCGAGCCCGCGGTTGACTGGCCGCCTTGTCCCGCAGCGCCTTCACCTGCCCAGGAGCCCCCGCATCGTCCCACGGCGCCCTCGCCTGTCCCGGCCTCAGCGGCGCCCTCGCCTGTCCCGGCCTCAGCGGCGCCCTCGCCTGTCCCGGCCTCAGCGGCGCCCTCGCCTGTCCCGGCCTCAGCGGCGCCCTCGCCTGTCCCGGCTCTCCCTGTCCCTCCGCCGGCTCTCCCTGACCCTCCGCCGGCTTCCCCGTCTCCGGCTCCTTCGCCGGCTCTCCCACAGGGTTCTGACCCTCCGCCGGCTCCCCCGGCTCCTGCTCCTCCACCGGCTCCTATTCCCCCGCCGGCTACCCCGTCTCCTGCTCCTCCGCCGGCTCCTGCTCCCCCGCCGGCCGTCAACCCTCCGCCGGCTCCCCCGGCTCCTGCTCCTCCGCCGGCTGCCAACCTGCCGCCGGCTCCTATTCCTCCGCCGGCTCCCCCGTCTCCTGCTCCTCTGCCGGCTGCCGACCTGCCGCCGGCTCCTATTCCTCCGCCGGCTCCCCCGTCTCCTATTCCTCTGCCGGCTCCTGTTCCTCCACCGGCTCCCCTGTCTCCTATTCCTCCGCCGGCTCCCCCGGCTCCTACTCCTCCGCCGGCTCTTCCGCCGGCTCCTATTCCCCCGCCGGCTCCCCCGTCTCCTGCTCCTCCGCCGGCTCCTACTCCTCCGCCGGCTCTTCCGCCGGCTCCTGACCCTCCGCCGGTTTCCCCATCTCCTGCTCCTCCGCCGGCTCTTCCGCCGGCTCCGGACCCTCCGCCGCCTCCCCCGGCTCCTGCTCCTCCGCCGGCTCCTATTCCCCCGCCGGCTCCCCCGTCTCCTGCTCCTCCGCCGGCTCTTCCGCCGGCTCCTGACCCTCCGCCGGTTTCCCCGTCTCCTATTCCTCCACCGGCTCCCCCGGCTCCCCCGGCTCCTGCTCCTCCGCCGGCTGTCGACCCTCCGCCGGCTCCCCCGGCTCCTGCTCCTCCGCCGGCTCACGACCCTCTGCCGGCTCCCCCGGCTCCTGCTCCTCCGCCGCCGGCTCTCCTGCCGGCTCCTGTCCCTCCGCCGGCTCTCCCGTCTCCTGACCCTCTGCCTCCCTGGCCTGTCCCTGCAGCTCCGCCTCCCCGGCCTGTGCCGGCGGCTCCGGGCGCTGAGCCTCCGCCGGTCCGGGTGTGGTCGTCCCGGTCTTGCGGTCGGGAGCCCGCACCTTTGGGGGGGGGTACTGTCACGTCCTGGCTGTGCCCCTAGCCATCTCTGCGCTGGGCTCGGGGCATAGCCAGGACAGGACAGGAGGTGGCCTTTAGCCACCTCTACTCCTTTTTTTGGTTTCCCCAATTGGAGGCAGGTGTTAGTCATTGCCTCCAATTGGGGACCCTATTTAAGTTTAGTTTGTAGGCCCCAAGGCGTGGTTCATTTTGGTTTTGTTTGTCCTGTGTAAGGAATACCCACGTCACTGGTTGCTGCCTTTTTGTTTTGTTGGAGTCCTTCTTTCTTTTGTTTGATTAAAACATGGATTACCCTTGTGACCTTCAGTCTGCGCCTCTGTCCTTTCCACCCCACGACCGTGACAAAGGATTTCCAATGCTTTTGTGCTGTAATAAATGAAGCATTTTTGTGCTCAAATAATAATTGAAGTATAATAGTTCTTTGACCTTCTTAAATTTCTCTTTTGAAACTCCCTTTCATTGCAGATGGCTACACCACAGAACAGTTCAGTTACAGAAAAGTTTTACTTTATTCTTTAATTTTTTCAGGAAAGAAACAGTTAAATGTATCTGAATTTTTCTATATGAAATTGATGTTCACAAAAAATGCTGCACACAATATAATGTTTCAAATGTTCTGTTCTGTACTACTTACAACAGCAAAAAAATATTTATTTACGGATATATATATCGGCCCCAAATATAGATTATTGGTCTGCTTGATCACTAATTATCGGTATTGGCCCTGAAAAAAACATATCGGCTGACCCCTAGTGCATATTGTAAGACACCAGTTATTAGTAGGCTCTCCCTTCGAACCTATTGAAAAGTAATTGTATACATTTTTTTCTCAGACCCAGTGACTACACTTCTCCCAAAGAGATTTCATTTACAGTATAAAGAATAACGTTCTTATTCAGTAAATGGAAAATCAAACACTTCAATATCAGATCATTATTGCATGCTAACAAAACAGTGACTGCATTTTCACTCGCCTGCATTCCATTCGGTTCTATATCGGGAAGCTTTTCCCATAGGGGCTTCGCTCCTATTGGTTTACCTCTCTGCCAATAGGCAGGCACTGAAAATGTAAATATGCAAATCGCACCTCTCATGGCCACCTGTCCATGGCTATAAAAGAGGTCGTCATACTCTGTTCTGGCTCCCTTCCTTCTTCATGAGAAGGTTTTTAGTATGCAATCGGTGAGGCCCTGGTGCGCCAAAAGAAGGACAGGGAGGAGCGGCTCCGTTTTGGGTCCCCTCTTGCTGGTCCCTTCCTGGAGGTTGACTGCGTCACTGGGCGCAGCATCGCCTGCCAGGTTTGCAGGTGCTTCTGAGCCGGATGCGGCATGTCCAGCCCCCCGTTGTTGTCCCCTCCTCCTTCCCGCCGACAGAACAACGGGGGCCGGAAGGCCCCACCGTTCAAGAATACCTGACTCTTTGGGGGGGGAGTCTCCCTCAGACGCTTCCCCGCCCTGTGTACGTTTGGTGGGGAGCTCCTCTGTGTTGGTAAATAAAGCTGTGTTCACCTTATTTACCTGTGAGTGAGCCTTCATTGCAGATGGCTGTTGTAGTCCTGGGTAAGGTTAGTGAACGGTCTCCCTGCCCTCGGTCTCTGACGGAGGACGGTGGTGCCCAACTCCATAAGTCCGTGGCTTCCCTCCCTGCCGCCTCTGAGGTGGGGGCCCGGGCAGTTTTCTGTTGGGCGGAGCAGAGTTCTCTGCTCACCCCACTGAGGTATCAGGTCGGCTGTGGCGGTCAGGGCCGAGGATGTGTACAATCAGTGGCTGGCCAAGGCTTCCCAGCTGCGTGCTCGCCCGCTCTCTCTGTTATGCACTCTGGAAAATGGGGCGGTGACCCTAGTCCCATTGGGGCAGAGGGAGAAGGGGCTTTACTCCCCTTACTTCCTGGTGCCCAAAAAGACTGGGGGCATGAGGCCGATTCTAGACCTGCGCATTTTGAACAAATGCGTATCATAGAGACCATTTCGCATGCTCACGACAAAATGTCTCCTTGAGTGTGTACACCCCGGGAATTTTTGCGTCAGCATCGACCTGAAGGATGCCTACTTCCATGTTCCTATACTGCCACGCCACAGGAAGTTCCTGCGGTTTGCCTTTCAGGGTCAAGCATACGAGTACACGCGGATTCTGTTCGGGTATGCGTTGGCCCCTGCACTTTCACCAAGTGCGTAGAGGCAGCGTTGGGACCGCTGAGGTGTCAGGGGGTCAGGGTTCTGGCCTACCTGGACGACCTTTTGGTTCTGGTGCACTCGGCGGAACAGGCACGGGTTCACACGTTCCGGTTGGTGACTCAGCTCACTCGGCTGGGTTTTGCGTTGAGCTGGAAGAAGCGTGCTCCTCAGCTCAGTCAACTGCTGGTATTTCTGGGACTCCAGCTATCCACAGTCTCTATGAGGGCTGGGGTGTCCGAGGTGTGGAGAGAGGCCACTCTGCGGGCCTTGGCCCACGTCCGGCCGTTACGCACGGTGTAGGTATACGCGGTCATGTCTCTCCTGGGCTTGATGTCGTCAGCTCACGCGGGGGTCCCACTGGGCCTGCTACACATGAGAGGCCTTCTATGCTGGTTTGCCCGCCTCCGCCTGGATCCGGTGCGCCACCGGCGGCGGCTGGTCAAGGTCCCGGGCTATCTGGAGCCAGACTTGGCGTTCTGGAGAGACCTGCGCACTCTGCTGCGTGGGGTTCCTATGGGCAGAGTGTCGGTTCGGGTCCCTGTGTTTACAGACGCATCCCTGATGTGATGGGGCGGGACATGCCAGTCGTGTTCAGTCAGAGGCGTGTGGCCCCCTTTGGAGCGCCACATCTACTGGCTGGAGTTGGACACGATCAGACGCATGTTGCTGCACTTCACACCGACCCTGTGGGGTCGGAACGTGTTGGTATGGTCAGACAATCGCACGGCGGTCGCCTACGTGAACAGGCAGGGCGGGGTCATGTCTCTGCCCCTCCACCTGTTGGCGGTGCAGATTTGGGAATGGGCTCACGTGCACCTCAGGTCTCTGAGGGCTCTGCACATTCCCGGAGAGCTCAATGTGGGCGCAGACCTGCTTCACGATATAGAATAATTGTTACTTTCGTAACTCCAGTTCTATGAGTGGAGCGTCACCCATAGGGTTCATACCCTGACTGATCACTGACTGCTTTTCTCGTGAAGAAATGTATGTCGGGAGACAGAGTATGATGACCTCTTTTATAGCCATGGGGCAGATGGCCATGAGAGATGCAATTTGCATATTTACATTTTCAGTGCCTGCCTATTGGCAGAGGGGTAAACCAATAGGAGTGAAGCCTCTATGGGCGACGCTCCACTCATTCGGTTTAGTGATCCATAACATCACCAGTCTACAGTGAGGGGGAAAATGATTACATCCACTGCTGATTTTGTATGTTTGTAGTTTTTTTACTCAACATTCCAACAACACTTCTGAACACTCTGCTTATGTGCTATTGGCTTTAATATTATTGTTACTGACATTTTGTTCTATTCAATTAACTACAGAAAAACAATCACTTGTATTATCCATTGTATTAGTTCTGCTGTATGAATGCATTGAGTAAATAACTTGTAACGAGGACGCGCATGGAGGACGCGCGTCACCCCTCCCGACGTGGTGTTCGGCGCGCGTCATCGCCGGCCTTCTAGCCACGCCGCTCCTCCTCCCACGGCACTGTCCTGTCTTGTTATTGCACACACCTGGTGTCCATTCCCTCATTAGATCGCTTATATAAGTTCCTGTGTTTCTGGCTGTCTTTGTGTGGTATTGTTCTATGTTTGGTGTTTGTATTGCGTAGCAGTTGCACGCTTGTTTGTTTTACGCGTGCCTATTCTCTAAATAGAAAGATGAGTAACTACCTCCCTGCGTTTGGCTCCCTTATTCACGCACCTTGACACACCTTTGACATAACTTAAAACTTTCCATTACAGACGGACCATCAAAGTTTGATGTCCACCGCATTACTATTGGATCCTATAGGTCTTTAATTCTCCACGTAATTAAGTACCAAATCATTACTTCAGATAACTGACTCTGTGATATTAATGTCCATAACCATGAATGTCTGGTACTCACCATGAAGTATGTAGTTTCCCTGTTCTCCTGCTCTGTGTGTTGCTGTGTTCTCCCTCCTGTTCTTCTGCTCTGTGTGTTGCTGTGTTCTCCCTCCTGTTCACCTGCTCTGTGTGTTGCTTTGTTCTCCCTCCTGTTCTCCTGCTCTGTGTGTTGCTGTGTTCTCCCTCCTGTTCTCCTGCTCTGTGTGTTGCTGTGTTCTCCCTCCTGTTCTCCTGCTCTGTGTGTTGCTGTGTTCTCCCTCCTGTTCACCTGCTCTGTGTGTTGCTGTGTTCTCCCTCCTGTTCTCCTGCTCTGTGTGTTGCTGTGTTCTCCCTCCTGTTCTCCTGCTCTGTGTGTTGCTGTGTTCTCCCTCCTGTTCTCCTGCTCTGTGTGTTGCTGTGTTCTCCCTCCTGTTCTCCTGCTCTGTGTGTTGCTGTGTTCTCCCTCCAGTTCTCCTGCTCCGTGTGTTGCTGTGTTCTCCCTCCTGTTCACTTGCTCTGTGTGTTGCTGTGTTCTCCCTCCTGTTCTCCTGCTCTGTGTGTTGCTGTGTTCTCCCTCCTGTTCTCCTGCTCTGTGTGTTGCTGTGTTCTCCCTCCTGTTCTCCTGCTCTGTGTGTTGCTGTGTTCTCCCTCCTGTTCTCCTGCTCTGTGTGTTGCTGTGTTCTCCCTCCTGTTCTCCTGCTCTGTGTGTTGCTGTGTTCTCCCTCCTGTCCCTGTGACCTCTGTATCTGACAGTAAACCTGTACATGTGACAGGAAAACTGTTTGGACATATTTGATTAGAACTTCTGGTTTGACCGGTTGGACTAGTTGGGTACATTCTAACGAAAGAACACTTTGCATCTCATGTCACACCCTCTGGTAGGTACAGTTGTGCTCAAACGTTTGTATATTCTTGGAGAATTGGTAATATATGTACCATTTGGCTCAGTATCTAGCCTGCTCAGTGCATCCACATGAAAGCTAACAAACTCATTGACTATTCATACAGACACTAATTGCAATTTAAAAAGCCACAGGTCTGGGAAAATTCAAATTTAATTCACCTGTGTGTGTCACCTTGTGTGTCTGTAACAAAACCAAACATTTAAGGGTATGTAAACTGTTGATCAGGGCCATTTGGATGATTTCTGTTATCATAATGCATTAAAAAGGAGCCAAACAACTATTTGATAATATGGCTTCATATGATCACTATCTTTAAATGATCAGTCATATTTTCAAAATCAATGCCAAAATGTAATAGTTTCTCCTAGGGTATGTAAACTTATGAACATAACTGTAGACCCTTAGTCCAGATTTTATTTCCATTTCAATTGGATTCATTCTAATCTAAAATTACACAGTGCTTTTAATTGACTTCCCTGTGATCCTTACATAATCTGATGATATTCCTGGTATTATCAATGTGGAGGGGGTGATGGGGTCCTCCTCAGCCTGACTGAAGGGGCTGATGGATGGCAGGCGGGTGTTTCGGTGGGCGGGGTAGGTCATAGCGGTGGGCGGGGTAGGTCATGGCGGTGGGTGGGGTCAGTCATGGCGGTGGGCGGGGTCAGTCATGGCGGTGGGCGGGGTAGGTCATGGCGGTGGGTGGGGTCAGTAATGGCGGTGGGCGGGGTCGGTCATGGCGGTGGGCGGGGTAGGTCATGGCGGTGGGCGGGGTCGGTCATGGTGTTTCTGCCTCCACAGTTGCCGGGTAACTGTGATCCACCATCTCCGGGATCCTCTCACCGGAAGGGAGAAACATTTCTTCACCTGCAGTTGATACACTGCATTTATAGTTGTATGTTACGTTGGCACAGTCACTCTCTGACCCTTTCTCTAAACCATAACTTTGCAATATGGCCAACTTGTTTGCCACTACCGCGGCATGTTCCCTGGCCCTAACTGACTCACTGCTTCGACTGGTCCCCTGCAACAGCTCCAGGATGGACGTGAAGCCGGAAGACACGATTTTCCTAAGGACCCCCTGGCTGCAGGGGCGCTCAGGTGAGTAAGGTGGCTGTGGTTGGTCCCTGGGCTTCAGGCTGAGATACAGCTGGCTAATGTCACCCACTTGGAACTATGCAGCATGTCTGACTTAAATGATGCAGGTGTTAAGTCTGGGGTGAAGGAAGGCTGGGCATTGGGACTTGAGCTCCCCCTGCTGGTTAAGATAGGGCTAAGGATTCAGAATGACATCATTGTGGCTTTGTACAAACAGAAGAGACTTTCGGGTAGAAAATGCGTTATATGATCAGCTCTACAGCATTGTTGGAGGCAGTGAAGGAACATGCAGGTGGACTACTTGCATTTTTACTGTAATTGTACAAAGATTGGGTTATATTGGGAAAAGGTTAAGGCATTTTGGGATATGCTATTCCAAATACCTACCCTGTTATGTATCTTGGGAACACTGGCGATGTTGTGATGAAAGATTCTTACTTGCGGCAAGTGAGAAAGACATTACTAGAAACTGGGTTACTGTGACACTAGAACAGTGGCTGGAAGTTGTCCAAAACTTTGTTCAAGAAAATATTTCAAGAATTCACATTTGAAAAGAACTGGGGGAAATGGAATAGTTTTATAGGACGTAACACCAACTAAGTAAATGCCTAATTGAAGGATACTGTAGCAACACAAAGGCTATTGTCCATCTTCTGTTCTCACCATCTGCAGTGCTGGTGAATCTGCTCCAGCTCATAGGTGGTGTTTGGCTGGATGGACTTGTGAGAGGGCAGGCCAGGGGCGGAGGGCACGGTGAGTAGGTATCTGTATCCAATCACATAAAGAAGGGATGGCCCTAAGAGTAAGAGAGAAATACAGAGAGACAGTATCAGAGACATTTCGATCTTACTTATTCTGTTTTCCGCGTTGTATTATTCTATAAAAAGAAAATGGATAAACTGTTTGGTTAAAATTTTGAATGCTGATTGGCTGATAGCTGTGGTAGATGAGACTGTATATTATGACATCACACACTTCTTACTGCTTTAATTGCATCATTATCTGGTTTATAATAGCAAAAAGGTATCTCTGGGGTTTGTGATATATTGCAAAAACACCACAGCCACTCGTGCCTTATTGCCTAAACATACTATTGTTGCACTTATGGTCGGGGGGTGAGCATATCGACATGGCAGTCGCAGGAGATACATTTCAAACTCTTTACTAGTTGACTAAGAAAGATACACATAAACATGAACAGCTTTTTTGAGAAGTTCCAGTCAGGTTTCCAGCAGGCCCACAGCACTGAAACAGCCTTACTCAGGGTCACAGATGACATTCTGACAGCTGATGCAGGCTCCCTGTGTCTCCTCATCCACCTAGACTTGCGACCCCCCACCAGATCCAGTACTCCCCAATAACACACCTCACCACTGCAGGACAGATCATCCCTCTCTCTCCAACAGTCTCCAATCTGGGTCTAAATGTGATTCTACTCTGACTTTTGACAGCCATTTCATACAACTGTGTATCATTCTACCAGAGAAGCTCGTCCATGCTTTTATCTCTTTAAGGCTAGACAACTGTAATTCACTCTTCTTCTGGCTCCCTGGAAACCATTGTGCAAATTGAGCTGATTTATTTATTAATTACAGCATTGTATAGGAAAGTGTAAAATCACTAGCTACCTACTGTATTGATAGGAAGTACATTCATTCACATATTGCACTTCCTACTACTAATAGAAAAATGCAAGATGTGTTGATACAGAGATAAACTAATTAGAGAAATAAGCCTAGGCTGATTGACACAAGATTTACGTGTTGATACAGAGATAAACTAATTAGAGAAATAAGGCTGATTGACACAAGATTAACGTGTTGATACAGAGATAAACTAATTAGAGAAGTAAAGCTGATTGACACCAGATTAACGTGTTGATACAGAGATAAACTAATTAGAGATATAAGGCTGATTGACACCAGAATAACATGTTGATACAGAGATAAACTAATTAAAGAAATAAGCCTAGGCTGATTGACACCAGATTAACGTGTTGATACAGAGATAAACTAATTAGAGAAATAAGGCTGATTGACACCAGATTATCGTGTTGATACAGAGATAAACTAGTTAGAGAAATAAGGCTAGGCTGATTGACACCAGATTAACATGTTGATAGAGAGATAAACTAATTAGAGAAATATGCCTAGGCTGATTGACACCAGATTATCGTGTTGATACAGAGATAAACTAGTTAGAGAAATAAGGCTAAGCTGATTGACACCAGATTAACATGTTGATACAGAGATAAACTAATTAGAGAAATATGCCTAGGCTGATTGACACCAGATTAACGTGATGCTCTAAGGTCAGTTATTTTGTGAGATGTTTTTACATCCCTTTCCCGTACAATATGATTTTTTTCTGAACTATACGACAGAGAGACTATCACTGATGTTGTATTAGTGTCTTTCTGTCTCTATTTGCAAATATACAGTGGATATAAAAAGTCTAAATACACCTGTCAGGTTGTTGTGATGTAAAAGAATGAGACAAAGATAAATCATGTCAGAACCTTTTTCACTTTTAATGTGACCTATATTGTGAACAATAAAAATTAAAATAAATGGAAAATGAAATATTCGAGGGGGCAACATGAAAAATAAAAACCTTACAATAACCTGGTTGCATAAGTGTGCACACCCTCTTATAACAGGGGTGTGGCTGTGTTCAGAATTAACCAATCACATTCAAACTCATGTTAAATAGAAGTCATTACACACCTGTCATCAAGTCACTCTGATTAATCACAAATAAAGTTCAGCTGTTCTAGTAGGATTTTCCTGACATTTTCTTAGTTGCATCTCAGAGCAAAAGCCATGGTCTGCAGAAAGCTTCCAAAGCATCAGAGGGATCTCATTGTTAAAAGATATCAGTCAAGAGAAGGGTACAAAATTATTTCCAAAGCATGAGATATACCATGGAACACAGTGAAGAAAGTCATCATCAAGTGGAGAAAATATAAAAATAAAAAAAAGAAAGAAGAAATGGACGTCCCTCCAAAATGTATGAAAAGATGAGAAGAAAACTGGTCAGGGAGGCTTCCAAGAGGCCTACAACAACATTAAAGGAACATCAGGAATTTCTGGCAAGTACTGGCTGTGTACTACATGTGACAACAATCTCTCGTATTCTTCATGTGAATAGGCTATGGGGTAGGGTGGCAAGATGGAAGCCTTTTCTTACAAAGAAAAAACATCCAAGCCCAGCTGAAGTTTGCCAAAACAAACATCAAGTGTCCTAAAAAATTTGTTATGGTCTGATGAAACCAAGGTTGAACATTTTGGCCATAATTCCGAAAGGTATGTTTGGCGCATAAACAACACTACACATCACCCAAAGAACTCAGTGCCCACAAAGAAGAATGGTGGTGGCAGCATCATGCTTTGGGGCTGTATTACTTCAGCTGGAACCAGGGCCTTAGTCAGGGTGGAGGGAATTATAAACAGTTCCAAATACCAGGCAATTTTGTCACAAAGCCTTCAGGTGTCCGTTAGAAAGCTGAAGATGAAGAGGAAGTTCACCTTTCAGCACGACAACCACCCAAAGCACACATCCAAATCCACAAAAGCATGGCTTCACCAGAAGAAGATTAACGTTTTGAAATTGCCTAGCCAGAGCCCAGACCTGAATCCAATTGAACATCTGTGGGCTGATCTGAAGAGGGCTGTGCACAGGAAATGTCCTTGCAATCTGACAGATTTGGAGCGCTTTTTGCAAAGAAGAGTGGGCAAATATTGCCACATCAAGATGTGGCATGCTAATAGACTCCTATCCAAAAAGACTGAGTGCTGTACTAACATCAAAAGGCTCTTCAATGTATTAGTTTAAGTGAATTTGAACGTGGCATGGTTGTTGGTGCCAGAGGGGCTGGTTTGAGTATTCTAGAAAGTTCTGAACTACTGGGACTTTCGTGCTCTACCATCTCCAGGGTGTACAGAGAATGGTCTGGAAAAGAAAATATCCAGTGAGCGGTGTTTATGACCCTAGCACCAAATGTAAACTGACAAACTAAGCGAAGGTAGCAGCACTCAAAAATGTATAATGACTCACTCCAAGTGGTCGATCTCTTCTTTGATCTTTGAATAGTCAAAATGAGAGCAGGAACTTTACTTTTGTTTTCATCTGTTACCTGGACACTCCTCCACACCTTTATTACCTCAGTCACCAGGAGGTGGAGCTAACAGACATTTCATCTCATTACATTTGTTTTCATCTGTGTTACCTGGACACTCCTCCACACCTTTATTACATCAGTCACCAGGAGGTGGAGCTAACAGACATTTCATCGCATTACTTTTGTTTTCATCTGTTACCAGGACACTCCTCCACACCTTTATTACCTCAGTCACCAGGAGGTGGAGCTAACAGACATTTCATCTCATTACTTTTGTTTTCATCTGTGCTACCTGGACACTCCTCCACACCTTTATAACCTCAGTCACCAGGAGGTGGAGCTAACAGACATTTGATCTCATGACATTAACTAAACGTACATATAATTAGAGACAATCAGAGATATGTACATATAAAAGTGGTTAAAAATAATAGCCTTTTCTGAAGTGTCCATTATAAAGATTTAACATAAAGAGAAAAAAAAGATTGATTTGACATTACATGATGTCTGATCTGTCGCACAATTCAAAAATCACAATTTACAACTTGTCTTAAACAATTTCCATACATTATATTTTGAAACTTAAAGAAATATCTAAATTAACATCCATCATTTTTTTCTATAAAAAATGGTACTGGGCAAGCTTTAAGTGTACATTTACCGTTTTATTCCAGTGCATTTGCACTTACCAGCCACTACATTAGGTATACCTTGCTACTACTGGGTTGGACCCCCTTTTGCCTTCAGAACTGCCTTAATTCTTGTCTTAAAAAGGTGCTGGAAACATTCCTGAGAGATTTTGGTCCATATTGACATTGTGGCATCACACAGTTGCTGCAGATTTGTCGGCTGCACATCCATGATGTGAATCTTCCGTTTCACCACATCCCAAAGGTGCTCTATTGGATTGAGATCTGGTAACTGTGGAGGCCCTTTGAGTACAGTGAACTCATTGTCCTTTTCAAGAAACCAAATGATGTGAGCTTTGTGACATGGCGCGTTATCCTGCTGGAAGTAGCCATTACAAGATGGGTACACTGTAAAGGGATGGACATGGTCAGCAACAATACTCAACTAGGCTGTGGCATTTGATAATACCAGTCTGAACTGTTGATACAAGATAGGATGGATCCATGCTTTCATGTTGTTTACGCCAAATTCTGACCCTACTATCTGAATGACACAGCAGAAATCAAAGCTCATCAGACCAGGCAACGTTTTTGACAGTCATGGCACCCACTGCATGAAAAGGGTCTGCCAATACCTGTGAAAATCTTTGTAATGATGACAAGTAAAAGATCTGTAACCAGTCGTAAGAAGTCAACTCTTGACATTTCTAGAAACTCTGCACTCTTTGCACAGGCAAATTAGCTATTAATACTTGTCCTTTGTACTCATTTTAATTTCAACAGTTACACTCAGCAGGCAATTTAAGTGAAAAAGCAGTATATTTTGGAAACACTGTTGTACTCTGGGACATAAAATAGTATTGAAATAGTTCAGTGAGTGAAAATGGATTCAATTATTTCAAAATGTTGTATAGGCTGCTTGTATATACAGTGGGGCAAAAAAGTAGTTAGTCAGCTGCCAATTGTGCAGGTTCTCCCACTTAAAAAGATGAGAGAGGCCTGTCATTTTCATTATAGGTACACTTCAACTATGACAGACAAAATGAGAAAAAAATCACATTGTAGGATTTTTAATGAATTTATTGGTAAATTCCTCTGTAAAATAAGTATTTGGTCATCTACAAACAAGCAAGATTTCTGGCTCTCACAGACCTGTAACTTCTTCTTTAAGAGGCTCCTCTGTCCTCCACTTGTTACCTGTATTAATGGCACCTGTTTGAACTTGTTATCAGTATAAAAGACACCTGTCCACAACCTCAAACAGTCACACTCCAAACTCCACTATGGCCAAGACCAAAGAGCTGTCAAAGGACGCCAGAAACAAAATTGTAGACCTGCACCAGGCTGGGAAGACTGATTCTGCAATAGGTAAGCAGCGTATTGTGAAGAAACTGTGGGAGCAATTATAAGAAAATGGATGACATACAAGACCACTGATAATCCCCCTCGATCTGGGGCTCCACACAAGATCTCATCCCGTGGGGTCAAAATTATCACAAGAATGGTGAGCAAAAATCCCAGAACCACACGGGGGGACCTAGTGAATGACTTGCAGAGAGCTGGGACCAAAGTAACAAAGGCTACCATCAGTAACACACTATGCCACCAGGGACTCAAATCCTGCAGTGCCAGACGTGTCCCCCTGCTTAAGCCAGTACATGTCCAGGCCCGTCTGAGGTTTGCTAGAGAGCATTTGGATGATCCAGAAGAGGATTGGGAGAATGTCAGATGTCAAACCAAAATATAACTTTTTGGTAAAAACTCAACTCGTCATGTTTGGAGGAGAAAGAATGCTGAGTTGCATCTAAAGAACACCATACCTACTGTGAAGCATGGGGGTGGAAACATCATGCTTTGGGGGTGTTTTTCTGCAAAGGGACCAGGACGACTGATCCTTGTAAAGGAAAGAATGAATGGGGCCATGTATCGTGAGATTTTGAGTGAAAACCTCCTTCCATCAGCAAGGGCATTGAAGATGAAACATGGCTGGGTCTTTCAGCATGACAATGATCCCAAACACACCGCCCGGGCAACAAAGGAGTGGCTTCGTAAGAAGCATTTCAAGGTCCTGGAGTGCATAGCCAGTCACCAGATCTCAACCCCATAGAAAATCTTTGGAGGGAGTTGAAAGTCCGTGTTGCCCAGCGACAGCCCCAAAACATCACCGCTCTAGAGGAGATCTGCATGGAGGAATGGGCCAAAATACCAGCAACAGTATGTGAAAACCTTGTGAAGACTTACAGAAAACTTTTGACCTCTGTCATTGTCAACAAAGGGTATATAACAAAGTATTGAGATTAACTTTTGTTATTGACCAAATACTTATTTTCCACCATAATTGACCAATAAATTCATTAAAAATCCAACAATGTGATTGTCTGGATTTTTTGTATCTAATTTTGTCTCTCATAGTTGAAGTGTACCTATGATGAAAATGACAGGCCTCTCTCATCTTATTAAGTGGGAGAACTTGCACAATTGGTGGCTGACTAAATACTTTCTTGCCCCACTGTAATACAATGTACAAAATTATGAACATAACACTTCCTGTTACGCCATTTATCATGAGCTGAACTCAAAGATCTAAGACTTTCTCAATGTACACAAAAGGCCTATTTCTCTCAAATATTGTTCACAAAACTGTCATTTCTTTTTGTTAATGAGCACTTCTCCTTTGGCGAGATAATCCATCCACCTCACAGGTGTGGCATATCAAGATGCTAATCAGACAGCATGATTATTGCACAGGTGAGCCTTAGGCTGGCCACTAAAAGGTCACTCTAAAATGTGCAGTTTCATCACACAGCACAAAGCCACAGAATATGCATGTTTTTAGGGAGCGTGTAATTGGCATGGTGACTACAGGAATGTCCCCCAGAGCTGTTGCCTGTGAATTTAATGTTAATTTCTCTACCATAAGCCGTCTCCAAAGGTGTTTCAGAGAATTTGGCAGTACATCCAACCGGCCTCACAACCGCAGACCACGTGTAACCACACCAGCCCAGGGCCTCCACATCCAGCATCTTCACCTCCAAGATCGTCTGAGACCAGCCACACGGACAGCTGCTGTACTTCCTCCTTTAAGAGTTCTGATTGATGAAATGACCATCAAAGTGAGTGGTTTGCTGATGTCAATGTTGTGGATCGAGTGGCCCATGGTGGCGGTGGGGTTATGGTATGGGCAGGCGTGTGTTATGGACAACGAACACAGGTGCATTTTATTGATGCCATTTTGAATGCCAAGAGATACCGTGACGAGATCCTGAGGCCCATTGTTGTGCCATTCATCCACAACCATCACCTCATGTTGCAGCATGATAATGCACAGCCCCATGTTGCAAGGATCTGTACACAATTCCTGGAAGCTGAAAACATCCCAGTTCTTGCATGGCCAGCATACTCACCGGAAATGTCACCCATTGAGCATGTTTGGGACGCACTGAATCAGTGTATACGACCGCATGTTCCAGGTCCTGCCAATATCCAGCAACTTCACACAGCCATTGAAGAGGAGTGGACCAAAATTCCACAGGCCACAATCAACAACCTGATCAACTCTATACAAAGGAGATGTGTTGCACTGCGTGAGGCAAATGGCGATCACACCAGATTCTGACTGGTTTTCGGACCCCCCCGGGCCCCCCCAATACAGTGAAACTGCACATTATAGAGTGGCCTTTTATTGTGGCCAGCCTAAAGCACACCTGTGCAATTGTAAAGAAGACGCGCGCCATTCCTCCCGACGTGGTATTCGGCGTGCGTCATTGCTGGCCTTCTAGTCACGCCGCTCCTCCTCCCACAGCACTGTCATGTCTTGTTATTGCATACACCTGGTGTCCATTCCGTCATTAGGTTGCCTATATTAGTTCCTGTGTTTCTGGGTGTCTTTGTGTGGTATTGATCTATGTCTTACATTATTGTTTGAGCGCTTGTGCACAGTGTTATAGTGTGCCTTTGATTTTGATTGTTAAGAATACAAGTTTTGTTTATCGCCTCCCTGCGTTTGACTCGAAATTTCTTCTACACACTCCACTACACCTGCATCGTGACACCCAGGGGCGTTGGACTGGAGGGAAAAGGGGTACTAAGTATATAGGGCCCTAATGTGTAGAGGGGCCCTCAAAAATGTTTGAATCTTGAATAAAGTGGGGAGGGGCCCTCAGAGACCGCCTATGTACAGGGCCCAGAATTTTGTGCTACATCCATGGTGACACCAATAATCATAACACAGATTTAGACAGATTTGTGGACAATATTTGAGAGAAATATGCCTTTTGTGTACATAGAGAAAGTCTTAGATCTTTGAGTTCAGCTCATGATAAAAGGGGGCAAAAACAAAAGTGTTGCATTTATAATTTTGTTCAGTGTATATATATATATATATATATATATATATATATATATATATATATATATATATATATATATATATATACAGTATCTCACAAAAGTGAGTGCACCCCTCACATTTTTGCAAATATTTGATTATATCTTTTCATGTGACAACACTGAGGAAATGACACTTTGCTACAATGTAAAGTAGTGAGTGTACAGCTTGTATGAGTGTAAATTTGCTGTCCCCTCAAAATAAAACAACACACAGCCATTAATGTCTAAACCACTGACAGCAAAAGTGAGTACACCCCTAAGTGAAAATGTCAAAATTGGGCCCAAAGTGTCAATATTTTGTGTGGCCACAATTCTTTTCCAGCACTGCCTTAACCCTCATGGGCATGGAGTTTACCAGAGCTTCACAAGTTGCCAATGGAGTCCTCTTCCACTCCTCCATGACGACATCATGGAGCTGGTGGATGTTAGAGACCTTGCGCTCCTCCACCTTCCATTTGAGGATGCCCCACAGATGCTCAATATTGTTTAGGTCTGGAGACAGTCCATCACGTTTACCCAAAGCTTCTTTAGCAAGCCAATGGTCGTCTTGGATGTGTGTTTGGGGTCGTTATCATGTTGGAATACTGCCCTGCGGCCCAGTCTCCGAAGGGAGGGGATCATGCTCTACTTCAGTATGTCACCGTACATGTTGGCATTCATGGTTCCCTCAATGAACTGTAGCTCCCCAGTGCCTGCAGCACTCATGCAGCCCCAGACCATGACACTACCACCACCATGCTTGACTGTAGGCAAGACACACTTCTCTTTGTACTCCTCACCTGGTTGCCACCACACGCTTGACACAACCTGAACCAAATATGTTTTTCTTGGTCTCAATATATCACAGGACATGTTTCCAGTAATCCATGTACTTAGTCTGCTTGTCTTCATCAAAACAAATTATTGTGCATCATCTTTAGAAGAGGCTTCCTTCTGGGACAACAGCCATGCCGACCAATTTGATGCAGTGTGCAGTGTATGGTCTGAGGCTGACCCCCCCACCCCGTCAACCTCTGCAACAATTCTGTCAGCACTCATACGCCTATTTCCCAAAGACAACCTCTGGATATGATGCTGGACACGTGCACTCAACTTCTTTGGTCGACCATGGCAAGGCCTGTTCAGAGCGGAACCTGTTCTGTTAAACTGCTGTATGGTCTTGGCCACCGTGCTGCAGCTCAGTTTCAGGGTCTTGGCAATCTTCGTATAGCCTAGGCCATCTTTATGTTGGGCAACAATTCTTTTTTTCTGATCTTCAGAGAGTTCTTTACCATGAGGTGCCATGTTGAACTTCCAGTGACCAGTATGAGGGAGTGTGAGAGCGATAACACCAAATTTAACATACCTGCTCCCCATTCACATAATCAAATATTAGCAAAAATTTGACACTTATTAGACAAATCTTACTCCACATGGTTTATTTTATTGTTGAAAAAACACAATGCTCTCAGTCAATCCAAAATATAATTAAACCTAAAACCTGAATGTTTTAGAAAAAGTATCTTTCTCAGGGGAATACATAAGTTTGCACAATTATTAGGCAACCATTAGTAAGCACAATAATAAGGCAACAAAATTAATTTCTCCAACTCACTTGTTTATTCTAAATGTATAGATTAAGTGCAACAAAAAAGTAACAAAATGAAAATAAAATAAAATGTCTGGCCTTTCAAAAATATTCAGTGTCCAATAACTGCTATGAGCCTTCCATCCATGCAGTCTGTCAGTTTCTTGATCTGTTCACGATCAACTTTCGATGAAGCAGCAACCACAGCCTGGAGGTGAAGCATGGAGGTGGAAACATCATTCTTTGGGGATGTTTTTCTGCAAAGGGGACAGGACGACTGCACCGTATTGAGGGGAGATGGATGGGGCCATGCATCATGAGATCTTGGCCAACAACCTCCTTCCCTCAGTAAGAGCATTGAAGATGGGTCATGGCTGGGTCTTCTAGCATGACAACGACACACAGACAGGGCAACTAAGGAGTGGCTCCGTAAGAATCATCTCAAGGTCCTGGAGTGGTCTCCAGACCTGAACCCAATAGAAAATCTTTGGAGGGAGCTGAAAATCTGTATTGCCCAGCGACAGCCCCGAAACCTGAAGGATCTGGAGGAGGTCTGTATGGAGGAGTGGGCCAAAATCCCTGCTGCAGTGTGTGCAAACCTGGTCAAGAACTACAGGAAACGTATGATCTCTGTAATTGCAAACAAAGGTATCTGTACCAAATATTGAGTTTTGCTTTCTGATGTATCAAATACTTATGTCATGCAATAAAATGCTAATTAATTACTTAAAAATATACAATGTGATTTTCTGGATTTTTTTTTTAGATTCCGTCACTCACAGTTGAAGAGTACCTATGATAAAAATGACAGACTTCTACATGTCGGCTGTGTATCAAATACTTGGTCTCCCCACTGTATGTTGTCCCATTGCAAAAACTTTGAAATACACAATGGTGTGAACATGTTATTTAATCTTTTAGGCTATGATCTGTTAATTACTTGCTCACTGACCCAGGTTACAGGAAGATCTCTTTTAGAGATGTGAACCATAAACAAAGGCCAGTTCATTATTTGGTCAAATATCAAATTTACATTTACTTTTACCCACCAGAGGGTGTGACAAAGTGAGTTCTCATCCGAATGTGACCAACTAGAACAACTGGTCCAACCAGGTACAAACAGTGTTCCTGTCTGTCACATGACTGTACATGATTACTGTCAGATACAGATATCAGAGGGACAGGAGGGAACACACAGCAACACACAGAGCAGGTGAACAGGGAAACTACCTACTTCATGGTGAGTACCAGAAATTCATGTTTATGGACATTAATATCACAGAGTCAATCGACTGAAGTAATGATGTGGTACTGAGGAGGATTAAAGACCTATAGGTTCCAGTAGTAATGATGTGGTACTGAGGAGGATTAAAGACCTATAGGTTCCAGTAGTAATGATGTGGTACTGAGGAGGATTAAAGACCTATAGGTTCCAGTAGTAATAATGTGGTACTGAGGAGGATTAAAGACCTATAGGTTCCAGTAGTAATGATGTGGTACTGAGGAGGATTAAAGACCTATAGGTTCCAGTAGTAATGATGTGGTACTGAGGAGGATTAAAGACCTATAGGTTCCAGTAGCAATGATGTGGTTCTGAGGAGGATTAAAGACCTATAGGTTCCAGTAGCAATGATGTGGTACTGAAGAGGATTAAAGACCTATAGGTTCCAGTAGTAATTTTGTGGTACTGAGGAGGATTAAAGACCTATAGGTTCCAGTGGTAATTATGTGGTACTGAGGAGGATTAAAGACCTATAAGTTCCAGTAGTAATGATGTGGTACTGAGGAGGATTAAAGACCTATAGGTTCCAGTAGTAATGATGTGGTACTGAGGAGGATTAAAGACCTATTGGTTCTAGTAGTAATGATGTGGTACTGAGGAGGATTAAAGACCTATAGGTTCCAATAGTAATGATGTGGTACTGAGGAGTATTAATAACCTTTAGGTTCCAGTGGTAATGATGTGGTACTGAGGAGGGTTAAAGACCTATAGGTTCTAGTAGTAATGATGTTGTAATGAGGGGGATAAAAGATCTGTAGGTTCCAGAGGTAATTGATGGTCCTCCTGTATCGGAATCTTTTATCCTCAATGCATTCCTTTAGCACAACTAATACAATGAAGAATTCAAGTGATTGTTTTTCTATAATTGTTTATAGAAAATAAAATATATGTAGCAATAATACTAAAGCCAAAAGCACATGAACAGAGAGTACAAGAGTTCAATTCTTCAGGGAATGCTGAGTAACAAAAACAACTGTATTTCCTCATTCATAGACTGGTGATGTTGTTCATGACTTAACCTAATAAACTGAATGGAATGCAGCAGAGTGAGTTTTTACTGATACTGCAGACAGTGTTTGATCAGCACGCAATTATGATCTGTAATTTAAGTGTTTGATTTTTACTTATTACTTAATAAGAAAGAAATTAACATGAAACATATTACATGTTCTGTTCAAACACCATTTTATTATTAAATATATTAATGAAACGATGGTTGAACCTGGAACCTATTGCCTGGTTAACAACCGAAACGTACTTCACGGGCTATCATATACTTGATCTATATTTTCGTTTGGGTCTACTCTGGCATATTGTACTTTACTAAAGAAATATGGTGGGGAAAAAACTGTATATTAAGCTACTTCCGACATCTACTTATAGATATAAAAAGGCCTCTTGGAAGCATTCCTGACAAAAAAATTTCTCGTCTTTTCACCAATTTTGGAGGGACGTCCAGTTCTTAGTAATGTCACTGTTGTGCCATATTTTCTCCACTTGATGATGACTGTCTTCACTGTGTTCCATGGTATATCTAATGCTTTGGAAATTATTTTGTACCCTTCTCCTGACTGGTATCTTTCAACAATGAGATCCCTCTGATGCTTTGGAAGCTCTCTGCAGACCATGGCTTTTGCTCTGAGATGCAACTAAGAAAATGTCAGGAAAATCCTACTAGAACAGCTGAACTTTATTTGTGATTAATCAGAGTGACTTGATGACAGGTGTGTAATGACTTATATTTAACATGAGTTTGAATGTGATTGGTTAATTCTGAACACAGCCACATCCCCAGTTATAAGAGGGTGTGCACACTTATGCAACCAGGTTATTGTAAGGTTTTTATTTTTCATGTTGCCCCCTCGAATATTTCATTTTCCATTTATTTTTATTGTTCACATTATAGGTCACATTAAAAGTGGAAAAGGTTCTGACATGATTTATCTTTGTCTCATTCTTTTACATCACAACAACCTGACAGGTGTGTGTAGACTTTTTATATCCACTGTATATTTGCAAATAGAGACAGAAAGACACTAATACAACATAATAGAGCATTACGTAACTTACTGGCATAGCACCTAAATGAGTGCCTATGTATGTTTTATAAGTGAATTATTGGGTCTCTGTAAAATGTTTATTAGTAAAATATGGAAGATGAAACAGGAGTTCTGTTCTTGTTTTTGATGGGTGTGTGTTTACACAAAGTAATGTGTCATTACATTCAGTTTGTGTCTGATTCAGATATTATTTGTCTCTGTAGTCTTCAGTCTTGATCCAAGAAGTGTGTTTCCATGATGTGTTTACAGGTCAAAGTAGAGAGTGGAGGAGAGGTTCTATGCCTCTAAAATGAGTCTTTCTGAGGAGAGAGAGAAGGGCTCTGACTCTAAAATGAGTCAGTCTGGGGAGATCAAGGAGAGGGACCCTGCCTCTAAAAGGAGGCTCTGTGTGGACGATGAAAGCAAAGCCAACATGTAAGATTAAAATTTAAAGAATGGTGTTTCCCCATCAGGGTTCAGCTTAGATAAGTGATGTTGTCTCTGTTCTTTTAAAGCCCAATTCAGCAGGAGAGACCAGCCTCCCCGGATCCCAGCTGTGTGTCCATGAAGAGTGACAAGTCTATGCATCACCCTGTTGGGTTCAGAGAGGGAGACGTTTCTACTGAACAAAGGTAGGAAGGAGTCATGGGTCTTGGTCATTGATTGTCAACATTGTCTTTTATTAGTTTATCTGGTTGCCCATTATTTGACGCCATGACAACAGGTAGGGCCATGGCCTCCCATCCCATACTATTGAAAGGGCTAAATAGGCTGTTCTTACTTATTAGCTATAATAGCACATTAAATATCATCCTTAGTAAGGGGTTCTGCCTTGGCTATAGATATAGGTCTTTCTGACTCATGGCGTTGGTATTACTGTGAATAAGGTTTTGTTGGGGTGCCAATTACTGATGGTTACTGTTACGAATTGTTCTCACACCTTTGTCAGCTCTACCTGCCTGGTTAAATTGAAACCAAATGGCTTCCACGGTGTTCCCTTGTATAATTCTCTTTTTAAACGAATACTTTTTATCAGAAGGGGGTTTGATCTGAACCTGTCTTGGCCTTGAGAGTTGTGCAGCTTATACCTTCTATGAGTAGGATGGTACTCGTCAACCATCATCGTGCTGTTCTGTGCCACCTGGGCTTTCCATTTCCTCTTGTAAACTTGGACGTGGACTTCATCACCCAGTGGCAAAAATATTCATCACAGGTTGATCAGGGTTGGATAGTCCTTGTGTGGTGGTCCTTGGGTCTGCCTTACCTGTGAGTGAATGTCTCATAGCTGTGATGGAAATTCCAATGTATCGACACTCGGAGTAAGGGACACAGAGACAAAGTTCTCTTTGTACATTATAACCGTTTTATTAATTATTATGCACAGAGACTTTTATGAGAGACACGTCAACCGCTTACACACACATAATCGTCTGAGGTGTCTCTAACTCCATACATGAACAATCCGTATTTATTACATAGAAAAAGGGGTGTGGTAAGATGCTGCCATCGGTCTTGTCACAAGAGTTTACCCAAAGGGCGGGCTGTCCCCCCACCTTATCCTTCTCAACTCCTGAGGAGACACAATGTCTGGATAGTCAACAGAGACACTAAAGGGTTATACAGATTTACGAGTACCCCTCTAATCCACCCGTGCCGTCAAGGATGTCTCCTATTCAAACACCAGACCCCTCTCTGCATCTTTAACTAGTAACTCATTCATACATGTATATGACGACAAAGAATACATCCTTCTTCTAGGCAGGAGGACATGGCCCAAATACCTAATAATCCTCTGATATTATACAGACATGTGTGTCACAATCAAAGTACAGATTTACATACCAGTCAATGGAAAGACAGACATTTCTCAAATGTACCTTAGTTCAAAATTTCCATAACATAGCACATGTAGTAATTGCAGGTAATCACCTAGTTCTTGGTCAAACTTTTCTAAATCCTGCACACCTGAAGCACTAGTCATTGGGACTGTCATTGCTCTGTCTACCTGTAAGTGTATGAGGTGTCAGGCCTGTACCTCTGTTTACTGAGGCTCTTGTATTCATTAAGGCTAATTCATTAAGGCTAATGGTAAAAAATCTAACTAATTCAGCCCTGTCTCTTTGCATGCTCTAACTACTTTAGAGTGGTTTTCAGGTTCATATTGGCCCTTTCCACAACTTCTGCACTTTGTGTGATATATGCAAGAAATATTTGGATTGATGCCCAATGCAGTACACCTGTTCTGAATTTGATCTGCAGTGAAATGTGTACCATTGTCTAAGGATAGTGTTGTGCACATACCAAACCTCTGGAAATATCCTTGGGCCAGGCATTTCGCCACTGTTTTAGCTACACAGTGCGAGGAACCAAATGCTTCCATCCATCTCGAGAACCTGTCAATCACCACTAGGCAATAATCTTTCTTTGCCTTCTTCTCAGTCTTGTCTATGAAGTCAATTACCAGATGGGGAAAGGTCCCATATGTTAGATTCTGTCAATTTTTGATCCATGAACAAAATGTATGCAACCGGTAGTCAGGGGAGAACCATTTCTATTCCGCATGTGTCCAATATTTTGAGCTGTTAAAAACATGTTGAACAAAAATATAATTCCAAAGCAATAGCCTGAATCGTGAACCCAGTAAGTAAGACAACCCTTTACCGATGTTGTAATTGGCCAATGACGGAATTTGAAAGGATATTCATAAATGTACATATAAACTTATTTTTATATTACCATTTTGTAATATACACAATTTGTTAATATGTGTTTAGTTTGTTATATAGCCTTTATAAAAACAAGAAACCAGGCAAACTGGTTCAGCCGGCCCGCAATAGAACATTTTGCCATCTTGAGATTCAAACACAGGACGCCCACGTGAAAGACTGTCATTAACCACTACACCACAGAGCTGGACATTGGCTGGGTGTCAGTATAGCCTCTATCCTGAACAAATCCTTTTTTGCCCCTGAGTGGTGGTAAAGTCGGGCTTTGGTTTACACCAGCCTATTCAGGGTCACAGATTGTGACCCACAGATTGTGTACTGTGGCAACATCAGTTACATTTGAGAGAATGTTTACTAAAACGGGACAAATTATAACCAAAAGGAGGAACAGAATCAGCCTTGCAAAAGTGAGACAACTGATTTTTTTTAACTAATCTTCCCAGAAGAAGGATCTCCTTATCCAACTACTTTGTGACACTGAATGAGAATAGGCTTGCTGAACACTGAGACATGTTTATATTTCAGCTAATGATTAGAACTGCCATGTTGATCTGGTAATAATAATATTATTCAGTCAATGTTTCCTTTAACCATTTTACATTATTAATGTGCAATATTTTTTTATTGTATTCTATTGTGATCTGTTCTACTATTATTTCAATATTAAAAATGTTTCAGCAAAATGAAGTCATTGCATTGTTAACAAGAATTTGCACTTATTTTTTTGATGCATGGAACCTGATAGGATTAAAATGCATACATTTCAGTGAAAGATAAATAAGTAAATAAAAGTGTTATTTTCCACAGCTTTACTAAGGCCAGTACATTATTATGGCTGTTAGATAATTTGGGCTGCTTAGAAAAATTTGTATAATTATATTGCAGTAAAGTGTTTATTTAAGAAAAATACTGAACGAAGAGCAGTTTTGAGAGCCAAAAGAAGATCTCGTTTAATTGAACTGTGAGCCAAATCACAAAAAATCCTCAAATTCTGTTGGGTTCAATTCACCAAACTTCTATATAGTCTATTTTGTCTAATGAGAAAGAACCACACCAAGAGTCAGAAAGACGTTTTAGAAGTCACTTCTGCAGAAGGGAGAGAGCCGTTGATCTCCACTGAGCCAGGAACGAGCCTGCATGTAGGATTCAACTCAGCCACTCACACCTTCTCCATGGGTGGACCCGTTTTTATTTAGAAGCACAGCGTTCAGTAGTCATAACACACATGTCCTTTTCCTCTTGGTTATCTCTAGTTGTTATTGCATACTGGAACATCTTGTTATTGAGCGTTATAGGTAGGAAGCATGTGGACAGTAATGAAAACCACATAACTGTTTCAATTGGAACATGTTATTCTAGGCTTATACTGAATGTAATTTAGATAGATTGGTGAAAGCTTTCACAATGATTGAAACAGATCTTATATGAAACATTAACTTCTTACATTTCCCTCCTGTTGTTCCCATTGAAATCAGATGATGCACCTCTCCGGGTTAAGGTTTTCAGTGCAACCTTCATAAAAGGAAAACAGGATAGAAATGCACCAGACAGCACTCTGGGGGAGGCGAAAACCCGAAAGCATATGGGCAAAAATTCCTCCTCCGGCCCTCGGAAGGAGCGACCACCCTAATTTTGGTCAGGCACCGTCTGGTTATTTACATTATTTACACAGTCTAAACATCGTCATACGGTCTGTCACACATTACTTGTCCATTGAGTTGTTGGTAATGTATCTCTGCATACTGGACCATAGCCCCAGTCATAGTGCGCTTAACCATAACTTGAATGATGGGAATACAACAGCAGAAAACAAACATACAAACAACCAGCATAATCCCTAACGGGGCCACACATTTTAACAATACCATAGCCCATGACCCTGACGTGAACCAGTCCAACCAACCCTCAGGAGGGTGGTAGTCAGCATTCATTGCCGCTTGCAGGTTGGTCATTGTGGCTAGAGCTTCAGCAAGGGTGGAATTACTTTCTGCCGGTATGTAAGTGCAGCACGTCTCCCCTATCATGGCACAGACCCCACCCTCCTTGGCCATTAACATGTCCAGGGCCAATCGATTCTGGAGGGTGGTTAGTCGAAGTGCCACTAGTTCCTTCTGCACACCTTTCAGTCCCATGACTGTTGCATTGATGAAAGCTTGAAGGCGATAATCCACAGTTTCCAACCTGAGTGCATTCTTTGCTGTGCCTGCCCATGGAAAAAGGGCTAGAATTATTTTAGCTCCCGTCGTGTGGTGTTTGAATTCCGGTGGTACATCTGATCCCCATATCGAATCATGAGGGATGAAAGTCAGGCTCCGGCGTTTCCTAGTATGTTTCTTAGGAATGTCTGGTTCTTGGTAGAGGATGTAGGTATGGTCTGATACTGTTACTGGGGCACACATCCCAGATCCGTTCCTTGGCACGGCGGCATGCACTTTCCATCCGCACATCCACCATACTTGATCCAACATCTGGGTTTCTACGTCTGTTTGGGCTTGGGTTATGGTCGCACACTCTTGTTCTGGAATCCCTCCCATTCCGAGATTCGGGCCGGTGAAATTCACACACTGGGCATGGCAATGAGAGTGGTTGTTACAGATCACAAGGTTTCTAGTATTCATGGTTGCATGGAGGCTGACAACTTGTTCTGGCATAGTTATTAATGGGTATTTTGTGGTGGTGTTGTCTGACCGCAGCACTGCTTTTATTACCAATTTAGCCTCGGCATCCACCATAGGGGTAGCAAATACTCTGGGTTGTGCTACTGACTGTGGAATGTACGAGCACACATAACACCGGTCCTTATGGGTCTGTCGGGCTACCCAGGTGGCGTACCTGTACCACACATTTGAGGAAAAAGGATGCTCGGGGTCGGTTTCTTGGTCTAGCCAGTTTCCGAATAGGTCTTTTCCCTCATTCTTAATTGACTCAGTTCCCCCGGAAGTTTTCTCAACCTTCATCTGTTGTTTTATCTCGGGTTTCAGATATGGATCGCTGGACCGTACCATGGCCTCTATTTTGGTGGTGGTTATACATACCGTAATGGGGAACCATGGGTCCTTCCCTGAGACGTCCGGTCTAAGGTAAAGGTCTATGCAGCCCACGGTCACTGGCTTGTGTGGGTTCAGTCATGTAGACCACACCTGAATCACCCCTCCCCATCTGCCGTCCTACCAGCCAATGTTCTCCAGTGGTGTGTTGTCCCACCATGCTGATCATGATCGGGTGTGTCAGGGCTGCCAATTTCGCTGCAGCGTCGGCCAATGCATTCCCCTTGCTTACATCATCTGTCCCCTTCGTGTGTGCCTTACATTTTACCACGGCCAATGCTCTTGGAAGCTGTATAGTTACTAACAGCTTTATGAGTAACTCCGCATGTTCCACGGGTCTGCCAGTGGAGGTGGTCATGCCTCTTCTTGCCCACTGTGCAGCGTAGACGTGTATGGTTGAATGGGCATACTGGCTGTCAGTGTAGATCGATACCTCTTTTCCTGCATATAAGATGCATGCTTCCGTTAATGCAATTATCTCTGCTGCCTGTGCCGAGAGATTTGATGGTAGTCGTTCAGCCTTTAGCGTCTTTTCTAGTGTAACTACTGCATATCCCACTTGGTTCTTTCCCGTTGCTGATTTGGACGCAGACCCATCCACAAAAACCTGGTCTGCTCCAGGCAGGGCTACATCTTTCAAATCTGGTCTCGGCTTGCAGCACTTCTCAGTTCGTTCCATGCACTCATGCGGGTCTCCATCTTCAGCTGTCGGTAAAAGGGTGGCCGGGTTCAAAGTAGTGCATCGCTCAATAGTCAGATGTGGTTGTGACAACAGTATAGCTGATACTGCCAAGTGTCGAGCCGGTGACATGAATGACATCTTGGTGCACGTTATTAACATATCGACGGCATGAGGGACTCGGAGAGTAAGTGGGTGGAATAACACCACTTCGGCTGAGGCTTGGATTGCCAAGGCCGCAGCACAAACTGCGCCTACACAGGGTGGTAAGGCTGCCGCCACTGGATCCAGTCTTTTGGAGTAGAAAGCTACAGGTCTTAGTTTTGTGCCGAATGATTGGAGCAGGACCGAAGTCATGAACTTGCCTTTATAGTCCACTGTTTGGATGAACAATTTTGCATAGTCCGGTACGGCCAGTACTCCTGCCGATGCTATCTGGTTCTTCAATATTTCGAAAGCTTCGGTGCCTTCTGGATTCCAGATGATGTTATCTTTCATTGCCATTTCTGTGGTGTAGATGAGTTCCAGTAATGGTTGGGTGATCTTCGCATAGTTTGGAATCCATGAGCGGCAGTAATTGGTCAGTCCCAAAAAGGCCATCATGTGTTTCTTGGTGTTTGGCTTTGGGCAATTCTGCACGGCCACTTTCCGGGCATTTGTGAGTTGTTTCCCTTTGTGTGAGATTTGATGTCCTAAAAATACCACTTCCTCTTGACAAAACTGCACTTTCTTCAGTGAGGCTTTATTTCCCGTGTTGGCTAAATGCTTTAATAGCTTGATGGCTTCTTCCTTGTTCTCCTGTTCTGATGGACTGGCTAGTAGTATATCATCGACATAAACTAGGATCTGGGAGGTTGGTTTGGTATCATGTAAACTCAAACATGCTTCAATTTCTTGGCTGAAGATAGTAGGGCTTTCACAGTAGCCTTGGGGAAGTCGGGTGTAGGTGTATTTCTTCCCATTAAAGGTGAAACCAAACCAATGTCTGGCATCAGGATGCAATGGAATGGAGAAGAAAGCGTTACTCAAATCCACCACGGTGAAAAACTTTTGGTGGGGTTTCAAACTGTTTAACAATGTATGTGGGTCGGGGACGCACGGGGCTCTTGATTTTACTGCTGCATTCACACCTCTCAGGTCTTGCACCAGCCTCCATGCTCCTGAATCTGCTTTTTTTACTGGGAAAATGGGTGTATTGCATTCACATGTTGGGTCTTCCACCAGTACAGTAGCTTTTGCCATGTCCGAGATTACTGGTGCGATTCCTGCAATTGCATCTGGCTTCAGGGGGTATTGCCGTATCCTAGGTCTGTAAGATGATTTGGGTGTTATTTCTACTGGTTTGGCCGTTGTCATTAGTCCCACATCAGTTTTAGACTTGGCCCACAGCGTGGTAGGGACCCCAGGAAAATCTTCAGCTGAATATAAGATACAAGGACTTTGTCATTCCATTATGTGGCTTGTTGTGGTAGCTGTCGTAGTCCAATTCAGAACAATCCGTTTTATCCAACCCCCTGGGGTGTCGGTTATTTGTTGCCTGGGCCCCATGGATTTCCAGCAGGTTTCCGGAATTTGTTCAGCTCTTCCCGCCACGAGTCCGACATCTTTCCAGGTGAGATTGTATGTCTTCTTGAGTGACACATGGGGCACATTTCCAAATGGCATTCTCCTCAGTGCGTCCATTTCTCTACTCAAGTTAGCTGACGCCCATGTTGCTCCCTTTTGGGTTGAGTATAGATATCTCAGTTGAACCTTTTGTGGTGGAGATCGGAGAAATCGTTGTTTGAAATGTTCTTGGTCATCATACTGGTCCCCAAAACGAATGGTGACATGTAAGGGCCATTCGTTCTGTTCTTCCCCTGGGTTGTCTTTGGTCCGTTCTTTCAGGGCGGTGGTGACCGACCCAGGTCCCTGTTCTACCAGGTCCAGTGTATAAAATTTTGTGGGCGTTCCTGATCCCTCCAATAGGAGAATGTCATCCAGCTGTCCCTCCTTTCTTGGTACCATCCCCTGTTCGGTCACAATGAGGCATATTTTCATCTTTGTCATCAGGTCTCGCCCCAGGAGGTTTACTGGACACTGGGGGCTCAGTACAAATATCCCTTCATGTCTTTCTCCGTCCTCATCCACGAATGTGGTTTCCTTTGAGTATCGTAGTACTGAATGTTGGCCACCTGCGGCTATAACTGTGATCAATTTATTTCCTGGTGTTATTCCTGGGACCTTATCCCTGAGTACAGACCTGTCTGCGCCCGAATCACAGAGGAATTTAACAGGGGTCTCTTGAGGCCCTATTGTTAATGTATAATAGGGTTTATCATCACTATGTGCCATACCTATTTGGGTTAAATCTAAAATTTCTAGTGGTCCCTCTTGATGTTGCGAGGCATCTCCCCTGTTTTCCTCTACATCCTGGCGTCAGTCCTGGTAGTCAGGGTTGTACGGGGTTTCGCGTCCCTGTTCATGCGGGGATCGCCTCTCTTCCCGTCCATCCCGACCCTTACTCCGGTTTTGTCTTCGTGGTCTCAGCGGTTCTGTGCAATCCCTTGCGTAATGTCCCCTTTTTCCACAGTTATAGCATCTGTCATCTCGTTGTTGTCCCTCTCCTTTATTGTCTCCTCTTTGGTTCCCCGGGCCTCGATCCCTCTTTTGTCTCTGTTGATAATACACTTCCCCTTCTTCCCCTTCTTCAGCGGTTAGCGCGGCTAGGGCTGAGGCCACTGCCATGACCCCACCCTTCCCTGCCTTTTTCTTCTGGACCTGTTCGGCATGTGAGGCCCACTCTAGTAGTTGGGGTGTATTCAGCGTACGGTGTCCAACACAGTGTTTAGTGATAAAATCCCGGACACATGGACGCATGTTGCTCATCAGATGTTGTCTTAAATTTACCTGATAAGGCCCATTGTCCCCTCCGTCGTTTACCAGTCCACTGTGGACTCGGAATACCTCCTCGAGCCTTGTTCTGAATTCGTATGGGTCTTCCCCCTCTTTCTGACGTGTGCTATGTATTTTCCCATAGTCTGGTCTGGGTCTCCAGAGGGCGGTGGCTCTCGCACATATGCCTTCTACTTGCGCATTCAGTTGATCACCTTGTGGGGTTGGCAGTCTGTTTGGTCCCATCCCCTCGAAGGTTCCCCTCACTCGGGCCCAGTTGTGTCCCAGGGAAGCTTTACACGCTTTTTCCACTTCCCTTCCATTCAGTCCATACGACTGACATAGCAGCTTCAGGTTGTTTCCCCAAGCTTCTGGGTCTTCAGTCACGTTTCCCAGCCCCTTACATGCCTCAATGCATTCAGCATCAGTCCATGGGCGGAACACCTGGATGGTTCTATCCATGTCACCATCTAGACCATAGTGTGGGTTTGCCACCTGGACTAAGGGATAGGCCCCTGCCAATTCAGTCAGGCATGGATATATCCCTTTCTTTTGGGGTTTGGGTAAGAGTGCCCCCGTTTCTTCACCACTCTCTTCATCCTCCGACTCTTCTTTCCCCCTCCTATTCTTTTTCTGGTATCTGGTGACTAATCTCTTTCGCCCCTCCTTTTGCTCCTCTCCCACGGGTGTCTGTGAGGTTGGTTGGGCTGGAACATCCTCTTTTTCTTCTCCAGGGCCCGCCCCATCGGCACCTTGGGGAGGGGGCCCTGGCACTCGTTGTGTTGCTCTACTTCCTGTTTCTTCATCAGGCTTGATGTTGGCCAACCCCACCAATGCTTTTTCTGCTTTCCGCTTCTTCTTCTCCTCCCTGCATTGTTCCCTCTTCTTTGCTTGTTCTATCCACACAGCTATTGCCGTTAATTGGGCTTGGATTTTTTCCCGTCTTCTTCCCTTGCTTAAAATTTCCTTACTTTGCAAATTTCGCCTAATGAACTGCAGTTCTTCTAATTTAAAGTTGCCTGAAAAATCAAAATGTTTTTTCCATTCCCCTATATACGTTATGGCACCCGGGTGATTATTGCGCATGTATTTTTCATCTGTGGTTAACGTTTTCTCATTACATTGCCCCATTTTGTAATACTAACATTGCATTTACTTACCTGGGACGTCCCCTCTAATTTTAACTTTAATTCAATAAAAGGTTCTTATCTTGTTTATAGTGAATCCTATCGAATCCACCATTTACTGTCTCTCCACGAAAATCCCAGATCTCAGCGTTTAGGTTGGTTGGAAATCCCCGATTCCCCACCAGGTCCCAGACCTAGACAACGTATCCCTGACACGTTTTTAATCTAACCCACGACTGTCGTTTAGGTTGGCTGGAAATCCCTGATTTCTCCACCAGGTCCCAGACCTAGACAACGTATCCCTGACACATTTTTAATCTAACCCACGACCGTAGAGAGCGTTTAGGTTGGCTAGAAATCCCTGATTTCCCCACCAGGTCCCAGACCTAGACAACGTATCCCAGACACGCTTTTTATCTAACCCACGAATACAGTTTCTTAGTGGTTTCCACACGACTCACTACAATTTTCTAAAAGATAACGAAAACTTTTACCGTTTTTCCGGCTCCCGGTGAGGTCCTGGTTCGACGGGATCCTTCACTGTCCCTCGGGACGGCCGCGGATCAACACCTAGGTGGTCCCCCTCCGTGAAGGTCGGCGGGGCCGTCGACGGTGTTAATGACCTGTTGCTCCTCCGTCGCCCCGACGGGCAGGTATCGGATCCCGGGTTTCGGCACCAATTAATGTTGGGTTCAATTCACCAAACTTCTATATAGTCTATTTTGTCTAATGAGAAAGAACCACACCAAGAGTCAGAAAGACGTTTTAGAAGTCACTTCTGCAGAAGGGAGAGAGCCGTTGATCTCCACTGAGCCAGGAACGAGCCTGCATGTAGGATTCAACTCAGCCACTCACACCTTCTCCATGGGTGGACCCGTTTTTATTTAGAAGCACAGCGTTCAGTAGTCATAACACACATGTCCTTTTCCTCTTGGTTATCTCTAGTTGTTATTGCATACTGGAACATCTTGTTATTGAGCGTTATAGGTAGGAAGCATGTGGACAGTAATGAAAACCACATAACTGTTTCAATTGGAACATGTTATTCTAGGCTTATACTGAATGTAATTTAGATAGATTGGTGAAAGCTTTCACAATGATTGAAACAGATCTTATATGAAACATTAACTTCTTACAAATTCCTATCACTATATTACTGTAATGGCCAATAATAGATTGGTCACGTTGTATAGGTGCCGCTTTTATATTAGCCAATCAACGGCATTGTAACAAAAAGAAGACGTGATTAAGCAATATGTCCAATAATCATATTTGAGGGACCACGTACTGTTTCTACTTGTGTTTCTACTCTCTCAACTAGATTTGTCTTCTCAAAGTGGTGCATGAGTTTTGAGACTGATGAGACGCCGTAGAAGTTTAGCAGTCTAAGTAGAGTAGTGGGAAGGTAATGACACAGTTGTATAACTGACTGACTGATCCCGGATCGTTGATCAGTTGGAACAGGAGCCATCTATAAACGGTGTCAGATCATAGTCCTTGAGAGGTTTAGTTTATAGGTCAGGTCTGGCTCCCCTATATTTTTCATTATCCACAATGCAGTTGTGGGCAGTACCTTGGTCCTTCATCACCATGGGCTCAGATGGGTTGACAAGGAGACAACTCTTGATGGTGACATTGGGTGCAGACAGTAGGATGTCTTAGCCACTCATTCTTCTGGGCGTGAAGAGTGTTTTTTTTTAGCTGATCAGTGTGTTCCCTGAGTGAGAGACATAAACAGTGAGAGAACATGGTAAGGAATGTTGATTTTTCGACCAGATAAGCTGCTGAAGCAAGGCCTCTGTCACGTGACTAAACACTTATCAGTGTTTAGTCAACTTAGCATGCAGGTCACTTGTTCCCCATGGCAAATGCTGTGCCAGGGGCTTCCCTCCAGTTGGGTTTGGGTGCAGAATCATTGGGCACTGCAGTCATCTGTTGGACCTCCATGGGGCGGTTTGTGTTCTGTTAAGCACTCTCTTTTGTGTTCTGGCAGGGCCCTATTCAGGGCTTTGGCCCTCAGCCTTTGTGCCCTCAGTCTAGGAACCTAGTTAGGGCTGGTACAGGGAATGTAATCTAGGTTGTTCTGCCAGTTTCAGTTCCTTGTCAATCCAACAGTACTAACTCTGGGTCATCCGCAGCAGGAGCTATGGTGCTTCAGAAAACTACATCCAACAGCTGTTTAACAACTCCCCCATCAGCCCTGACAATCCTGCCTCATCTTTGGCCTCATCCACATATACTTGTTCGGCATCCTCTGTATACTTTTCTTTGTTTTATCCGATGTCAGAAGGAAGCCTGGATCTGGTGGTTCATCTTAGTTTCTTAGCATACAACAACATTTCAGTTAACAGCCATTATTGATTTATTCTCATTAACCTTTTTATGCGTATGTTTAACCCTAACCCATCACTTAATGGCCCCCAAGCATGATTTATTTTTTTGCTTTCAGTATTTAGAGTTCCAGAATGTGATTATGAAGTCATAAAAAAAAACTTCATCCACACCTTTCCACAAACACCTCACTGCTTACTAGTTATGCATCTATTTTTTATTTTAATTATATTTGCAAACTACTACCAGTAATAATACTGGTAAAAAAGTATACTGAATAATTATTAGCCAACCATTAAAAATGCTGTCCTTTTTCTAAAGATTGCGGTGCAAAAGATACTGACACGCTTCACTTTTATCAATAAAACATACTCTAAATATCAGGCAGTAGGTTGGGCGTAAATGTATTTACGTAATTATTCAGAAGCTATCAAAAATGTATGACAAATTAGGAATTATGATTTTTGCGTATTTAGTAATGGACTAATACGATCAGCGAAAAAAATTGTTTTTGAAGATTAAGTTAAGCTTTTTTCTCAAGAGCAATTGCTGAGGGGGACACCAAAAGTAGTGTTGTAATGCTGATTTAGTTTGTGTAATTGGTTTGCTAGCTACTGCAGATCTGCAAATTCAGCTATTGTGTGTGTGAACCCTACCAACATGAATCAAACTAACTGGATTAACCCCACGTTATCTTTGCGCATTGAGTGCCTTTCAGATGGTTGACACGAACACAGTCACCTTGACAGCTGAGGAACACAATATACATTGCATTGCAGGTTTCTCATTGACTCAAAAACTGGGTCAATGAAAAAACTGCAAAAACTGGTTGATGTTAATGTACCTATAGACATATTTATAACTGTCAACAGACTTTATTGTCTCTGCATTGAATTACAGTTCACATTTTGTTAGCAGTTAGCCAATGTTTTCTGGCTAGCTACAGTAACATCAACCCGTTTTTGCAGTAGTTAGAATTTGAGTCAATGAGACGAGCTTGCGATGCAATCTATGTAGTGTTCCTTAGCTGGCAATCATCTGAAATGCACTCAGTGCCTGTAGCTAACATGAGGTTAATCAAATCAGTTTGTTTTATGTTGGTAGGTATCACACACAATTCTGCATTCAGTACAGACTGAAATCGCAGAGCTACAGTAGCGAGCAAACCGATGGCCCAAACTGAAACAGTATTACAGCACTACTTTTGGTGTCCCCCTCAGGAATTGCTTGAGAGATTTTGTGTAATTGTCTATTTCAAAGAGTAGCCTTGACATATGAAAGAGGCTTACAAATTCTATTGAAAAATAACCAGCAAAACCAGTTAAATTATTTGTATTATTTGTAATAATCTGCAAGGTCAGGCTCACTTCTTTCTTCTCATGATTCAGTATCCAGGTCAAGATTTATGATAAAATTTGTATGGTATGGTTTTTAACTGTGAGGTGAAGGGCCATGTTTCTGTTGCAAAGCTACAATAGTCAATGTTGCATTATGAGTAGTAGCATTAGCATTACCTGCTACAAATTTGGTTATCACACCTCATTTGCTTTTTTTTTTTTTTACCCATTTTCACATCTCTATTTCAACTTTCTCATTTGTAACTTCTTCCCCCTCCTTTTGCTTTATCCGTTTCTTTCTTTAGAGAAAGGCAGGATGAGGTCACACTTCATGACCCGAGGAACATGAACCAGAAGGAGCTTGCTGAAACACTGGAGAAAAGTAAGTTGTCTGACTTAACTGTTAGTAGTAAATCCAGAGAAGCAACTGACCTTTTTGATGATTGATTGACAGGTGGTTAGGAGTTCCGATTTGGGGGTGGGACTTTCGGTTTAGCGAGTGGGACTTCCGGTGTATGCTGGGGGTGGGCCTTCCTGTGTGACGTTTGTTAGGGGGTGTAACTTCTGGTATGACATATGCATGTCCGGGGAAGAAATATGGTAAGGGGGTGTGTGGTTTGTAATTTATGGTTGTGTAGCTGGGTAGACTTTTTTCTGTTCTTTAAATACATAGACCTTCAGATTATATTAATATAGATAATAGTATAATTAATGAGGTTATTCACCTTGACCTTTTGTTAACCCTCGGAGTACTACGCTTAACATTTTTGGGTGTCACTACTTTTATATTATTTTATATATTTGGGCTCATAAACAATATGTAATGTAAATCAAACATTGTGTATTTGGCATCAAAATATTCCAAAGTATCTCAGCTAATATAAGCATGCATGTTAATGTTCTTATAAGGTAGTGTTTTAGGGGAAAATGCACAATAAAGTAAATAATTTCATAAGCAAAATCAGATTTATTCTATATATCATTGAATTCTGACCATAACATTCCCATACGGAGTGATACTCCCAATACAAATGTTCTGTGCAAACACAATGTACATCTGTGTAAGAAAAGGCTTCACAATGAATGTGAACAGAAAAATGAAATAATTTGCCTTTTGTTCAACATGTTTTTGACCGCATTTTTCATTGAAATCAGCCCAAAAACCCTTTTGGAACTGTTCTGCCATTACACCAACACTTTCTTGCAAAAAAAAGCATTGTATCACAATAATGTGAACAGAACAATGAAATCAGTCACCTTTTGTGCAAGCAGTCCAATATGTTTATGACAGCCATAATTATGTCACTATTTATCCTTGAAATAAGACCACAAAAAGCCATGTGGAACAGTTCTCCCATTCTAAATACGCAAAGCAGACAATATCTATAATGATCACATTTGTATTACATTATTTCATGATAAATAGGTTATTAGATGTTTCTTACCAGACTGTTCTTGCGTTAGCATTAGCCTGTTGTTAGCATTCGTCCTTTGTTGTCCGGTAACTCAGCTATCCAGCGTTTGATAACCGTGACGGACAATGGCTACATTTAGTAAATGTTTTTTTTTGTTTTGCCATTTTATACTAATTAGAATACTTCTAAAACTGTTGAGAACACATATCCTTTCTTTGTATTTTCGACAAGTTATCGTTATTCAAGGACACGATGCTAAAACGTTCGCTAATGCTAAGTTAGCATGCTAGCTAAGCTGACATAGTACTACAACCTCTTCTACAGTCAGATTGAGAAAATGAAGAAAACTAAACTTATGTCCCACCCAGCAACCTTATGATTTGATTTGATTAAATAAACAACAGATACCTTCCCTTGATGAGGTAGAATAAACTATTCTGCATAGCAACAGCCGTCCATTGGATGCTGTCACCCAACAGCCCATCCATTGGTCAGGTTCACAAGGGTTGCCTGGATTTGGACAGGATGACGACAACAAGGAAATGTGCCACGTAAACACAAAGCACATCTACGTTCTCATCAGAATCTAGTAGAAACAGCAAAGAAAACAGAATCTCTCTATCACAAACTGTTAGAAAATATGTAATACTATGTAATTGTTATGCAAATACGCATAGAGTGAAGCGGCGGTTATCGGCTACCGCAAGCCCGAGCCACGAACAGGCCTGCCACGAAGGGTTGAGAGTACAAGAGTGAGAGTGTGTGTGGGCCCATGTTAGTTTTTATTTAACAATTTAATGCATTTATATTGTGAGCTGTAACTCTGTATGTGTATTTAGAGCAATATTGTTTATTGTTAAGTCTATTCTTTTTGGTTAATTTAACCTCTGCATCAAATATATTATTTTATATTTCTAAAAAGGTGTTTGAAGTCATTTAAATCTAAGCCTTATTCATAGATCAACCAAAACAGAGTTTTAGATTGTGAGAACTAGATAGCATATTCAGGACCCAGGTGTTCCCTTTAATGTAGGACTATTTGAAATAAAATAAAAAGTTATTACACAACATTACTATATGGCTGGAGCGTTACAGTTGTTTTGATGTTTAACAATGGGGCTCCATGGGTAAGGCTTATTATATCCCCAGACATTCAATGTTGTGATAAGTAACAATATGTTTGATGTTTAACAATAGGGCGCAGGAATGTTAAATCCCTAGGCAATTGATGTGTGCAACAGATGGTCTTGGAAGACGGGTGTATTGGTGGATACATTTTCAACCCTGATATACCAAAATTCGCATTTTATGAATTGTCCAAAGGCAAAGTGTTTAAGCCGGGTGTGCCTGACCTAATGGCCTGTAATGCTAGTTTAAAGAGCTCCTTTCGAAAAGTGTTTTATTTGGGGCCAAAGCAGGGCACACCTAATATGTTAGATGTGCAGTTTTAAGACATCGAAGGTATGAAGCAATATGATTGGAGCTATTTCCGGATAATGTAAGAAAGTTAGAGTGTGACTGCTGGACCCTGATCCCGCGACTCAAGTGGGTGGAGGGGGTCCAGGGAGGTGGTTATCAGACTGGCAGCTGGTATCGTCTTGATCTGCAACACAGCCAGGAGGACTTTGGACAGTGGCAGCAATGAGTCTTGAAAACCAGGACCCGCGAGGTGTGGGCCAAGACCTCATGTCCTCCTAAGTTTGAACGGAGCAGGAGACAAAAAAACTTAAGAGAGTGCATTCCTTAGATTTACAAGGATTTACAGTGGAGAAGGAGAACTGACCCTACTCCCCCAGCACATTAATATATCAGCGTAAGACCTTGAGGCTGAGACAGGGGGTCCAGTGACACTGTGGCATTTCAGTGGGAGGCCCCATGGTGGTATCTCATGGCTGCCAACACACATCGTTATGCTGATGTGATTCATTGGTTCGTGGTTACAATAATAGCTTTTAAGATAATGCCTATTGAGGTTTGTGAAGAAAATGTTAGACTTGTTCTCAGTAACCTGTACGGTATAACAATGATCAGAAATGGAAATCAGTTCTGAGTTGGAGTACCGAGTTGGAGATACTGTGAGACTGTGAGAGGGGCATTTAACAAGGGGTATGAATAAATGCCTTCCTAGGGTGCCTTCTGTTTATAGAATAAAAGATTATGATGGCCATGTGATCATTGGGAACTTTTATGAACAGGCATTACTGAAAATAATCGTGGCAAAGGATAAAACATTTGAAAGCAGATCTGGATGAGAAAGTACTGAAAAAGAAGAAGATGAGTCTTGTGAAATGGCTTGGTTGACCCGAGAAATTCAACAGTTGGATAGCATCAGAGGTCCTTGACTTACAAACAGGATAAAAACTCTAGGATTTGCTGGAACAGCATTGGTGACAGCGGGTTCTACATAACACTGCCTAGTCACTCATCATTACATATCTATTCAAACAATTCAAATTGAGCGATACCACAAAATTTGCCAAAGGTATAGATTTGAAAGGTGATTGGGAAGTTTCTTTTATAGAGTTCCAATACCCGCATACGAGGATTACTTTTAAATGAAGTGAAACATAGACATGTACCTACATATAAAAGTCACTAATTCGGATGGGACTAATATTGATGCCGGACCACGTGTTGGGGTTATCAACTACCCGATAGCCACACTATTTTCACAAGTGGATGTCTCCTTGGGTGTTCGTTTAATTGGTCACAATAGCAACACATACCCGTACAGAGCTGTTATAGAGAGCATTCTGAATTATGGAAGTGATACTTTGAAGACACAATGTTCTGCCGGTTTGTTTTTCAAGGACACCACAGGCCACATGGATGTTACGGACCCTGCAGGAGATAACAAAGGACTTTTGAAAAGGGCTGTCTATTCAATATTCGAAATGATCAGCCCTGCTTTGCGATATCTTCTTTCAAAATAAACTTATGTTGAACGACATGGACATACAGTGGGGAGAACAAGTATTTGATACACTGCCTATTTTGCAGGTTTTCCTACTTACAAAACATGTAGAGGTCGGTAATCTTTATCATAGGTACACTTCAACTGTGAAAGACGGAAAATCACATTGTATGATTTTTTTATAATTAATTTGCATTTTATTGCATGACATAAGTATTTGATCACCTACTAACCAGTAAGAATTCCGGCTCTCACAGACCTGTTCTTTTTTTTTAAGAAGCCCTCCTGTTCTCCACTCATTACCTGTATTAACAGCACCTGTTTGAACTGGTTACCTGTATTAAAGACACCTGTCCACACAATCAATCAAACAGACTTCAACCTCTCCACAATGGCCAAGATCAGAGAGCTGTGTAAGGACATCAGGGTTAAAATTGAAGACCTGCACAAGGCTGGTATGGGCTATAAGACAATATGCAAGCAGCTTGGTGAGATGGCAACAACTGTTGGGGCAATTATTAGAATATGGAAGAAATTCAAGATGACGGTCAATCTCCCTCGTTCTGGGGCTCCATGCAAGATCTCACCTCGTGGGGCATCAATGTTCATGAGGAAGATGAGGGATCAGCCCAGAACTACACGGCAGGACCTGGTCAATGACCTAAATAGAGCTAGGACCACAGTCTCAAAGAAAACCATTAGTAACACACTACGCTATCATGGATTAAAATCCTGCAGCGCACGCAAGGTCCCCCTGCTCAAGCCAGCGCATGTCCAGGCCCGTCTGAAGTTTGCCAGTGATCATCTGGATGATCCAGAGGAGGAATGGAAGAAGGTCATGTGGTCTGATGAGACAAAAATAGAGCTTTTTGGTCTAAACTCCACTCGCCTTGTTTGGAGAAAGAAGAAGGATGAGTGCGTGCAAACCTGGTCAAACCTGGTCAAGAACTACAGGAAACGTATGATCTCAGTAATTGCAAACAAAGGTTTCTGTACCAAATATTAAGTTCTGCTTTTCTGATGTATCAAATACTTATGTCATGCAATAAAATGCAAATGTATTACTTAAAAATCATACAATGTGATTTTCTGGACCTTTAGAGTTTTTAGAGTTTTTTTGACATTTTGAGTTTTAGATTCCGTCTCTCACAGTTGAAGTGTACCTATGATAACAATTACAGACTTCTACATGTCTGTAAGTGGGAAAACCTGCAAATTCGACAGTGTATCAAATACTTGTTCTCCCCACTAGAGATATGGAGTTACTTTTGTTTCAATAAGAACAATAAAAAGTATTAATATTGCAAACAAAATAATTAACATTAAAAGCAAATCATCAACTAAGAAGTATTGAGATCAATTATAGACAGCTGCAGAAAAAATTAAGGGACCACTACACCTTTTCCTCACTCAAAACCATCCTTTTAAATTTTTTTGGAAAGTAAAGAAAAAGGTTCAGTGGTGTCTTAATCTTTTCCGGAACAGTATACATATTGTAAATAAAATCTTTAGAAATGCAAAAACAAATTGATTGAAAATTAATGCAAATAATATTTTGATACAGATTTATTTTCTTGACCACGTGATTGCGTTAAAATGATATGTTTGCCTAATAATTGTTTATATATGAGCATTTTTTTATTTTGGATAAGAAAAGGTTCAATAGTTAGAAGGTAGCCTATGGTAAGTCATTTTTTTTTGTTCCTTGTTACAGTTGCTGCAGTTAGATAACTAACTAGTGAGGGTTCTATTGTCTGTTTAGGCGGACCAAATTACTTAAATAGATGGTAGAAGTGGTAGAAATGTTGATACCATAAGTATCTCATCTTTTTCTATAACAGATGATTCAAGTGGCCTAGATACACCCCTATCAATTAAGCCTACTAATACTTAGGATAGGTAGGAATTGGAGGGGCAGATTGTCGTGATGTTAATAACATTTTATCACAATGTCTGTAAATGTTTAGACTCACACAAAAAGTATATTTTCAGGATTTTATTTCTTTGTTCAACAGTAAACCCCCGGCCGTAAAATTACAACTGTACAGTTCAATTGACACCGCTGTTGGTTACATGGTCATTTTGCTTACCTGAAATGACATATCTTGAAATGTCAGCGAATCAGCGCTGTCCTTGCCAATTTAAACTTAATCTTCTGGGTAATTTTGTAAAGTTTTGCCATATAATGCAACTCAAAAGATAATGCTCAGAAGTTAATGAGTAAAAATACCTATTTTGATGTGACAATTCATCATTGCTCATACACAAGCATGTAGCAAAGTCGTCAGTTTTATTTTTAATAATATTTGTAACCCAATCACGACATATTCAACCTAGCCATAATGTCTGATCGATCCAGGTTTAGTTACTTCAGAAAATGTCGCCCACATGATAAAGGGGTTACATAGAGCTGTGGTGGAGTATAAACCTCGGTAGAACACTGGATCTTTATCAACCAAAATATACTGAAGTCTGTACTAACAAACACTTCATAGACAATGGGCAGATTTGATCTTTAGACCTGTTCCCTGTTAAAATTATGTGGGCTGAAACTCTCCAAATCATAAGTCCCAGCCCCTTCTCTATACCTTACACAAAAAAGGTAGCTTTAGTTAATGCTCTCACACATGAAGTTCAAACAGGAAGTACCACTCCGCAGAATATGTCACAACAGAAGTCCCACTCTCATCAAATGCCACACAGGAAGTCCCACCCACCAAACAGAAGGTCACATCCCCTAACCGGAATTCCCGCCCACCTTTCAAACAATCAAAAATGACAATTGCCACTCAGGATTTAGTACTACTGTTGAATATTCCATTAAGAGGAACATCTAAGAATTAGCTGTGTAACTCAGTAAGAGTGACTTCTTTTAGTAGTGATGGCTTGTGTTCAAACATGTAACATATAGGACAGATTGAGAAAAGAGACAGAAAGATTACAATTCACAACATTATATTTAAATCCAGCAATACTCTACATATTTAAAGAGACATTCATATTCTCTGTGTTATTTCTTCATTCAGATGAGCGTGCAGTAAAAAGTCAATGTGAACTCAAATTAACTCTGAAGAAGAAGTGTCAGTGCTTATTTGAGGGTATCGCTAAACAAGGGAACCCAACACTTCTCAATAAGATCTACACAGAGCTCTACATCACAGAGGGTGGAAGTGGAGGAGTCAATAATGAACATGAGGTGAGACAGATTGAGACAACAACCAGGAAACAAGCAAGACCAAGACAAGAGACAGCCATCAAATGTAATGACATCTTCAAGCCCATACCTGAACAAGACAAACAAATCAGAACTGTGCTGACAAAGGGAGTTGCTGGAATTGGAAAAACTGTCTCTGTGCAAAAGTTCATTCTTGACTGGGCTGAAGGAGAAGCCAATCAGGATGTCCAATTTGTATTTTCGCTGCCTTTTAGGGAGCTAAATTTGATGAAAAGTAAAGAATTTAGTTTTATTCAACTCATCAATCATTTCTCAATTGAAACCACAAAAGCAAGAATCTCTAACTACAGCGAATACAAAGTTGTGTTCATCTTTGATGGTCTGGATGAGTGCCGACTGCCCCTTGACTTCAAGTACAACAAGAGCTGTTATGATGTCACAGAGACAACCTCAGTGGATGTGCTGCTGACAAACCTCATCAAGGGAAATCTGCTTCCCTCTGCTCTCCTCTGGATAACTACCAGACCTGCAGCAGCCAATCAGATCCCTTCAGAGTGTGTTGACCTGGTGACAGAGGTGAGAGGGTTCAATGACCCACAGAAAGAGGAGTACTTCAGGAAGAGATTCAGTGATGAGGACCTGGCCAGCAGAATCATCTCACACATAAAGACATCAAGGAGCCTCCACATCATGTGTCACATACCAGTCTTCTGTTGGATCGTTGCTACCATCCTTGAGCACATGTTGACAACAGATGATAAAGTAGAGCTGCCCAAGACCCTAACAGACATGTACTCATACTTCCTTGTGTTTCAGTCCACTCACAGGAATGTAAAGTATGATGGGAAAAAAGAGAGCACTTTGAAACTGGGACAGCTGGCTTTTCAACAGCTACAGAAAGGCAATCTGATATTCTATGAAGAAGACCTGAAAGAGTGTGGCATTGATATCAATGAAGCATCAGTGTATTCAGGAGTCTGTACACAGATCTTTAAAGAGGAATGTGGGCTGAACCAGTACAAGGTGTTCTGCTTTGTCCATCTGAGTATTCAGGAGTTTCTAGCTGCTGTATATGTGTTCCTCTCATTCAACAACAGTAATAAGAATCTAATGGATGAACAACAATCAACGTTCTTAAAAACTCAGTTCAGGAAAATACCTGAAATCAATTTTCACAAGACTGCTGTGGATAAAGCCTTCCAGAGTAAGACTGGACACCTGGACCTTTTCCTCCGCTTCCTTCTGGGTCTCTCACTGGAGTCAAATCAGAAGCATTTACGAGGTCTACTGACAAAGACCAGAAGCAGCTCACAGAGCTATGAAGAAACAATCAAATACATAAAGGAGAAGATCAGGGAGAGTCCCTCTTCAGAGAGGTGCATCAATCTGTTCCACTGTCTGAATGAACTGAATGACCATTCTCTAGTGGAGGAGATCCAAAGATACCTGAGTTCAGGACGTCTCTCCGGAAAAAAACTGTCACCTGCACAGTGGTCAGCTCTGGTCTTTGTGTTACTGACGTCAAAAGAGGAGATTGATGTGTTTGACCTGAAAAAATACTCCAAATCAGAAGAAGGTCTCCTGGGGTTGTTGCCAGTGATAAAAACCTGCAGAATTGCTCTGTAAGTACAGTCATGAAAATACCTCCCGACACACACGCAAACCATTCTATTACATCTGCGCGACAGTATATTTACTGACAACATTAATCTTTCTCTATACAGGAACTTATAATATACTGTTGTAAAAATAGACACCAAAATGTCTGTTTTAAAATTTGACCTAATGTAGAGTTGACGTGACAGTTTTGTAATCTATAGAGGCTATTATAAATTTGTCTTTACAATTTTACTTTGAAAAGTATGACCTGAAGTTGTCCATGTCAATGTCTTGTCTAATAATCTATTAATAGCCTAATACTCGTTGCAGTCCTGCTTTCAAGGTATTTTAATCACCCACTTCCTCAGTTTATTACCACGGTGGTTCCCAACTCCGGTCCTCCAGTTCCCCGACAGCACACGTTTCTGTTGTAGCCCTGGACAAGCACACCCAACTCAATGAGAGCCTGATAATTAGTTGACAAGTTGAATCAGCTGTGCTTGGCTGGGCCTACAATGAAAATGTGTACTATTGGGGGTCCTTGAGGAGCGTAGTTGGGAACCATTGTATTACCATTCCTGCTACTCCCTTCTTCATACAACATTGATCATATTCTATATAGGAAGTTTATTTGCAATATAGTGAGTAACATTATTACAGTTTGGTAGGAAAATATTTAGACAATGACAATTTTCTTGATTTTGCCTCTGTACGCCACCACAATGGATTTGAAATGAAAAAAACTGAGATGCAGTTGAAGTGCAGACTTTCAGCTTTAATCCAAGGGGTTGAACAAAAATATTGTATGAAACCTTTAGGAATTGGAATCATTTTCATGCAACGTCCCCTTATTTCATGGGCTCAAATGTAACTGGACAAAAGAACACAATGATAAATAAAATGTTCATTTTTAATACTTGATCCAGAATCCTTTGCAGGCAATGACTGCTTGTCTGGAATGCATGGACATCTCCAAACGCTGGGTTTCTTACTTTGTGATGCATTGCCAGGCCTTAACTGCAGCTGTCTTCAGTTGTTGTGTGTTCGTGGGTCTTTCTCCCTTAAGTTTTGTCTTCAGCAAGTGAAATGCATGCTCGATCAGTTTGATCAGGTGATTGACCTGGCCATATTCAACTCCTTTACATTAAAAAACTCCTTGTTTTCTTTCACAGTATGTTTTGGGTCATTGTCCATCTGTAAAGTGAAGCACCGTCCAATCAACTTTGCTGAATTTGCCTGAATCTGAGTAGACAATATATCCCTATACACTTCAGAATTAATCTGGCTGCTTCTGTCTGATGTCACATCATCAATAAACACTAGTGACCCAGTGCCATTAGAAGCCATGCATGCCCATGCCATCACACTGCCTCCACCGTATTGTACAGATGATGTAGTATGCTCACGAGTCGTTCCAAGCTTTCTCCATACTTTTTTCTTCCCTTAATTCTGGTACAGGTTGATCTTAGTTTCATCTTTTCAAAGAATGCTGTTCCAGAACTGGCTTTTCTAGATGTTTTTTGGTCTAATCTGGTCTTTCTATTCTTGAGGCCTATGAATTGCTTTGCATCTTGTGCTGAGCCCTTTGTATTTGCTCCATAAAGTCTTCGCTTTAGGGTAGACCTGGATAATATTATGCCTACCTCCTGGAAAGTGTTCTTCACATGGCTGGATGTTGTGAGGGGTTTTTTCTTTACCATTGGAAGGGATCCTACGATCATCCACTGTGGTCTTCCATGGATGTCCAGACCTTTTTGTGTTGCAGAGCTCCCAATGCTTTCTTATTTTGTGTACCACACTTTTGATTTGGCCACTCCTAATGTTCCTGTGATTTCTCTGATGGATTTTTTTTGTTTTCAGCCTTCGAATGGCCTGTTTCACTTGTATTACGAGCTCCTTTCCCACAACTGCATGTTTTGGGTTCACAGCAACAGCTTTCAAATGCGAATGCCACATCAGGAATCAACTCCATTTACTTGCTTAATTGGTGAAGAAATACCAAAGGAATAGCCCACACTTGTCCATGAAACAGCTTTTGAGTCAATTGTCCAATTACATTTGGTCCCTTGAGGATACATATTTTAGACCTGTAATTCCTAAACCGTGTGACTTGAATACCCTCAATTTAAAGGTGAGCGACTGCACTTTAAGCCCATATTCATTATTTAACTGTAACTTGAATATATTTTGATAAACAGCCAAAATAACAAAACTTATGTCAGTGTCCAATTATTTCAGGCCCTAACTGTATTTATATTCATATATAACCACATTCATTGTCATGTATTGGCAATATCGGTTTAGTATATTGTATACACTGAAGTAGAACTGACATGATAGTAATGTAAAATACATGATGTAATATATAGAGGCTATTCTAAACTTGGTCTAAACTATGGTTTTGTTTGTTACATGATATTCTCTTTCCAGACTGTCAGGTTGTGGAATCACAAAAGGCTGTGCTTCTCTGGTCTCAGCTCTGAAGTCAAACCCCTCACACCTGAAAGAACTGGATCTGAGTAACAACGACCTGAAGGATTTAGGAATTATGGAGCTCTCTGCTTTACTGAAGGATTCACAATGTAGATTGGAGACTCTAAGGTGAGTAATAGTAGTTTCATTTTTTTGACATTGTGATGATCAGTAGCGGCTCTAGCTAGTATGGAACCCCCTGTTAAGCACCCCCCCATAAATGATCAAAATACAATAAGATTTATAGCTTTCAAAAAGAAGTAACAAAGACAAATACAGTTAAATATCAAAAAAGTTGTGATGCTGCATAAAATGCAAATAGAAACAGAATGCAATGCTGTGCATATAATTTATCCCTATATTTAATAAAAAATTGTACAAAGACAACACGTCAAATGTTCCAGAACTATATACCCCATTTTAAATTTTATGCCAGCAACATGTGTCAGAAAAGTTTTTGACTTACAGGGAAATGTTTTCTTTTAAGAATACTCTTTAAGCGTTTGGTAACTCAGGAGACCAAATGCTGTAGTTTTTAAAGTGGAATGTTGTCCCATTCTTGCTTGATGTAGGATTGCAGCTGCTCAACATTTCGGGGTCTTCTTTGCATTTTCTAATGCAATGCTGTTTCTCATTTTAATGCTATAAGTCCCAGGAACATAAATGAGACATAAGCTAAATATAAACCATATATGAGCCTGGTACCAAATGGAGAACAAGGTATACCTGGCTAGAGTTCTGACAGAGAGGGGAACTAGGTGTAGTGTGTGAGTCTTAGCTGGTTATCCCGACTGGCCGTTCTCTGCCCTCTTTATCCTGGTTTTCTATGGCTTGGTATGTTGTCTTTGTTCTCTTTACACCAAACTACACTGAACAAAATTAGAAATGCAACACTTTAGTTTTTTCCCCCATTAATCATGAGCTAAACTCAAATATCTAAGACTTTCTCTATGTACACAAAAGGCCTATTTCTCTCAAATATTGTTCACAAATCTGTCTAAATCTTTGTTAGTGAGCACTTCTCCTTTGCCGAGATAATCCATGAACCTCACAGGTGTGGCATATCAAGATGCTGATTAGACAGCATGATTATTGCACAGGTGTGCCTTAGGCTGGCCAAAATAAAAGGCCACTCTAAAATGTGCAGTTTCACTGTATTGGGCGGGTCCGTGACCACCATTTGCCTCATGCAGTGCAACACATCTACTTCGCATGGACTTTTGAACAGGGGTCAGTTAATTTTTTTCTTTGTTTTCCATGTTTTGTTTTATGATTGTGCTTTTCTGTTATTACCTACAGTTGAATATGAATCCCATATTTTGCCAACTCACTCTTGTTTTCTTTACAAATGGTACATCTATTACCAATATCTTCAAGGGTATACTAACTTTTGAGCACAACTGTATCAACCATTAGAACTTCTCCATTTCAACCCCCTAATGTCTACAGATCCACCCTTCTTTCTCAGTTTATTACCATTCTTGCTACTTTGCTCCTCTTACACACACACACACACACACAATTTTCTCACATCTACAGTATTTTAATGAACTAACAACATTGATAATATTCTATAAAGGAAGTTTATTTTCCATATAGGATGTATCTTTACTACATAGGAAGTTTCCTACATCATAATGATATATATTTACATCATAATGATTTATAGCCAATGTTGTTTTAAAAATATGCCCCTAAGTAATGTTGACATGACAATGATGTCATATATAGCTCTGAAAAAATTTAAGAGACCACTGTACCTTTTTCTTTTCTTTTCAAAACCAAAATAAAATAAAAAGGGCAGTGGTCCCTTAATTTTTTCTGGAGCTGTATTGAGGATGTTCTATAGTTATTCTGAACTATTGTTCTGTTTGTGACATCATGATATTCTCTCTCCAGACTGTCAGGTTGTGGAATCACTGAGGAAGGCTGTGCTTCTCTGGTCTCAGCTCTGAAGTCAAACCCCTCACACCTGAAAGAACTGGATCTGAGTAACAATGACCTGAAGGATACGGGAGTGGAGAAGCTCTCTGCTCTGCTGAAGGACCCACAATGTAGACTGGAGACTCTGAGGTAAGTAATAATAAATGCCAACATAATTGACAACACAACAATAAACATGACAACAATGCAACAGAGGGGAATAAAAACATCTGTGTTTCCACCTCCACCTGCTCTGAGCTGCCAGCAGGTCCAAGCCTCCATCCCTGGTAAAGATCAAACCCTGTCAGACATCCCATCAGGCCTGGAAGGAAACACATATTCTTACATAATAGATAATAATTTCTGTTAGTCCAAGTATATCACACATTACAACTAATGTTCATTCCATCCCTCTGATGTCCATCGATCCACCATTCATTCCCAGTGTTTTATTAATACACTGTTTATTTTTGAAGACATCTGTAGTCTGTAGTTTGTCTCATAGGGATTTGAAGATCCACATTTGAAAAAAAAAACGGAATTACCTGGTTGCAGCATACCAATGCTGCCCAGGGATCTAACATTTGAGCACTATCAGCAGTGTAAAAAAAGAGTACTGTAAACTAGCAGCCATCTGGGTAGTATTATTGATATAGCAGCCATCTGGGTAGTATTATTGATATAGCAGCCATCTGGGTAGTATTATTAATATAACAGCCACCTGGGTAGTATTATTAACATAGCAGCCATCTGGGTAGTATTATTGATATAGCAGCCATCTGGATAGTATTATTAATATAGCAGCCACCTGGGTAGTATTATTGATATAGCAGCCAGCTGGGTAGTATTATTAATATAACAGCCACCTGGGTAGTATTATTAATATAGCAGCCATCTGGGTAGTATTATTGATATAGCAGCCATCTGGGTAGTATTATTAATATAGCAGCCATCTGGGTAGTATTATTAATATAGCAGCCATCTGGGTAGTATTATTAATATAACAGCCATCTGGGTAGTATTATTGATATAGCAGCCATCTGGGTAGTATTATTGATATAGCAGCCATCTGGGTAGTATTATTTAACATTTAAAAATGGCAAGTATGGCAGTAATATACATAACAGTGTAAACTAGCAGCAATTGTTAGAGTTGTTGAATATTATACATACACGAGTGCAATTAGCTTATGAATGGTGGCACGGCACACTACAACTATGTAGTGAGAATCAAGAAGAAAATGTACACAGAAAAATATAGTAAGGGTATAAAGCAATAATATACATAACGCTGTACATAGCAGCATTTAAAAATAGTACCGTAAACTAGCAGCAATATTGGTAGTAGTATTGAATTTTCTAGGCAAGTATGGTGGTAATATGACAGAATCGCCATCAGAGCATCTGGAATGTTCATGTGTGATCAGTATGATTATGGATCAGTGTTGCTGGTTGAGGAGCCTTATGGCCTGAGGGAAAAAACTGTGAGTCTGGAAGTGTGTGCTCTGATGCTCCAGTAGGGTCTACCGTGACTACGGAAGAACATTGGGCTCTGCAAGCGGTATGTGTTCTTGTGTTGTTTCTTAATTCTAGCTGAGTAGTTGTGGCAGTTTGTGGATCTCCATGTGGAACCTGTCACTCACTGTGCATAACATAACTGTTGTGAAAAATGTCCAGAGACAAAATAATGGTATAATGATATGCAACAACATGTCATTTCAGTATGTGGCCTCTGGGTGTCTTTGGTTTGGAACTCACGGGAAGCGTTGATTGCCATTGGCGGGCTTTCAAGCAGCAATTCCAGTGGTCGGATTTGATGATAAACTTGACGAAAGAAAGATAGCCATACTGCTATCAGTGGACAGAAAGCAAGTGGAATGTTCAACACGTTTGTTTTTGAGGAAGGAGACGAAAGAGCTTTGAGCAAGTGATAAGGACGTTTGATGCACATTGTTCTCCCAGGAAAAATTAAACATAAGAAAGATACGGATTCCGTTTACGGACGCAGCTGCTTAATGATAGCTTTCTCATTGATCACAGTCATGCAATGTTTTGGATTTGAAGTCATCTATGACATACGCAATTAGATATTTTTTGGCATCTATGATACAAAAGTGAGAGAACAGTTCTTGAGGGAACCTGAACTGTCATTACAGGGTGCTGTAAAAATATGCCATTTCAGTGAAAAACGTAACAACGTTACTGAAAGTGTAACAGTGTGACAATCAGTGCTGTGTCGTTCAAGGGGACGTGCGTTGAGAGGACAGGAATACAGACAAGTAGTCGAAGCAAGGTGTGTTCAACTGCAAGCAGTGTGGTTTCCTTCACCAGCCAAGAAAATGCCCAGCATTTGGTAAAATTAGCACGGGGGGCAACGAAAAAAAAAAATCCCTTTGCCAAACAATGCTTTTCAAACCAAACATAGGACTGGCTGTACAGGCTGTTGAGGACAGTGATTTAAGTAATACATTTGTCACGACTCCTGGGACTCAGGACAGAGGTAAGATCCAGAAGCAGATACAGACACCGGGGTAAAAGGACAATGATGATGATTATTGTAGTAGTCGGAGATGACAGTGGAGATACGTAAGAATTACGTAGGTGGGTATGAATGTATTGTTGGAGGGTGGATAGTGGGTATGAATGTATTGTTGGAGGGTGGATAGTGGGTATGAATGTATTGTTGGAGGGTGGATAGTGGGTATGAATGTATTGTTGGAGGGTGGATAGTGGGTATGAATGTATTGTTGGAGGGTGGATAGTGGGTATGAATGTATTGTTGGAGGGTGGATAGTGGGTATGAATGTATTGTTGGAGGGTGGATAGTGGGTATGAATGTATTGTTGGAGGGTGGATAGTGGGTATGAATGTATTGTTGGAGGGTGGATAGTGGGTATGAATGTATTGTTGGAGGGTGGATAGTGGGTATGAATGTATTGTTGGAGGGTGGATAGTGGGTATGAATGTATTGTTGGAGGGTGGATAGTGGGTATGAATGTATTGTTGGAGGGTGGATAGGGGGTATGAATGTATTGTTGGAGGGTGGATAGTGGGTATGAATGTATTGTTGGAGGGTGGATAGTGGGTATGAATGTATTGTTGGAGGGTGGATAGTGGGTAGCAGTGGTACGAAGTCCGGGAGGCAAGAATGGTCAGAAGGTCAGGCAGGATTCGGTCAACAGAGCGGGGAGTCAGTCCAGGCGAAGGTCGATAACGGGAAGGCAGAAAGGTGGTTGGGAGGGAAGTACAGGACGGGTCTCGGAACGGGTCTCCAAGGGGCTGGAAACGAACGGGGGAGAAAACACGGTGAGCAGAAGATAACAAAAACAGGATACTCGGGAAATAGGATAGCTTGCTTAATTAGGTAGAGAACACTATAATAATTACGTGGCTGTACAATAATCCGGCAGGGACTGAAAGCAGAACTCTCCTATTTATAGGAAGAGTGGCAATCAGGCCCCCAGGTGTGTAGACTGATGCAGGTGCTCAGGATCAGTGGTGATTATGGGTGCCTTCGTGGAGTGCCGGGAACAAGGAGACTGGTACTCGGGGAGATGTAATGACAGACAAACAGCTCAGGAGGGCTGAGTCCTGACAACATTTTTTGTAGGCATGGTTTAATGTGATGACACATCAAAGAGAGACACAGAAAATGTGCGGCCCACAGCGATGGACAGTGTTGAACAGACAGTCAGTGGCTTTCTTGAGCAGCTGTTTGAGAATATCATTCTGTAAGTTTAACCAGCACGGTTGATTGGTAAGAAAAGATAGCTGTAGTGACCGCCTCAAATCAAACGTTTCATATCCGCAATTTTAGATATAGCTATGTCTGCTCTGTCTGTATAGCTAGCCATATTAACACCAATAGGGCAATTAATAACAACAGTATTTGATTTGCTAGGTAGCTATTGTTTTAGCTAGCTCACTTATTTAACAGAAGAACTGCCACATCAGTGTTGCAGTTTAATGCATTTTGCTCCTTGAGTTTCATACATCGTGGATAGGCAGCAACACCAATGTTCACTCATGTTTTTGAATGGCGTCATTCTGTTACATTCCGTTACATTCTGAATTTCTTCCATTTTTTATAAAATTAGCTAGTGTCTCGCTGCTTGATTCAGAAAATTAGAGTAGTCACTTCCTTATATTTATCAGCCTCTGCTCTTTGTTACATCAAACGCATCACTTCCTGTGCGGAAAAAATAAAATTCCCGCCACTGTGAAAGCCAACCACTTTTGTCCTTAGCAAAAGTACACCATATACAGAGGTTTTTCAGATGCAGGCCTGGGACCATCTGATATGGTAGGTATTCGTCCATACAGATTAATAAAACAACGATGTATTAACACAAAAAACCTACATACTTCAGCTATAAATTTGCCCCAATGCAAAAGCACATCCCTTAGACAGATATTCTTCTTGACATTTAACTGGACAGTTTAAAATAAATTATTGCCTGGGAAACAACCCCAACATTCGGACTGAACTCTAAACATCAAATCATTTATTTATGAAAGTAATTAATTACAGGAGATGTATTTATTGTGAACTGTTTAATAACTAAAGTATTTCATCTTTTTGAAACAATCCTCAAAAGGGTTCAGAAAGCATTGGTTGCCCATCAATACTTGAATGTGCAGAGACTTTGCTAATCCAAGTAGTTTGTAAAATCATGATCAACTTTGTGCAGGCTGTCAGGCTGTTTGGTCACAGAGGAAGGCTGTGCTTCTCTGGTCTCATCTCTGAAGTCAAACCCCTCACATCTGAATGAACTGGATCTGAGCTACAATCACCCAGGAGACTCAGGAGTCAGACTGCTCTCTGCTGGACTGGAGGATCCACACTGGAGACTGGAGAAACTCAAGTATGTCTTTTAGAGTTTTTATGTTTTGGTAATCAGTAATCTGGTATAAAGTTGTCATGTTGTTTTGTATTATGTAATATGTGTCAAATACAGACCTGCCTACCTGTACTCATTTTGCATAGCATGAACACAGTTTCAAGGTCAAAGTGCCATTATGTGATATCAAGCAGGATAATTGTGAATTTGAGGAAAACACATTTTGAAATCACTATTATTATTTAAATACAACCCAGTTTCCAAAAACGTTGGGACATTGTAAAATGTAAAAAAAAAAAATGAATGCAATGATGTGCGAATCACTTAAACCCTATATTCAATGGGAAATACTGCTCCACAAAGGCAAAAGACCTTAACTCGCCAGAGTGTAGAACACAGAAAAATGACTTTAAAGTTGTTTTGTTGTCCAGCCAAATTAATTGTAGGCAGAATATTGGAAATGTGGCATTATATTTTTATCTACATACAAATATTGAGGTCAAACTTGACCTTTGACCATTATTCGGAGGTGAATATACTCTGTCTTTGCATTGTCTACAAAATAATAAGGGGTCTTGCCAAGCCAAAAGGCATTAACTTCCAATTGATTTGTATTGTTTTTTGACATGACAAATATAGACACAGATGTCTATCGATCAACCAAAATAATTTTGCAAGTTTGGAGGATAACAATTTGCAACCAGTTTATTGAGTGCAATGTTTACTAATGCACTGAATAGTAAAGGATATGACACACAGGTTTTGGATTTAATTGGATGCATGCCAGAGTAGGATACTCAAGAACGATTGATGTTATGGATTTAACGTGTTGAACCCCAGCGACTAATGCTTAGAACCCATGTTGTGGATTTAACTTCTTAGAGGACGTTGTTTGCAATGGATTTTTATCAGGTTACAGGAAAGGTATGCTATCTATTTAATTGTGAAATGTTACTGCTGAGCTTGTGTGTGTATGTGTGTATGTGTGTATGCGTGTCTGTGTGTGTGTGTGTGTGTGTGTGTGTGTGTGTGTGTGTGTGTGTGTGTGTGTGTGCGATTAGGCTACTTAGGAGTGTGTGTCTATATGACCCCTAACCCACTTGTGTTATCTTGGCTGTCACTGATTAACCTGCAAGACACAATCAAGTGTTCATGGTGTATGATTTACAATTGCTTGTTACTGTTTGCTTCCAATGCTTCGTTTGCATTCTGATCACTTTGTTTGGTTTTGTTTGTCAAATAGTTAACTAACAAGACATTTGAGTAGATTTCCTTTCTTGCTATCTACCTATCTATCATCCATCAATCGATCTTTGTTGTAGACTAATCTAGTATTAATACATGGGCATAACCCTGTAATTCAGTAACTTCACTTTGATGCGCAGCAAAACAAATGCGGAGCAACTAGTTAACTCAATTTGAGGGTTCTGGAATGCAGCGAAACAAAGACAAAGAACTGTAATTGATGTTAAGGGATTCTGCTTTGACTTCACTAGGGCTTTCGGAAGTAACAGCAAAAACTACACACAATATAAAACAATAACGACAAAATTGCCTTAAGATATCTGTCCACAAGATAGAGAAATTTAATATTCCAAAAATGACAATAGCTAAAAGTTACAGCCTTTTGCCTTTGCATGGCAGAATACTACAAAAACAACATATCAGATGTTGAAACAGAGAAATGTTATCGGTTCTTGAAAAGTATTTGTCCACTTTGAATTTGATGCCAGCAACACATTTAAAAGAAGGGACATGGGCAACACGACTGGAACAGTTTAATGCTGAAAAAAAACCTGGTGAAACATCTCACAACTAATTAGGTTAATAGGTAAGGTCAGTAACATGACTGGGTTTAGAAGTAAAGATGGGGAGGGGTTTACTACCCTGTGGAAGACTGAGCAAGCAAATTTAAGAATAAAGTTTACAAAAGCAAGGCTCCTTGGGTACTAAATTGGCCTGCCTTTCACATTATGAAACAAGAAATATGACAAAGGAGCAGCTGAAATCCTATATAAAGCTAGAATGGGACAACAATTCACTTTCAAAACTACAGCAATTGGCCTTCTCAGTTCCCAAACGCTTACAGAGTATTATGGTCGACGTCCGCGATATCGCGGACAGTGCTCATTTGCATAAATATTTCGAAAAATAGATTCTCCATAATCGTCCGATTCCAATGGTATATTATTTGTAGCCACGTTCCTGAAGCGTTCCGTGCATAATTGGGGTTTTCCGTGTATAATATGGGTTGTATAGTTGTATAGTTTGGGTTGCTATGAGAACCTTTCACCAGGCAACGACATTGCCAATGCATCTTAGAAAGGCTCATTTGTACACAACTATGAATATTACATGCGTGTACATCACTATATATGATGTTTTGAACCATAATACATTGTTTGTATTATATATAAGATATAAAAATTAATATTTAGTCAATATAGTATGGGGATGTTCTTGAGTTTTTGGGAAGAAGTTGGTAATTTTTCTGAGTTTATAAAATATATAAGTCCAAACGTAACTAGCGATCTAGTGCTGCCACCTGCTGGCCGTTTTGTGTCATTAAACTAAAGGAACCGTTATATTGGGTTTTTATCTTTTATGTTATAGTGTTTCATTTCTAGGTTGAAGAACCAAATGCCTATATTTTTTACCTTCTATTATATAATTATTTCATTATTTACAGTGTCATTTGATATTAAAGGCATGAAAGTATGAGGAAATACCATTGACACAAAATCTCATAATGCTTTAAAAAAAAAATCTTGATGCTGAATGGCAGAAATGTTTTCCGAAAACTATTTTTTTGCCTTTCAAACAGATGAGTTTTATAAATAGTGACCCAGAAGTCTGTTTTTATGTGTTTTTATTGTAGCCAGAGGGGTTGCTATTAAAAGGATACATCATAATAGGTTGTATCTGTTACAGAAATGAATCTAGGACCCAAAATGTCCCACTAGTGAAATCCGGCCGAGAAGAGGTGATGCAACACAGTGGTAAAGATGCCCCTGTCCCAAATCTTTTGAAATGTGTTGCTGGCATCAAATTCAAAGTGAGCATGTACAGTTAGGTCCAGAAATAATTGGACACTGCCACAAGTTTTGTTATTTTGGCTAACAAGTAACAATTAAATAATGAATATGGGCTTTAAAGTGCAGTCTCTCTGTTTTAATTTGAGGGTATTTTCACATCCAAATTGGAGGATGGGTTTAGGAATTACAGCTCTTAAATATGTAGCCCCCTCTTTTTCAAGGGAGCAAAAGTTATTGGACAATTGACTCAAAAGCTGTTTCATGGACAGGTGTGGGCTATTCCTTTGTTATGTCTTCATCAACTAAGCAGGTAAAGGGTCTGGTGTGGCATTTCTCATTTGGAAGTAGTTGCTGTGAACCCAAAACATGTGGTCAAAGGAGCTCGTAATGCAAGTGATGGTTGTTTGTCACTGAATGACAGTCTGCTCCTCTTCCACAGTATGGATCATGGTGGAGAGCGGAGGTTGAAACCAGGGCCCCAAAAATGTAAGTGCTTTATTAAACTGGTGTGTGCTCACATGTTTGTCTGTGTGTGTGTGGGGGATGGGGGGGTAGTGTGTTTTGTCTAGAGTCCAGTATATGCCAAAAAATTTATAAAATGTACATGTGTGTGTATATTATGAATGATGATGATGTGTAATATTGTGTCTTGGTCTCATCCATCAGATGTCTGTGAACTCACACTGGACCCAAACACAGTAAACAGAAACCTCTCTCTGTCTGAGGAGAACAGAAAGGTGACAAGGAAGAGAGAGGAGCAGCCGTATCCTGATCACCCAGAGAGATTTGAGTACTGGGAACAAGTGTTGTGTAGAGAGGGTCTGTCTGGACGCTGTTACTGGGAGGTAGAGAGGAGTTTGGGAGCAGCGGTGATAGGAGTGACATATAAAGGAATCAAGAGGAGAGGAAAGGGTGATGACTGTTGTCTTGGATACAATAATAAGTCCTGGAGTCTGGTCTATTATGATGACCGTTGCTATTTCAGGCACAATAATAAGACAACTGTCATACCTGTCACCTCCTCAGACCCCCACAGAGTAGGAGTGTATCTGGACTGGCCAGCCGGCACTCTGTCCTTCTACAGGGTCTCCTCTGACACACTGACCCACCTGTACACATTCAACACCACATTCACTGAGCCCCTCTATCCAGGGTTTAGGGTTTATGACTCCTCAGTGTCTCTGTGTCAGATGTTCTCTGTGTCAAACACTACATGATGTTTCACTCTAATCATGGTCATGTTCAGTAGGACACACCATAGTAAAACACTGATAATAACTCTCTAGTAGTGAGTAAATATATCATGTGATTGTGAATATTTCTGATTAAACGCCACTGAAGATGTAACCTGTAAACTAGAGTTGATGTCTCTGTGATGCATACAAAAGATTTGGTCGCAGTTTGTTTGATTCAGGTATCATTGAGGGTATGTTATACATCTGTTCTCGTCTGAATTAAATCCTAGTTTGGTTGAAGCTAGAACAGGCTTGCTTGCTTTATCACGGTCAATGCGATGTGGGAAGGAGTTAGCATGGAGGGAACACAACTGCTTCACCGTTCATTGAATGGGTTTTAAAAGTGTGGTTGTAGGCTCCAGTTTTCTATTCAATTGACAAAAGGCTGTTATTGAAGCTGTGTATTAGGAATGGATATGCATTTTTATTCATCTTGTTAGCACACATAACCTGGACATAGTCTGGGAAATATGTTTTCATTGTTAATGATAATCATTCAGCTTACGGGTAAGTGATTGGGAATGGTAGAGTATTACTGTGAGTAGCATGTTGATCACACTATTATAGTGGATTGTAATTGTAAAGTTAATTGAGTGATGTATAAATATGTAATTAGCTATGTATCCCATTCACACTCAATGGTGCTGATTTATGGATAGCTGAGTAACGATAGCCCTGTGTATTGTAGGGAGAACTGAGTATGTAACATAAAGACGTTTGGTATATACAATACAGATGTATTTAAATGTTAAATCATTAGGAGAAGATTTTAAAGACACAAGCAAACTTTTCTCTGTCTCTTAATTTCTCCTGTTTATAGGAACGTATTATCAGTTTTCTTGGTCTCATACCTGGGACCTGTAACATCTCTCCATCCCATTTACTCCTCTTTCTCATTCTCTCTTTCTCCTCTCTTCCTCTCCTCTTTTCCTCCTCTCTCTCTTAGCCTCCCCCTCTCATCCTCTCCTCCTCACTTCCTCTCTGCCTGTTCTTTTCCCATCTGCTCCACTCATTCTTGCCCCCTCTCCTCTTTGGTCCTCTCCTCGTTTTCACTCCTCAACATTCCCTTTATCCACTTCCCCTCTTCCTCTCCCCATCTGTTCCTTTCTTCTTCACCACCTTTCCTGTCCTCCCTCCCTATACTCACTACAGCTCCTCCTCTCCAGTTCCTATCTCTTTTTCTCCCCCCTTCTCCTCTTGTCCTCTCATCTACTCCTACTTGTTTCCTATCCACATCTGTCCTCACTTTTTTTTCTCTCCCAGTCTATTCTCCTCCTCTTTGCTCCTCTTCTCTTCCTCTCCTGCTCTATTCCTCTCCTCATCTCTCCTCCTCACTTCTTTCTTCCCAGTAGCAGCAGGCTGAACAGATTCTCTGGGCAGAGCAGTCACACCCAGGCTCCTTAGTTATTGGTCTTGGCCATTTCAACAAAGGTAACCTAAGCCCTGAACTCCCAAATTAGTTTATTCAAATTCTGACCAGAGAGGCAAGCACTTTGGATCACGGCTGCACTAGAATCAACAATGCCTATCAGTCTGTGCCCCGCGCTGCTCTAGGACTCTCAGACCACACCATGGTCCATCTAAGACCCACATACAGGCAAAAATAAAACTTTCTAAGCATGTCATGTAAAGGTCAAAGACATGGAGCAGTGAAGCAACAGAGAAGCTGTGTGTGTGTCTGGAATGCACTGATTGGGCCATTTTTGGGTCTGCCACTAATAGTCTGGATGAGTACACTGATAATGTGACATCATACTTCAGCTTCTGTGAGGATGGCTGCGTACCGACATGAACCAAGTTGAGTTACAAGAATGACAAACCCTGGCTCACAGCTAAACTCAGACGACTGCATTTGGAAAAGGAGGAGGTGTTCAGGAGCAGGGACAGAGACGAACAGAGAGGTTAAATACAGCTTTGGTAAGGCAGTGAAGGAAGCCGAGTGCCTGTATGGAGAGAGACTAAAACAACAGTTCTCAGCCAACGTCTCTGCTTCTGTTTGGAGAGGCCTCCACCTGATTACCAACTACAAGGATTCCGTTGTGCAAGAGCAGCAACAGAACAAGCTAGGCTTCCCCATCCTTCCTGGAGGGTGGCTTCTTGCTTCTTCCAAAAATACCAAATAGTTTATTTTGAAAGATCAAACTTCTTGCCTTTCTATGATCTGATGTTTTAATCTATAACACAATTGATGCAACTGTTATTTACTCTTATTGACTATATTTCCATTAAATACATGTTGAAACTGATGCATAAAAAGCACAAATTGGTGCATAGAAATTCACCAGAATGCAGGAAATGAAGTGTCTGACATTCAAAACCTCCCGGGTTTGCCCACACAATCTATGTATTAAGTAGTATTATGTTGGAACTAACCTGGTGTAAAACGCAGAATGTTTATCAACCTGAATGTTTTACAGTTAAAGGTTATTCCCTATTTCTGTGGACCCTTACAATGGACCCTTACAATGGACCCTTACAATGGGCAGATCTGATTCTAAGACCCATTTCATGTTAAAATAAGAAATGTTCTCACAGGCTACCAGAGTCCTGGTTGTGTGTTGGAGACACATAGATTTAATCTTCTACTTTCACATGGTAAAAGCACTCAATTAGAACATTCATGCCAAATCATGTCATCCATCTCTACATTGATAAATTCCCAATTAACAACATGATGTGAATGCACCAGTACTATCTAAAGTTATATGTCATACTTTCATCATTGCTGCTGTCCCCATATTTGATAGGCCTTTTCGTTGCTATTTTAAGCAAAGTTTCATCATCGCTCTCCTCAGCTGACTTTCTTTCAGCATTTGTGCTCCATCAAAGTGCTTTTTCAAAGTTGTCTAGAGATTTCCAGAGCATCCTTTTAAACAAAAAATATGATTGCTTTATGCACATATATGAGTTTGAATGTGTCCAACATTGTTCTGGCAAAGACACAGATTTCCCTTACTGTCCAGCTTTTCTCATCAGACTGTTCCAATTTCTTTGCCATTTTAGTGGGTTGGTTTGGTTGCCAGTAACTATGCTGTTGCTGAAATATATTTAACAGTATTTATGTAAAGTAGAATAGACATTAAAAATAATATGCCAAAATATGCTGAAATAATGTCAATCAACAATAATGTTAATAAATCCAATATTTTCCATAAAGGTCCAACATGCTGCCACTATTCCAAGCAGGAAGTTCCTGTTGTCGAGTTCTCCAAAGGAACTCAACAACATAGTACATTCCTTTAAAACAGAGAAGAATATGTAACTTTGATTCCAAGAACATTTGACAGACACAGACATATAGTGTTCTCAACACATTCTGCTACTTTTAGAGGTTCATACAATCTCGAATGTGAATGGTGGTTTTTATAAGTATATAGATTTCATCATTTGGGAATTTTGGTAACCTCATGGATGTTGGATTTGAAATCTTAATGCATTTTCTTTCACTCCCTGTCCCTTTGATGGGCTCATGGTTCCGATTTGGATTGTTTCATCTCTGACATGACCACAGAGGAGGTCGTCCAATAGATGGGAAGGTGCAGCATATCAGTTGATGGGGGCTCATGAGGTAATTTGCATGTTTTGTCTGTTTAGACGCCAACTTGATAGAATAAAATAACTCAAACTAGATGTAAAATGGATATGAACATGGTCTTCTGTGTTATTTTTTGTTATTTATTTTGTTCTCACAGGCCCCAATCAAATGGGGCTACATGGCTCTGTGAAAAAAGCAGCTGGTTGAGAATAGATCCGGCATAGCAACTGCCCTTTTTCTCCCTCACCTGTACAACCTCACTGCTCTCCCCACCTGTGGGCATGTAGGCCTGATCTTTAGTCTTGGATGTGGTTTAGTGGTTTTGGCTCTGAAGAGGTCTGGTGCATCCTTCCTCTAGCCTTTTGGCAACTTGTGCCAGTGGCTGCATCCTAGACTGTTACATGTTCTTCACCTTCTGTAGGTGGCTGTCAAACATAAATGCACTACAGTTGTCCAAACCATTGAAGAGCACAGCAGCTGCTGTCTTATGAAGCATAGCATGTACGTTGTACACAAGAAACTCACTACCATACAGTTTTCCCCTTCACCATAAAGTAGTGCAGCAGGTTGTGTGCATGGGTAGCATGCTCATGGACCAGTGTACAGCATAAAATGAGCTCAGTTGCTTTCCACCACTCTAGTCCTTCCAGACCTCTGGGTGTGCGGGCGAAGATGGAAAGTATGAATTCCTTCATTTGCAGAAGCCTGCTGCTCATCTCATGCACCTGGCTGGCAGAAATCCTCATATTCTTCCATCTGCAACAGGTCAGAAGGAGTTTCTTTGTTACTCCCAGACAGGACTGGTGCATATAGTCCAATGGGAAGCTTGTGACCATGTCAAAGTGTAGATCCAATAGTGGTTTAGTGCCTTGATGGTGCATGAAATGTTTGTCAGCAGGGTGAGCTTCTCTGTCTCCTGGTATGGCAGCCTATTATACCACACACCTCTTTGTTCATGTTTCACAGCCATAGTAGCCATAATACATTTTTGTATTTTTTACCATGGCTCTTCCTGGGGTATCACACACTATACATCTAATTTTTACTTTGATATTTCTACCTTTGTAATCTAGGCCATATCATATGTTTGAGGTCAACCACTGCGCCTTCAAGGAATGCAAGGTAATTTGTTTTCTTCTCACCATATGTCAGTGCTGTTGGAAAAATACAGTGTTCAGCAGCACAGCACAAAGGAAGGTCACTACGACATATTAGAACTCTTGAAAAGAGGCAGTCCATCAATGGTGAAGGAAAGCTCCAAGGTTTCAAGGTCCGATACCTGTTGTGTTGTGTAATTGTCAAGGGCTTCTGCTATTATCTCCTGCAGTGATTAATGAAGATACTGCATGCCAGACTTCTCTACAATTTTCACTTGCCTTGGTGTTTTAAAAAGACTACGGGTTGTTAATGGAAGTTCAGTGTGGCCGTGACGACTCAAGAGTTTCAGCAACCGGTCCACAGCATTGTGCTTCACACCTGACCCTCACTAGCCCAAAAAGTCCAGTCAGTGGCCAATGACCTACCCTCTTGTACATCTCTCAAGTCTAAGTCACTGCTGAAATCTATAACACCAAGTCAATTAAACTTCAGGGTAGTGATGGCCATTCGAGGCTTCATTACCATTCTTCTAGCTGCAGGATATTATGCTAGCAGTGCTAACTCAGATTTTCTTTTTCCAAATAAAATATCTAAGGCAATATTGTTAACACTCTGATCTGTAAAAAAATGTTTTATGTCCGTTCCAATCTTATTCTTGTTTGTTCTTTTTCACTGACTAGATTGTTAATTACATTCCCTTATACATTTCAATGATGGTTTTTATTGTGATAAAGAAAATCTGAGTGCTGCCAGCTTAATATTGTGCTGCTAAAATAATGCTAATAAAGCTAGAAATGGCCATCAGTACTTCAGGGATATCAGTCTGTCCAGTTAGCAAGCATAAGCGATTGTGAATCAATGTCACCTGTTTTGATGCAAATGAAAGTGACAACAGGTGCACTGGAGAGGCAACGGCAAGACAACCCCAAGAAAGGGAATGGTTTTGCATGTGGTGGCCACAGACAATTTGCACTCTCCTTATCCTTTTAGACTGATTCTTCTCTAGTTTTGTATTGTGCTAGTGTCCTTGTCACTACTGGTAGCATGAGGCATGACCTCCAGCAGGCTACTGGTGTACATGTTTCTGACCAAGCTGTCAGGAACAGACTCCATGAGGGTGGCATGAGGGCCTGACATCCTTCAGTGAGAGCTGTGCTTACAACCCAGCACTGTGCAGCTCAATTGGCATTCGCCAGAGAACACCAGAATTGGCAGGTCCGCCATTGGGCCCCCTTTCTCTTCACAGATGAGAGCAGGTTCACACTGAGCACATGTGACAGACATGAAAGAGTCTGAAGACACCGTGGTGAATGTTATGCTGCCTGCAACATCATCCAGCATAACTGGTTTGACGGTGGGTCAGTGATGGTCTGGGGAGGCATATCCTTGGAGGGTCACACAGACCTCCACATGTTAGGCAACGGTTCCCTGACTGCTGTTAGATACCGGATATCCTCAGACCCATCGTGTTATGGAAATTCTTGAACTAATGTACATCTGAGAAATGTCTGCTATACTATTACCTGGTGTGTAACTCAGTTTATTTGTTTCTGACTTGTCTGTAGCGGATCATTATTACCTCTGACCAGAGGCGTCGCTAGGATCACAATACATTCGGGGCTAACGACGCCACTGCCTCTGACCATCTGTTAATCTGCCCAAACCCATACGGGTGTCTGTCCTTTGTTCTTCAGGAATGTGGTTGACTGTCTTTTATGATGTTGCCCTACTTGACAGTGAACACCAAGGACAGGAAGGATAAGGTGGGGGGTGATGGAATATGGACATGAGGAACTTAACACAATACATATGAGCTGACTAACTCTGAGCAAAGGACAATAGATGGCATGTGGTGCTGGGCCTGTTATTGGTGAGCCCCACACACCCTGTCCATACCTCCTGATAGGAGCTAGCGTATCGCAAACAGTTGGTATCCGCTATTGAGGGGCCCCACACAACCTGATAAGTGTGTGGAGCCAAGAATTCAAGAGGGGACACTACCAGGCCATGTAAGGTTAGGATATAGAATACACGAATGTGATTGGAAGACTGACAGATATTGGATGGGGTGTGCTGGAGGATAATAGACTGTGTAATGATTGGCTATGTCCACTGACCATTTCCTATGTGTATTGGCATAAAAGACTTTGTAACTTTTTGTAATTATTGGAAAAACATGTAAGAACTATGGAAGATCAACATTTTGGACTCATGCTAAATAAAGACTCTCCCCTGACTTCCGGTTGCATTCATTTTGTTCATGGATCAAAAATGGACAGAATCTAACAGGGGACAGCCCGGCATTTAGGTAAACCCTATGTGAATAAGACAGCAGGGCAGAAACTTAACACACACCAATTGAGTAATTCCAATCAAGACTCTCTGGGACATTATGTTTCGGAGCATCCGACAACACAAAGTAGCACCACAGACTGTCCAGGAGCTCACTGATGCCCTGATCCAGGTCTGGGAAGAGGACACCATCCGCCGTCTCATCAGGATCATGCTCAGTTGTTTTTGGGAGTGCATACAGGCCAGTGGGGGACATACAAACTATTGAGTCACATTATGAGTTGCCGTGATGAAATTCACGCAATTTGTAACAGCCTGTGATTTCTATTGTTTACTTTGATTTTGGGTGTGAGTTTGATACGTTTTTTAAATAATTTTGTTCTCAATGATTTACACAATTTGCAGTTAAGATATAGATCTTTAATATATTTTGATCATCAACACCTGTTGTGTGATGTCAGTGTTCCCTTCATTTTTTCTGAGCAGTGTAGTTCTAGATTGGTTAGCACAGTATTTGAGAAGAGAATTGCCTTAAAGGAGCTTTTTGATTACTTAGAACACCATGATGAGTATGAGTAGTATGCTGTGTACTGTGCTAAACGATGTAATGCGCATCTGGTTGATTTGGAGTTTTGGTTTTTGCTTTCCACCTTTCATGAGATTTTTGAGTGTCAAATTAGCTTTTTGGAATATAATAGAACAAAGCACTCAATGTACAATTCTGTCTGGGAGAATTGAAAAGTATTGTGACAAAAACAGGTGCGCCAAGCCCACGGAGAGAGAAACTCCACAGAGACTTTTCGGACAACATCCTTGTCCAGATCCAGAACCAGTCATGTTTCTCACCCTCCTCGACCCTCAGCAGTTTCAGACATACCGGAACTAATTCCCAGCTGCGGCCTTCTCCAGCTCGCCACAGAACTCTTTTTGACCTGGCCCGGTTACAACAGAACTAATGTATGCCCTGACTGATTGTGAAGGAAAAAGCCCTGCGGACCTTGGCATGTTTGGCAGTGACAATCCCAGTATCTACTGCCTCGGTCGAGCCGAGATTTTCAGCCCTAAAACGTATTCAAGAAATAGGACTGGGCAGGATCCACTGACCTCCATGGCAGTAGAAAAGGACCTTTAATTGGAACTGAAACACAAAAATGTGCTTTACAACCACGTCATGAAAGTATTTCTAAAAAAGAAAGGAGGATGAACTATTCTTCAAATAATAAGCAGCTATCTTAGGTTTGATGCAGGGTCGGCGCCACGAGGGCTCATACGTGTTTTCATATTCAATTGAAACAGGAGGAGGAGAGGTGTGTTTAGGTCCATACGTGTGTTTTTAGGTCCATACGTGTTTGTTTAGGTCCATACGTGTTTGTTTAGGTCCATACGTGTGTTTAGGTCCATACGTGTGTTTTTAGGTCCATACGTGTGTGTTTTAGGTCCATACGTGTGTTTAGGTTCATTTGTGTGTGTTTAGGTCCATACGTGTTTGTTTAGGTCCATACGTGTGTTTTTAGGTCCATACGTGTTTGTTTAGGTCCATACGTGTGTTTTTAGGTCCATACGTGTGTTTTTAGGTCCATACGTGTGTGTTTTAGGTCCATACGTGTGTTTAGGTTCATTTGTGTGTGTTTAGGTCCATACGTGTGTTTTAGGTCCATACGTGTTTGTTTAGGTTCATACGTGTGTGTTTAGGTTCATACGTGTGTGTTTAGGTCCATACGTGTGTTTTAGGTCCATACGTGTTTGTTTAGGTTCATACGTGTGTGTTTAGGTTCATACGTGTGTGTTTAGGTCCATACGTGTGTTTTAGGTCCATACGTGTTTGTTTAGGTTCATACGTGTGTGTTTAGGTCCATACGTGTGTTTTAGGTCCATACGTGTTTGTTTAGGTTCATACGTGTGTGTTTAGGTTCATACGTGTGTGTTTAGGTCCATACGTGTGTGTTTAGGTCCATACGTGTGTGTTTAGGTTCATACGTGTGTGTTTAGGTCCATACGTGTGTGTGTAGGTTCATACGTGTGTGTTTAGGTCCATACGTGTGTGTTTAGGTCCAGCAGCATGGCAGGAGTCTCTGGGGAAGCCTGAATCCTGATTGTTGGGCCTCCTGACATTTTTACTTGCTTCTTTGTCATATGAGTAAATGTGAATGGTTGTTGTGAGTTTGTTCTTCTTTATTTGGTAAGGACATTGATTTGGGCTATGCGATGCCTGTGTTTGATGCAGCTGTCTAACTAGATAATTTACTGGACAGTCCCTTCATCTGTCCCACTAGATAATTTACTAGACAGTCCCTTCACCTGTCCCACTAGATAATTTACTGGACAGTCCCTTCACCTGTCCCACTAGATAATTTACTGGACAGTCCCTTCACCTGTCCCTATAGATAATTTACTAGACAGTCCTTTCACCTGTCCCACTAGATAATTTACTAGACAGTCCCTTCACCTGTCCCACTAGATAATTTACTAGACAGTCCCTTCACCTGTCCCACTAGATAATTTACTAGACAGTCCCTTCACCTGTCCCACTAGATAATTTACTAGACAGTCCCTTCACCTGTCCCATTAGATAATTTACTAGACAGTCCCTTCACCTGTCCCACTAGATAATTTACTAGACAGTCCCTTCACCTGTCCCACTAGATAATTTACTAGACAGTCCCTTCACCTGTCCCACTAGATAATTTACTAGACAGTCCCTTCACCTGTCGCACTAGATAATTTACTAGACAGTCCCTTCACCTGTCCCACTAGATAATTTAATGGACAGTCCCTTCACCTGTCCCTATAGATAATTTACTAGACAGTCCCTTCACCTGTCCCACTAGATAATTTACTAGACAGTCCCTTTACCTGTCGCACTAGATAATTTAATGGACAGTCCCTTCACCTGTCCCACTAGATAATTTAATGGACAGTCCCTTCACCTGTCCCACTAGATAATTTACTAGACAGTCCCTTCACCTGTCCCACTAGATAATTTAATGGACAGTCCCTTCACCTGTCCCACTAGATAATTTACTAGACAGTCCCTTCACCTGTCCCACTAGATAATTTACTAGACAGTCCCTTCACCTGTCCCACTAGATAATTTACTAGACAGTCCCTTCACCTGTCCCTATAGATAATTTACTAGACAGTCCCTTCACCTGTCCCACTAGATAATTTACTAGACAGTCCCTTCACCTGTCCCACTAGATAATTTACTAGACAGTCCCTTCACCTGTCCCACTAGATAATTTACTAGACAGTCCCTTCACCTGTCCCACTAGAAAATTTACTAGACAGTCCCTTCTCCTGTCCCTATAGATAATTTACTAGACAGTCCCTTCACCTGTCCCACTAGATAATTTACTAGACAGTCCCTTCACCTGTCCCACTAGATAATTTACTAGACAGTCCCTTCTCCTGTCCCTATAGATAATTTACTAGACAGTCCCTTCACCTGTCCCTATTGATAATTTACTAGACAGTCCCTTCTCCTGTCCCTATAGATAATTTACTAGACAGTCCCTTCACCTGTCCCTATAGATAATTTACTAGACAGTCCCTTCACCTGTCCCTATAGATAATTTACTAGACAGTCCCTTCACCTGTCCCTATAGATAATTTACTAGACAGTCCCTTCATCTGTCCCTATAGATAATTTACTAGACAGTCCCTTCACCTGTCCCACTAGATAATTTACTAGACAGTCCCTTCACCTGTCCCACTAGATAATTTACTAGACAGTCCCTTCACCTGTCCCACTAGATAATTTACTAGACAGTCCCTTCACCTGTCCCACTAGATAATTTACTAGACAGTCCCTTCACCTGTCCCTATAGATAATTTACTAGACAGTCCCTTCATCTGTCCCTATAGATAATTTACTAGACAGTCCCTTCACCTGTCCCACTAGATAATTTACTAGACAGTCCCTTCACCTGTCCCACTAGATAATTTACTAGACAGTCCCTTCATCTGTCCCTATAGATAATTTACTAGACAGTCCCTTCACCTGTCCCACTAGATAATTTACTAGACAGTCCCTTCACCTGTCCCACTAGATAATTTACTAGACAGTCCCTTCACCTGTCCCACTAGATAATTTACTAGACAGTCCCTTCACCTGTCCCACTAGATAATTTACTGGACAGTCCCTTCACCTGTCCCTATAGATAATTTACTAGACAGTCCTTTCACCTGTCCCACTAGATAATTTACTAGACAGTCCCTTCACCTGTCCCACTAGATAATTTACTAGACAGTCCCTTCACCTGTCCCTATAGATAATTTACTAGACAGTCCCTTCACCTGTCCCACTAGATAATTTACTAGACAGTCCCTTCACCTGTCCCATTAGATAATTTACTAGACAGTCCCTTCACCTGTCCCACTAGATAATTTACTAGACAGTCCCTTCACCTGTCCCACTAGATAATTTACTAGACAGTCCCTTCACCTGTCCCACTAGATAATTTACTAGACAGTCCCTTCACCTGTCCCATTAGATAATTTACTAGACAGTCCCTTCACCTGTCCCACTAGATAATTTACTAGACAGTCCCTTCACCTGTCCCACTAGATAATTTACTAGACAGTCCCTTCACCTGTCCCACTAGATAATTTACTAGACAGTCCCTTCACCTGTCGCACTAGATAATTTACTAGACAGTCCCTTCACCTGTCCCACTAGATAATTTAATGGACAGTCCCTTCACCTGTCCCTATAGATAATTTACTAGACAGTCCCTTCACCTGTCCCACTAGATAATTTACTAGACAGTCCCTTTACCTGTCGCACTAGATAATTTAATGGACAGTCCCTTCACCTGTCCCACTAGATAATTTACTAGACAGTCCCTTCACCTGTCCCACTAGATAATTTAATGGACAGTCCCTTCACCTGTCCCACTAGATAATTTAATGGACAGTCCCTTCACCTGTCCCACTAGATAATTTACTAGACAGTCCCTTCACCTGTCCCACTAGATAATTTAATGGACAGTCCCTTCACCTGTCCCACTAGATAATTTACTAGACAGTCCCTTCACCTGTCCCACTAGATAATTTACTAGACAGTCCCTTCACCTGTCCCACTAGATAATTTACTAGACAGTCCCTTCACCTGTCCCTATAGATAATTTACTAGACAGTCCCTTCACCTGTCCCACTAGATAATTTACTAGACAGTCCCTTCACCTGTCCCACTAGATAATTTACTAGACAGTCCCTTCTCCTGTCCCTATAGATAATTTACTAGACAGTCCCTTCACCTGTCCCTATTGATAATTTACTAGACAGTCCCTTCTCCTGTCCCTATAGATAATTTACTAGACAGTCCCTTCACCTGTCCCTATAGATAATTTACTAGACAGTCCCTTCACCTGTCCCTATAGATAATTTACTAGACAGTCCCTTCACCTGTCCCTATAGATAATTTACTAGACAGTCCCTTCATCTGTCCCTATAGATAATTTACTAGACAGTCCCTTCACCTGTCCCACTAGATAATTTACTAGACAGTCCCTTCACCTGTCCCACTAGATAATTTACTAGACAGTCCCTTCACCTGTCCCACTAGATAATTTACTAGACAGTCCCTTCACCTGTCCCACTATATAATTTACTAGACAGTCCCTTCACCTGTCCCACTAGATAATTTACTAGACAGTCCCTTCACCTGTCCCACTAGATAATTTACTAGACAGTCCCTTCACCTGTCCCACTATATAATTTACTAGACAGTCCCTTCACCTGTCCCACTAGATCCAGATGGAACAATTGCCTTTCATACCCAAGGCTTCCCCAAGGAGCAGATGGAGAAAGAGAAGGAGAGCATGTGAGAAGGGGATTAAAGAGATAAAAGGAAGAAAGGTGAATAGGAAGAGAGGAGGTGGAAAGTAAGAGAAAAGAGAGAATGAGAGGGAGAAAGGAGAGGAAGGATAGGTGAGTTGAAGAGAGGAGGAATGAGGTGGAAAGATGGAGAGGAGACAAGGAGAAGATGGGTAGAAGAAAAAAACTGGGAAAATGGAGAGGGGAGGAAAAAGGGATGGGGCGAGGAAGACAGGGGAGTTGAATAAAGGAGGAAAGGAGCAAGGATAGGGGAGGAGATGACAAGAGGAGATGGCACAAGTTACAAAGAAGCAGAGGAGAGACAAAGATAGCAGAAAAGAAGAAGGGAAGATGAAGTGAGGAATGGATGAGGAAGAGAAAAGGAGAGGGGGACAGGAGAGGGAGGTAGAGAGGAGACACTGGATCAGAGGGGACAGGAGAGGGAGGTAGAGAGGAGACACTGGATCAGAGGGGACAGGAGAGGGAGGTAGAGAGAAGACACTGGATCAGAGGGGACAGGAGAGGGAGGTAGAGAGGAGACACTGGATCAGAGGGGACAGGAGAGGGAGGTAGAGAGGAGACACTGGATAAAAGGGGACAGGAGAGGGAGGTAGAGAGGAGACACTGGATCAGATGGGACAGGAGAGGGCGGTAGAGAGGAGACACTGGATCAGAGGGGACAGGAGAGGGAGATAGAGGGGAGACGCTGGATCAGAGGGGACAGGAGAGGGAGGTAGAGAGGAGACACTGGATCAGAGGGGACAGGAGACGGAGGTAGAGAGGAGACACTGGATCAGAGGGGACAGGAGACGGAGGTAGAGAGGAGACACTGGATCAGATGGGACAGAGACACCCTGAAACACAGGAGAAGATGTGTGTGTGTTTTCTATCCATTTTTCTATCAGGTTCTGTTCACCTGATGTGCTACATGGTTCTCTTTCTTCATGGTTAGTAGATCAGTTAACAGGAGGAGGTTCACTAAGTTTCTGTTGTTGGACGGTCAACTGTCACATCAATCCAATGGCTTTGGTGGTCTGTGTTTTGTAAAGTATGTACAGCATCTGTCCACACACACACACACGTGAAAACGATGTTGAATAATCTATTTTAAGACACCTTTATTCTGTCAAATCTGGCACATTGTAATTCCATTACAGAAGCAGGAATGTTTTTTCAACAATTAACTAAATAAACATTCTATTGACATTCTACATTCTACTTAACAAACACCAATGATAAACAATAACAACCAAGTGAACCATTTCTAAAAGAGAAAGTTTTACAGACCAATGTGGTGATTCATGCTGTTGAATAATGACTCTAGTTTACAGGTTACATCTTCAGTGGTGTTTATTTAAGAATATTTATATTATATGATATATTTACTCACTACTAGAGAGTTAATGTCAGTGTTTTACTATGGTGTGTCCTACTGAACATGACCATGATTAGAGTGAAACATCATGTGTTTGACAAAGAGACACTGAGGAGTCAGTATGAACATAAAACCCTGGATAGAGGGGCTCAGTGAATGTGGTGTTGAATGTGTACAGGTGGGTCAGTGTGTAAGAGACCTTGTAGAAGGACAGAGTGCCGGCTGGCCAGTCCAGATACACTCCTACTCTGTGGGAGTCTGAGGAGGAGACAGGTATGTCAGTCGTCTTCTTATTGTGCCTGACAGAGTAACTGTCATCATAACAGACCAGACTCCAGGACTTGTCATTGTATCCAAGACAACAGTCATCACCCTCTTCTCTCCTGTTGATTCCTTTATATGTCACTCCTATCACAGCCCCTCCCACACTCCACTCTACCTCCCAGTAACAGCGTCCAGACAGACCCTCTCTACACAACACCTGTGACCAGACCTCAAATCTCTCGGGGTGATCAGGATACGGCTGCTTCTCTCTCCTCCATGTCACATTTCTGTTCTCCTCAGACAGAGAGAGGATTCTGTGTACTGTGTTTGGGTCCAGTGTGAGATCACAGACATCTGATGGATGAGACCAAGACACAGTATTACACATCATCAGCATTCATATTGCCCAGGGCATCACACTCCCTCCACTGGCTTGTCCTCTTCCCACAGTGCATCCTGATGCCGTCACTTCCCCACAGCTGTCCACAGGAGCACCCCACAAGCCTTGCCATATCAATGATGCTCTGACCCTGTGGTCTGGCCAACACTTTGGCCATTGTCATAGTCGCTCAGGTCTTTACTCTTGGCCATGTCTTCTGCATCCAACATGTTGACCAACAGAACTGAGTGTTCGTTTACCATCAAATCTACCCACACCTTGACATGTGCCCTTGTTAGGAGATGGTCAACGTTATCTGCCTCACCTGTGAGTGGTCATAATGTTTTGTCTCATCAGTGAATGTGTTCTGTATGATAAATCACTTACATTTCTTCAGTCCTGATTTCAACCTCCACTCTCCACCATGATCCATACTGTGGAAGAAGCAGAGGAGCAGACTGTCATTCAGTGACACACAATCTGTCTTACACACACACACACACACACACCTTACACACCTTACATACCTGCAACACAAACACAGTGGGGCTCATTTACCAATATCTTCCTACGTTTTTTTCTGAAATGTGTTCTTAAGAAAGGTCCTAAAACAAGTCTACGTCGAATTAATGACGTGTTTTTATACCACAGAATTGCTCGCATTGGTTTTTATAATGATGAATCCCATTGTCCTGGTAAATTTAAAGCGCATGCCGGTTGTTCCTAATTAGCAGAGGTAAACACCCTGCCAATCCCCATAAAAGGGCGAGAGACTACAGGGCCGTGCACACAGACATCACACATTTTATTCTAAAGAAAAGTTGAGAGTAAGGCTGTCGCAATTATTACATATTTACCTGTAGGCGATTATTTGAGCCAGATCCCAATTCTTTTTAAGACAATTCTTTTTGCACAATATTTTGATTCCATGTTTCCAATGTGGAAAAGGGAGATTTACCCTAACCCTGTTAGAAATGTCTAAACAAATCCCTTGCGAATCATGTCTATTTTCATCATTTATGTAATTTATGTCTATTTCTCTTCTCTTTTTAATTTTCTTCAAATCTTTTATTCTTTTGCCTGTTTCATTTTAGTTCTATATTTGTTTTAATCATATATTTGCAATTTTATGTAATTTTTAAAAGAGGACCTCAGCATAGTTCTTTAGTATTTTTATGATGGAGGAGTTAATATAGCTGTTGGAACCGCTTGGAAGATTTTGTCACCCGAGCGCTCCTCCGGTCGGCCTGTGGGTCCTGTCTGCTAGGTGAATCAACAAATGCAAATGCTTATGTAGTAAGGGAAAAATTGGACAGTGGTTGAAAAGGTTACCACTTAAAAGGTTACCAGGGAACGGCTAGGGAGATGAGTGCAAGGAAACCTTAGTGATAAATAAAAACATAAATGTTTCAATAATCTGACTCCGTATTGTTAGTAAATATATGCAATCATAAATTACCATGATATGCTGGAAGTTCTTAAGTGAGATTGATAAGCTCAAAAGGTAGCTAATCTTTCGTCACACAAGTCAAACATTTAAAAGATCATATGTTTCACGGAGTGGGAGAAATGGTACCTATCTAGCCTTTCAGTTAGAATACTTTCCATATGTTATATTTGTAGCATAGAAGCCTCTCTTGAATAATGCGACAATCAGGCCAAGCTGTTAGAGGTCCATTGTTTCTACTGGCCCCATTTTCATGTAACTCTGAGACTCCCTTCCTGTACCTGCTCCCATCTTTATCCCCAAAAGATATTCACCTGACCATGTGTTACCTCCTGTGGTGTACCACTTGCCATGTCTGGCAAGATTCGGTGCTTCGCTGTCTTTTCAGGTTTTTGTCATTATATCTCAAGTTCCAGTGTTAGTGTATAAGAAATTGCTAAATTACCAATGGTGCAGTCCTTTCCAAAAAAAACCCACAATGATCTAGTTTGAAACCACATAAGTGTACTTTGACCTTGAAACTGTGTTCATGCTACACAAAATGAGTACAGGTAGGCTGGTCTGTATTTGGTCCACGTAATAGAATGCAAAAAGATTGAACCCTCATTACCGATTACCGATAGAGAAAACATCTCCAGGACTTACTTGAGTTTCTCCAGTCTCCAGTGTGGATCCTCCAGTCCAGTAGAGAGCAGTCTGACTCCTGAGTCTCCTGGGTGATTGTTGCTCAGATCCAGTTCTGTCAGATGTGAGGGGTTTGACTTCAGAGCTGAGACCAGAGAAGCACAGCCTTCCTCTGTGACCAGACAGCCTGAAAGCCTGCACAGAGTTGATCATCAGTTTACAAAGTACTTACATAAACAGTTTCTGCCCTTTCAAGTAATAATGGGAAATCAAGGCTTTCTGGACCCTTTGAAGATACTGTAAAACAGGGTTAAATACTAAACTGTACTTTTAATACAGTTATTAAAAAGTTCACAGTAGTGACATTTGCTGGTCAGAAATGAATAATTGGATGTTATGAGTTCAGTAGGAATGGGAGGTTTGTCTCCCAGGTCATTCTTAAGCAGTGCGTCCTTAGTAATGTTTGAGATAATGAAAAAAGTGTAATAGGATGTATGAAATGAAACATTATTTGAGCTTCTTTGGATAGAGTGGTTTCAACTGAAGGTTTTGATCTCATGTCACTGCCTGTAAATCATAAATAGTCCCCAACACTACTTCTTTAACCAACCTGTTGTAGAATGTACATAAACAGCAAGACCTACTCTCACCGGCCCCGGATAAGCGGAAGAAGATGATGATGATGACAACTATAGAAGTATATATCCTGAAGAAAATGTGGTGTGCTTGCTAGCTTTTTAAAAAGTATTTATGGTTTGAAATAGTGTTGACCAATTGAAAGGTTTGAAGTCTGTAATTTGGTGAGGGTAAATAGCATAAATTATCGTACATGACATAGTTACAGCTTATAAAATTGTTAATGACAGATCTCGTGTCTGTAGCTCGAACGGTTCAAAATATACAGCCTAGTAGTTAATTAACACAAATTACGCTAATTAGCATACGTAAAATTGATAACCGTTTAATCATTTGGAGATAGCTTAAACGTGTGAAACAAAGTTGGTTTCATGTCTGTAGCTCGAACGGTTCAAAACATACAGCATAGTAGTTGATAGTATAAAAAATCTGAATATAAGCAACTCAAGGTGGGCCAGTCTGAACATTTTAGCATTGGTCTGGACTTTATTGCTTAAACATTCTAGGAGGAGATGCGTCTAGAAAATTTGACTAGGTTCTCATTGAAACCCATGTTCATTTATGCAATATTTGAATGTTTATAATTACATAAGTAAACATAGTATAACAAATCTGAATACAAGCAACTCAAGTTGGGACAGACTGAACATCTGGGCGTTGGTTGGTCATTAAAAAATATAGGAGGAGATGTGTCTAGACATTTTTGACTTTTTTAGTAAACTCTTTTTAGTACTCTTTTAGTATAATAGCTATCAAAAAGATTTGCTCAAGCAACCTGAGTTAGAGCATTTGGGACATTTGGGAGTTGGTTTCTCGTGTTTATGACTTTTACCGTTGAGCTTTTAGAGCTGGAGGAATAGAAGAAGAAGAAAACGAAGTATGGGAGAAACCTATAGTTGTGCTTTGCCTTTGGCAAGGACACCTAATGAGAATAGTGGATTGAGCATAAAAACAATAGACTGAGCATTAATAAATTACTGATTTTTTTTTTTTTTTAAATATGTAAGGTGCAAGATTTGTACAGTTGAGGGTTGTGTGTGTATGTGGGGAGGGGTTATAGATTTGTCCAGTTGAGTGTTGTGTGTGTATGTGGGGAGGGGTTATAGATTTGTCCAGTTGAGGGTTGTGTGTGTATGTGGGGAGGGGTAATAGATTTGTCCAGTTGAGGGTTGTGTGTATATGGGGAGGGGTTATAGATTTGTCCAGTTGAGGGTTGTGTGTATGTGGGGAGGGGTTATAGATTTGTCCATTGAGGGTTGTGTGTGTATGTGGGGAGGGGTTATAGATTTGTCCAGTTGAGGGTTGTGTGTGTATGTGGGGAGGGGTTATAGATTTGTCCAGTTGAAGGTTGTGTGTGTATGTGGGGAGGGGTTATAGATTTGTCCAGTTGAGGGTTGTGTGTGTATGTGGGGAGGGGTTATAGATTTGTCCAGTTGAGGGTTGTGTGTGTATGTGGGGAGGGGTTTTAGATTTGTCCATTGAGGGTTGTGTGTGTATGTGGGGAGGGGTTATAGATTTGTCCAGTTGAGGGTTGTGTGTGTATGTGGGGAGGGGTTATAGATTTGTCCAGTTGAAGGTTGTGTGTGTATGTGGGGAGGGGTTATAGATTTGTCCAGTTGAAGGTTGTGTGTGTATGTGGGGAGGGGTTATAGATTTGTCTATAACCGGGATGAAATCCATGATGAAATCCTCAGATCCATCGTCAGACCATAAGCTGGTGCAGTGGGCCCTGGGTTCCTCCTGGTGCAGGACAATGCCCAGCCTCATGTGGCCAGAGTATGTAGGCATGACGAAGGCATTGATGCCATTCACTGGCCCTCACGTTTCCCAGACCTGAATCCAATTGAGAACCTCTGGGACCTTATGTATCGTGCATCCAACACCGCCATGTAGCGCCACAGACTGTCCAGGAGCTCACTGGTGCCCTGATCCAGGTCTGGTAGGAGATCCCCCAGGACACCTTCCGCTGACCCACCAGGATCATGCCCAGACGTTGTTGGGAGTGCATACAGGCATGTGGGGGCCACACACACTACTGAGTTACATTATGAGTTGGAACAGCCACCCAGCCCTGAATCGGTTGGTAATTTTGGTTTCCATTGACCGTTTACATCATTTTGTTCTCAACGAATTACACTATGTACAGTGAAGATTTTAATATATTAGAGTTGATTTCAGTGTTCCCTTACTTTTTGTGAGCTGTGAATATACACACAATAATTTCCAGTACCCATCAGATGTTTGTGTGATATCAGAAACCTTATAACAGTGCTTTGAAAACTGAATGATGCTTCGGACTGTCCCATCAATACTTTCATGCATTTTTTTACTTTGAAAAGACCATAAGAACTCACACATTTTGAAGTATTTCTAGCATGTGTATGAACCCTCTAAGAAAATGAAATACAAAACGGATTGAAACATTTGGGTGTTTACGTGAGCTTCCACCATTTGCACCAGTGTCCCAAAGCTGAGGGGGAAAAAAATAGTCAAATCTGCCAGAACTAATTAGCCCATCAGTGGCCCCATCCAGTGAGTGTCCAATGATGAAGCCTCTACAAGAGTAGTGGAACCCTATTGTTATTATTAGTATGGCTCAATTTTACACTAAAGGCCTAATTATATGACATGTGCATTTGTTTAAGTCTGGTTCTGAGACTTGAATTTCATGCCCATTTAATCAATTAAAAGAGGACCATATAGCGCATCATGGAAGTCACGAATGTTCCAGTGCTTATCTTTTTATTAAACACCACTACAGAAGTCACCCTGTTGGTCAGACACGCTTCACCATGAAGGGCAGTAGTGTGTAGGACAAAGGGGCTGGATTGGGATTTGTGGAATGCCTGAATATTGCAATGGCCCTATACACATTTTAACATATACACTACCTGTCTGTGTAATTAAGTGCATCATCAAAAAGGCAAAATGGCAATTTGTAAACAATTTGCTGTTAATGGATTTAAAGTCAAAACAGCGTGTGACACAAAGTTTAAACTTTATACCTTAAGGGTCAGAATATCATTAAAGGGCAAACAGGACCAGTAACATGTTGTATGTTAGTAGTCATTTGGTAAAATCCCTGTGGAAAAAGATAATGGGAAGGAGGAACAAAAGAGAGATACATTCAGAGATAAAGTGTTACAAAACTATTAGTCTACTCACCTCAGATTCTCCAGTCTACATTGTTGTCCTTCAGCATAGCAGGGAGACCCTTGACCCCTGAATCCTTCAGGTCATTGTTACTCAGATCCAGCACTTTCAGGTGTGAGGGGTTTGACTTCAGAGCTGAGAACAGAGAAGCACAGCCTTCCTCTGTGACCAGACAGCCTGCAGAGAGTCAATCATGATTTCACATTAAACTGCTTCTGCCTTTAAAAATCCAAATTTTAGTTTTTTCTAAATTCCCTTAAATCGGTTTTATATTTTTGTGATTCAGTTTTTAATGTCATACCTAAATATTATGTCTGATATTTCACCTTGTACATCACCAAAATGAGATCAAAATGAAAAATGTTAATGTATTTATCTTTTAATACTTTGTACACATTTTGTACATTTGTAGGGCATAATAAAGTAATGAAAAAGATATATCCTGTGTTCTTAGAAACAATTGTTCTATGTATACATTTTTATATTTTTTCTAATTCTTTAACTATTTAAAACAAAATGAACTGATGCTCTGGTGGGATGGTGTTGCTGCAAAGGTGAATGTGTACGCTAATAGAGACGATTCCTAAGCTGATGAAAAAAACGGCATTCGGCTCCGGCTGTTAATGTTCGTTTGAAAGGCTTGGCGGTCCCAGTGTTAAATCATTTGAAGATCATTGCAATCTGTATTTTTTCTACCCAGCATCCCAACTTTTTGGGAAGCGGGGTTGTAACTAAATAACGAAATAATTTACTATCATAGCCATGCAGATGATACTCAAATACAGTGGGGAGAACAAGTATTTGACACACTGCCGATTTTGCAGGTTATCCTGCTTACAAAGCAAGTGGTACTTCTCTGAGGATGTCATTGTATGTAGAACGGAGGAATGAATAATGATTCTCTGTTGATTCTCGAATATAAAACTAATTTCACCTCGGTGAAAAACATAAAAGAAGCACTCCGTTTAGTTGCTACACCATTACTGGTCGTTATTTGTTATTTGATGAAGCGCCATTAGGGCCTACTCATGTAATCCTGTTTCTGTACATGATCGTATTCATTCAACATCATAATTTAAAATCTCAAGTAAACTAACAAGTAATGTAACGGTATTCATAGTCTGGTCTCTAAAATGCCAACAGATGGTCTACTATTTACAGTGGATTTTGATGTATGCATCCCTGCTTGCTTTTTGGTACTCTCGTCTCTGGTCCTTTAGTCACTGGACTAAAAAGTAAGTTATCGTTACACATTGATAGTTATCCACCAATGTCTTTCACGTATGAAAGAAAAAATAACGTGGTTATGCGATGAAATAAAATAGCTTTGGCGGGGAAAAGTTAATCTACATTCTTGGTACACAGGCACATTCTTATGACAATTCCAAGTGGTAAGACACTAGTATTACTGGTTTATAAGCTGTTAAAACTGCCAGTGGCAAAACCTGTAGAGTTAATAGATTCTATTTGTTATGGAAGTAAACTCTTCATAAAAAACGTTAGTCAAATTAATGCAGTGATTAATGGTGTCTAGATTATTGTTCAAACTGGGCATGATGTTAATGCATGACAAAATGCGATGTTCAGATGCCACTTTATGATGAGGTAGTTCATTATTTCCCAATCAGTCCCAATACTGCCAAACTAGCATAGCCTACAAAAACGTTTGCAAAAAAGTTGGGATACTGTGTAAAATTTATATTACAAACAGAATGCAAATGTTGTATGTGCAAATCATTTATCCTTATATTTATTTAAAAAATATTACAAAGACAACATATAAAAAGTTAAAACTGAATGTGTTTGTTTTTGGAACAAAACATGCCCATTCTTGTTTGAAATCGGATTTCAGTTGCTCAATAATTTGGGATCTTCTTAGTCATTGTAATTATTTAGTTGTGGTGTAGTGTTGGTTAAGGAACCAGGCGCAGGCATTTCTCTTGTTCGTGGAGTTTAATCAAAAACAAACAAAACCGAACGGACAACAATATACTGTATGAAAAGAAAGGTGCGCGACAACGCGTTTTAACTAGCAAACTTCAACAGTACAAACAAGCAACACTCACCGATAAACGAACAAACATAACAGCAACAATTACCCACAATGTGGGAAGCAGAGGGGAAACATTCAAACACCTACAAATGATGTCAATTGGGACCTGGTGTGAAAGATTGGAGACATGTGACAGTGCGGGATGTGTTCGTGTGATTTGGGAACTTGAGAATATATGGCACGGTGGCACCATGAGTCATATTTTATTGTTTCAAAATGCGCCAAATGTTTTAAATGGGTTACAGGTCTGGACTGCAGGCAGGCCAGTTTAGCACACAGAGCTATTCTGTTGTAATACGCTGAAATAAGCAAGGCATTCTCTGAAAAAGATGTTGTCTGGTTTTGGCAGCATATGTTGCTCCAAAACCTGTATTAATCAGCATTAATGGTGCCTTCACAGATGTGCAAGTCACCCACACCATGTGCACTAATGCATCTCCATACCATCACAGGTGTTGCCTTTTGAACTGTGCACCAATAAGAAGCTGGATGGTCCCTCTCCTCTTTAGTCCAGAGGACTAAATAATTTCCCATTCTGATTCGTTAGACCACAGAGTTTTTCACTTCAGCTCAGTCCATCTTAAATGAGCTCGGGCCAGAGAAGATTCTGGATCTTGTTTATAAATGGTTTCTTCTATGCTTGGTAAGGTTTTAACCCCTTTTTACACCGGTGTGATTAGAATGGATTGTTAGAACTAGGGGTGTAACGATTCATTTTAACCACGATTCGATTCGTATCACGATTCGTGGTTGTCGATACGATTCAAGGCCGATAATGGTTCATTTAGAACGATACGATCCGAAACGATTCAGTGACTTGAAATCGATTCAGTATCTTTTCAGCCAAAAATTCAACCCGTTTGACTGAAATAAATAACTGGATACTGGACAGTGCAGGTGAAGTTTCCTAGATTCCTGTTGTTTCTTGTAAGGGAATCAGGTATCAATTAATTATGGATATAAACAAACAAGTAAACAACAATTATTGGCAAATGCATTCACATTTTATTTGAATAAAGTGCAACCAACACTTTAGGTTGAATTAACAGGAAGTTAAAATGTTCTGCTCTCATTTTCAATATTCAATACATTTTCAATAAAAGTACAAGTGCAACCAACATTTCAACAGTAGGTTTACCTGCTACTTGTGCTTTTGTTTTTCAACATAAAAATGCTACTATATTACTATCAAAAATAAAGTGCAACCAACATCTCTTCAGGTTGAATTAACAGTAGGTTTACCTGCTACTTTTGCTGTTGTTTTTCAACATAGAAATAATACAAATACAGTATTAATATCAAAAATGAAGTGCAACCCACACTTTCCACACACTGGTGGCTTGATAATTTCTCGCTCATCGGGTTCTCTTCTGCCATCTGCCATGTTATGTTTTGTTGTCTTTGCGCTGCTGCTGGCCCGGGGCGATGACGTCATGGATAGGCAGACTGAATCGAGTAACGTTTATCTCCTTTATCATTAAAAGTGCTAAGAAAAAACATTTCTATAAAGTCTGACGTGCTTAAATCCAATGGGTTATTTCCTAGTATCTATTAAAACGATGTTAGATCGATATATGTCGTCCGGAACATAGACATCATATATAAAGGCTAGACACCTTGTCCGCGCTAAAGGCTAATGGAGGTCGACGTCCGCACATGGCGGCCATCTTGCCACAGGCCGCTCACTCACTCATAACATTGTGTTTTATGGCGCATGTACTTTTAAATAACCATAACTTGCAAATTTTTCTACCGATTTTCAAACGGTTTGGTTTGTTATAAACGTCAGAGATAAAGTTATGACACTGCATACATATGAACCATTAAAACCATGGACTTCCATATCAAAATATCCTTGAACAGAACCAGATAGGTGTAATGAATATACAAACAAGGTATGTATGTTAAATCAATAAATAGGCTACAGAATGGCAACAAAACATATACACTTTTGTACTATTATAATAAAATTACTATTATAAAATAATTTTAATTACTACATGTTTTTTCTTTATGCTGGATAACAAGCATCTGTGAACTGATCACATTTCAGCCCTCTAGGTCACTTGATATGACTTTAGAAACAACTGAGCCCTAGCACCAGGTCTTGTGAAGCTGTGTGCAAAAGCAGATCAATATAGAATGAAATTGAGTACTTTAGACCATTATTTGCCAAGGTATGGTCATGCGTATTGTAAAATGCCCTATGGAAACTCCCCATAGGACTTAGTCAGACAAAATGCTGACAATAAAATGCTTACTGTGGGGCAACCTCTTCATGTAAAAGCATAATGAAATCAAATCAAATGAAAGGTAACAGTCTGATGTTACTTGTAGACTATTTGGATTGTATGTCAGGGGTTCTGATATTGAATGACTACAAAAAATATGGAATAATTACACAAGTCTCTATTTTTAAACTATTATAAGAGTGACATTTATTTGCACACAAAAAATAGGTACATGATTCCCCTCTACAAATATAAATAAATAATTTATATATACACAAATAAATAAATGCTGTAGAGAGCACTACACTACTGTTGAAGTAAAAGAGGACAGTACCTTGAAAACACATACCTTGGGCTAATGCCCTTTGAAAAGGACAGTTTTATTACGTTTCTGTCGCATGTTGTTGCTCTGTAAGCTGAGGATTGTAATTCTGGCGATGTGGTGCAGCCTTAACTTAAAAAACAGGGACAGAATTATTTTTAACAGCCTATGGTGGTGGATGTCTATCCCATACTGTCTATCCCAACACAAACATCCTCTGAACCGATCCTTTTTCAGACAATGTAGACAACCTCAAGCAGTTTGATGGGCTGTGATCGTCTGGTACTGCCTGATGACTGCCGAATGACCCACTCTGCTGCCCTGATGACACTCATGGTTCCCTCTGATGGAATCACCTGACCTCCATTGTTTTTTAAATTCAGCATGTGGTAGCTCTGGTCCTTGATGGCAGATGCAGCATGTCACCAGGCTGGCACGGCAGACATCACACGACAGCTTCTTCAGAGCCTGTCGCACAACAAATCCTGAATTTTTAGTTAGTAATATCATAACTAATAACAATAATCATTAATAAGCATGGGGAAATTAAGGGAACACTTCCCTTTTTGGACAATCATGAGATTGTTTTTCCCCAGATTGTGACTATTGGCACTTTTGGTTATAGACTTTCAGTTAGCCTTCACCTGAAATGTACATGAGAGCGTTGTCCACAAGACCATCGAAGTGGACGGGAAGGTAGCTGTGATCATGTACTAGGGCAGGAATGTCAGCAAACGGGATGGAAGATCTTCTCCTCCTGCTGCAGAGGACACATCTACAGCTGACAGGCTTGTAGAGGTGTCGATGACAGCTGGTAGGGACTCTGTGTCATCCTGTGCCGTCACATTGCCTCTGCATGGTTTAACAACCCCACACTGGGCCATCAGCTTTACCTCCTAAAGATGTACTTGAACTGGCTGGCATTAGGGTTGTTATTCGTTTAAGGAAAAAAAAAGATATACAAGAATTGTACACAGATGTTCAATACATGCTTTAAAATGTTTTATGCTTAAAATTTTTTTACAAAAAAAGACTAATTAGAACTATCCACCACTGAATGATCTTTCCACATAAAATAGGTTGAATGACATTATCATACAATTCAGACTGTATCAGTGATGATAAGTTCTGCAAACAAATAGTCAAACACAGGCATTTTTCTAAATACTCAAAATGGTTTGTGACACTTCCAGGTATTGTGTATGTCTTAGGGTGTATGTCTGCAGAAAACACATGTTACCAGAAGTAAAAAAACATATGGACCGACAAACTGAAAACAATACAAGTCACTTAGTGTTGCGGCTGGTAAATATAAATTATGAACCCTACCAAATACTCTGATGGAGTTGAAGAGAAGCTCCAAGTGGTCCTGGCTGAACCTGTAGGTCAGGACATATTGCTGTCCTTCAAGCAACACAGGAACCAACCGGATTGAAAAGCATGTGCAACTTTGCTAGTTAGCAGCTAAACTGTAACTTTAGCTGCCATAGGTCTCACTCAAAGCTTATTGTTATAAGGCTAGACGTCTCAAGGCAAATAACTACAACCACATCCACAAATATTGTAATTTAGACAAAAGATTAGTTGTCATAAAATCGTTATTGGTGTCAGTAAAACCTCTATGATCAAACAGCTCGTTTGTGATAACTGCCTTGATAATTTGCGCAAGTAGTCGTGATCCAACTATGCTGCACGATTTAGACGTTTTTAGAATAGTTGCAATTTCAACATTTTCAAGCATTCAGAATTATAGCCACGTTAATAACGTTTGTAAGAAACCAAACTGTTTGTAAATTCGTCAAGGTTTCAGCGAGATAAGAGTATTTGTGTTAGTGCTGATCACTCACCTTATATCAGGTACCACAGAGCCCGACAGGAAGCCTGCCTGTGACAAGATGGCCACCGGTGATGCCGGAAGTGACTGCGCCTTGAGACGTCTAGCCTTTAAATAAGATGTCTATGGTCCGGAAGGCCAACTTGCTGAGCACAGATCGATGTAGTTGGATCATAGGAATATAAATCGATACATCGATGTAGTAGATGGATCGTTACACCCCTAGTTAGAACACACCATTAGAATGTCTAAATACGAGTGACGCAAAAAAACACTGGTCAGACCGCGCTGTTATTTACTCACATTTAGCTCAAACAGTGTTTATAACTTTATTTCCTGATTGTAATTGTTTCAAGATCTACACTATGATATTAACGAGGTAGCAGGCTTTCAAATCGGGACACAAATGGTTACTTACGTACCAACAGGCAGCCGACACTGGCAGTCATATCTTTCTAAAATAAACATAATACGTCTGACCCAAAAATGTATTATATGAGCGACTACAACAGCTTACTATTGGCTGGGAGAGCTGACAACTGGTCAAAATAATTGTATAAAAAAATTCTAGAAGTTGCGTTTCCTGTTTGTGGGCACTGCCCTCAACTCTTGAGACCAGATGGCTAGCTGACGTTTGCTAGCTAGTCACGGTAACAATATATATATTTTTATGTTTTCTCGTTAAAATGCAAAACATTTTTGACATGCGTTTTTCTAGATTTTTTTATTCTTATTCTGTCTCTCACTGTTCAAATAAACCTACCATTAAAATTATAGACCGATCATTTATTGTCAGTGGGCAAACGTACAAAATCAGCAGGGGATGAACAAAATGTATTCCCTCACTATATGTGAGAATGCTGTTCATAGACTCAGCATTCAACACGGTCATCCCCTCTAGGTTGGTCAACAAACTCCATGACCTGGGGATCAGCCCCTCTCTCTGCAACTGAACTTTGGACTTCCTAACCAACAGACCCCAGTCTGTCAGGTTAACAACTTCACCTCCTCCAACCTGATCCTGAACACTGGTGTTCCTCAAGGCTGCTTGCTGAACCCCCTCCTGTTCTCCCTCTTCACCCAGGCCTGTGTTCCTCTACTAAGTTCCATAACCATTGTCAGTTTCGAAGACAACACCCCGGTGGTTGACCTGATCAGTGACAATGATGAGTCAGCCTACAGGGAAGCGGTCATGCGCCTGATGGCGTGTTGCGCTGATTACAACTTAGCCCTCAATGTAAAGAAAGGAGCTCATTGTGGATTACAGGCTGCAGTCACTCACCAGTTCTCATTGATGGCACTGAGGTGGAAAAGAGACAACGTTTGTCCATCTTCAAATTCCTGGGTGTCCACATCTCTGAGGACCTCTCCTGCACCCTCAACACATCAGTCCTCTTCAAAAAGGTGCGGCAGCTTCTGAACATTTTGAGGAGGCTGAAGTCTGTCTTCCAAGATCCTTGTGAACTTTTACCGCCCCACAATCGAAAGCGTTGACTAACTGTGCCACAGTGTGGTTTGGCGGATGCTCCGTAGCCAATCAGAAGGCCCTGCAACAGGTGGTGAAAACCTCCCAGCACATCACTGGTACCCAGCTCCCAGCCATCATAGACCTCCAGCACATGCAATGTCTGCACAGGGCACAGGCATCATCAGGGACCCTTCACATCCATGACACAAACTGTTTGCCCTCCTTCCATCAGGCAGGTTGTACAGGTCTCTTTGTTCCCACGCCAGCAGGCTCAGGAACACTTTCCATCTGCTGTAACCCTGCTGATCTCTGTGACCCATCACTAACCATATCCACCCTTTGTACTACTGGACTCTGACACTTCTTTGTAATGACTGATAAGGACGTTTTCAGTTGTTACATGTACACATCTACCTCAGGAACCTCATTGCTGCAATCTTTGCATTTCAGTTTCACATGCTAACTTACACCTTCAATTTGCCTCAGTTGCACATTTAGAATTGTCATTTGTACTTTCATTTGTTTTCATTGCACATATATGTATTCCACTTGTAACATGCATTATAGTTAATACTTGTTATAAAATATACAGCTCCGGAAAAACATTAAGAGACCACTGCACCTTTTTCTTTCCTTTCCAAAAAAGTTGAAAAGTAAATTTTTGAGTCAAGAACAGAAGGGTAAAAATGAATAGTCCCCACTGCAAATTGAACCATTCTGTTCCTCACTCAAAACTTTCCTTTTCAATGTTTTTGGAAAGGAAAAAATAAGGTGCTGTATATATTGTTCAATGACAATAAAGTTGAATCTAATCTAATAACTAGGTGAGGTTCTAATACATAAAACATCAGGGGGAGCCTCATGAGAGAGCTGCTGGAGGAGCATCACATCCCTCGCCGTCCACCCACAGGAGGCCGGCGTTCTGGTGACAACACCCTGCGCCTCACTGCACCACATTTCCCAGCTGAAAAGCCTCAGACAGATGCCCAAGGCAGCCGAACCACGAGGCACAAGCCTCTCTGTCCGGGATCAGGAGCAGGAAGCTGTGAATGGCTGTGTCTTTAACCACTACACACCGAGCAATACATTTGCTGTGTGTCGGTATAGCTTCTTGACATTATATAATTTAGTCACGCATTAACATCACGTCAAGTTTGAATATTTTGTGAGACACCATTTACCACTGTGTTAAACTTAGTAACATTTCTTATTAAGTTTAACTCCACCACAGATAGCATCTATGAACTGTATGGCTTTTGCCACCGGCCATTTTAACAGCTTTTTAGTCATTTGTGAATGACATTGATACAGTAACTATCAATATGGCCGACTATAACTGACTTTTTTTTGCAAGTGAAAATATGAGAATATTGTGAAGCCAGCGAAGCTTTTGTTTGTCCAGAACAAATCCTGAGGCATAACATGTTTATCAGTGACGGGAGGCGAATGCGGGACCAGTGTACTGTAGTCCGCGTCTCTAACCACTATTTAACAAGGAGCAGTCAGTCAGTCAGTCAGTCAGTCTTCTAGGCCAGCTCCACTTACACAGTGACTGTTTGGAAAGGGAGGACGTTTAATCACAGACCCGTTTTCAAAAAAGTTGGGACACTGTGTAAATTGTAAAGAAAGATGTGCAAATCATTATAACCATTTATTGAATAGAAAACAGTGGGGAACCGTCAGTGCCCTCTAGAGATGGCCTATGGATAGATACAAATCTGTATTTCTTTTTATATATAATAATTAGCAATTTATTTATTTAATATTTTTTTGTTTTCTCACACTTTTGCAGTAAGTGTACCTTTGATCTCAATCGAAAAATTCCTTATTTTGGATTTAAATTCAAAAGACAAGCTGCCATGAGCCTGCCAATATCCATTTCATAAAGGACAGCAAATTGCTAGACTTTTTGATGTTTTTTTCTTTTAGAAACAGACCTGCAAGAAGGCCAAAATGACTCCCTCAGAGGAGCTTTATGCAGATGATGAACTGAAGAGGAACGTAATACAGAGCACCTTGTCCATCAAGGAGAAGACTTACAAAGAACTGCAGATGTATAGGGACATACCACCTATAATGACATACCGACTATAATGACATCCCACCTATAATGACATCCCACCTATAATGACATACCGCGTTTTTAATGACATACCGCCTATAATGACATACCGCCTATAATGACATACCGCCTATAATGACATACCGCCTATAATGACATACCGCGTTTTTAATGACATACCGCGTTTTTAATAACATACAGCATTTTTAATAACATACCGCCTATAATGACATACCGCCTATAATGACATACCGCCTATAATGACATACCGCCTTTAGTGACCCTGCTCTCTGGTGGTGGAACAGTAGAGACACACATCCTTTGCTGTCAGACTAAGCCCTCTCATACTTGTGTCTACAGGCCTCCTCTACCCACTGAGAGGGTTTTCTTTTCTGCTGGACATACAATGAGCCAAGAGTGATCATTCATCCTTCTGGAAAAGGCCGACATGCAGATTTTTCTTCAGAAGATTTGTTTACTCTTTGACAATAACAACTGTCTGTTATTTTATTTTTAAAATAATATTGTAATATTGTTTTGTTCGTTGTTTTTTCTAATATGTATTTAGAAAAAATGTGTAATTGTTTTGTTGATCATTCCTCATAAGAAATAATATTATTTTTTTATAAATGAAGGGAAAAAGAAACCTTCCTGAATCCTGTCACCATTGACAGTTGAGTGATTATACCCTAAATGTGCAAATAATAAAAGTTAGGCAAATTTTCCTTCTTGAAATATGTTGTATTTCTTCACTCCCAAAAATATTGGAATCGGAAAAGGGATTCGATAAGAACCAGATTCGATAAGCAGAATCGGCATCAATGAAATTGAAATTATGCCCAGCCCTAATTTTCGGGGGTGTTACATGTATTTGATATATACACGTATGCTTTGAGAACAGGTGCACTGCATTTCTTTAGTACACCAAAGATACAGCGCAGACCTTGCCAGGCCCAATATCCAGTCAAAACTTAAGGCAACTGAAGGAATAACACCAGTGTTTGAAGCATTTTACTGTAGTCCCTATCTTGCCCACATGATGGTGCCTATGACCAAGCCAAGGAAATCCCTGGCAAGAAGAGAGTAACCATTTCTCAGAAGTGCTGACACACATTTCCTGAATGTCTGCTTCTTTTTCCCAAAACTACATATCCTATTGACGATACCCCAGACTTCTCATACAGAACTAAACATTATATATATTTGATGGCATATAAATGAAATGCTGCCCACAGAAGTAAAAAGCATAAAATACAATCACCCTACTGGATATCCAATTGGCTGTACTCTAAGTCCAGTGTCCAGGCCCGGCGCCAGGACCAACTGACTGAGGGGCCGGAACATAGTGGCAAGGGGGCTAATCTTTTTTTTGGGCAATTTTTCTATAAAGCATTTAAAACAAACGGGGGGTAGAAAATTCAACTAAGCCCCTTCTTGCCCCCTCGTGGCCCCTGGCCGGCCAGAGTCCCTGAGTGTCATAACGTGTATTAAAACACGGTCAGGTTCAGTGTCCCTGAGTGTCATAACGTGTATTAAAACACGGTCAGGTTCAGGGTCCCTGAGTGTCATAACGTGTATTAAAACACAGTCAGGTTCAGGGTCCCTGAGTGTCATAACGTGTATTAAAACACAGTCAGGTTCAGGGTCCCTGAGTGTCATAACGTTTATTAAAACACGGTCAGGTTCAGTGTCCCTGAGTGTCATAACGTGTATTAAAACACAGTCAGGTTCAGGGTCCCTGAGTGTCATAACGTGTATTAAAACACGGTCAGGTTCAGGGTCCCTGAGTGTCATAACGTGTATTAAAACACGGTCAGGTTCAGGGTCCCTGAGTGTCATAACGTGTATTAAAACACGGTCAGGTTCAGAGTCCCTGAGTGTTCAGTGTCACCAATCTCAGTAGAGGTCAGTTTTTCTTTCTCTTCCACATCCTCCTCTCATTCTTCCTCTTCCTCTGCTTCTCTCTCTGATGATTTCATCCATTGATCCAAAACATCCATTATTACCTCTGGCACTTTTTATTGGTGTTTCATGAGAATGCTTGCTAATGAATGTTGATGATTTGAGTTTTGTTATTGAGTGGCATTGTTTTTGTATATGAAAACATGGTAACAATTGTGCTTTGCAAAGAGAGTTTTTAATGCACAAAGAGAGTGAAAACGCCACACCGGTGTGATCGTACGTGTCAAAGGGTTAACCATTTATTGGAGACATGCACAAAAATATTTATCCAAGTTTTGGTATTGGGTTCTACTCCTCTGGGGTTAGGTGGAGGTAGGGGTGGTGGTGGGTAACAGGTGGAGGTAGTGGTGGTGGTGGGTAACAGGTGGTGGTGGGTAACAGGTGGAGGTAGGGGTGGTGGGTGGGTAACAGGTGGAGGTAGGGGTGGTGGGTGGGTAACAGGTGGAGACAAAGGTGGTACCCACCACCACCCCTACCTCCACCTGTGCCCCACCCACCACCCCTACCTCCACCTGTCACCCACCACCCCTACCTCCACCTGTTACCCACCACCACCCCTACCTCCACCTGTTACCCATCACCACCCCTACCTCCACCTGTTACCCACCATCACCCCTACCTCCACCTGTTACCAACCACCACCCCTACCTCCACCTGTTACCCACCACCACCCCTACCTCCACCTGTCACCCACCACCACCCCTACCTCCACCTGTTACCAACCACCACCCCTACCTCCATCTGTTACCCACCACCACCCCTACCTCCACCTGTCACCCACCACCACCCCTACCTCCATCTGTTACCCACCACCACCACTACCTCCACCTGTTACCCACCACCACCCCTACCTCCACCTGTTACCCACCACCACCCCTACCTCCACCTGTTACCCACCACCACCCCTACCTCCACCTGTTACCCACCACCACCCCTACCTCCACCTGTTACCAACCCACCACCCCTACCTCCACCTGTCACCCACCACCACCCCTACCTCCATCTGTTACCCACCACCACCCCTACCTCCACCTGTCACCCACCACCACCCCTACCTCCACCTGTTACCCACCACCACCACTACCTCCACCTGTTACCCACCACCACCCCTACCTCCACCTGTTACCCACCACCACCCCTACCTCCATCTGTTACCCACCACCACCACTACCTCCACCTGTTACCCACCACCACCCCTACCTCCACCTGTTACCCACCACCACCACTACCTCCACCTGTTACCCACCACCACCCCTACCTCCACCTAACCCCAGAGGAGTAGAACCCAATACCAAAACTTGGATAAATATTTTTGTGCATGTCTCCAATAAATGGTTAAATGTACAGTTTGGCAAAGATGTATGAATGGAACAGAGATTTGTGTAAAAACAGGTTGGGGTAAATTACCTTCCTCCTGGAATTTAGCAGAATGTTTTGTCTGTTTTAATAAAATCACATTTGCTCTCTTTCATTTCTTTCATCTCAAAATATCTTTCATTTCAGCTAGGTTTCTGTGTGGGGTGACAAAAACTACTAAGCTCCACTGCCCTGGAGAGCAATTTGTTGTAATTATTCTTACCTACGATAAAACATCTTACCTGGGTTTATAGACCTACATTTGTCCCCAGGCCAGGCAATGCGTTTGCTCAAGCAGCCTATAAACAAATGTATATGGACTCAACTCATAAGTTGTTAGGAGATGAACGGTAAACGCAACGCTAATCGTTTTGAAAACACAAAAAAAACAATGTGTGGCACCTGGATTGTATTTTGTCTGCTCTGTTATGTTAAATGCATAATGGAAATCCCCAGTTATAATATTACAATTCTAACACCAGACTCCAGGTTAAGTAATATCAGCAAGTTGAAATTGTTATCATAACCTTTCAGATTGTGGTAAATTAAAACGTAGCTGTATAAAATAATTACGTAGCTAAATCTTATTACCTGAAGACTACATTTTTAAGGGGTGGGAGCAGGGTGGCCAGGAAGTGGAGCAGTGTGGCCAGGAAGTGGAGCAGTGTTGCCAGGAAGTGGAGCAGTGTTGCCAAGTAACTTCCTAACTCCTTTTACTTTCACCAAATAAAGCAGTTGGTCCAGATATGACTGATTGTGCCAGGGAAAGTAAGAAGAATTCATGGAACTCTTTGAATCTACGAATAACTCTCTCAAAAATCATTCCCAGACAGATGGGGGCTTGTGTTCACTCAGTGTCCTCTATTGTGATCTGAAACTTGTGCTTGAATGGCAGCATGTTGAGTTTGGCTTCAATACCAGCAAGAAGACTCTGAACCAGAAGGCCTGTGTCAGACATCAGATCATCCCATTCCTCCAGAATATCAACTACACCAAACAACCTTGTGATCTCATTGTCTGAGATCAACCATGTAATAAAACGGCACCATGCCACTTGGAGATACCTTCATTTGCTCCTTGAATGTGGTGTATGAGACTTGTAGGCAGAAAATCTCACAGAGTGTGAAGTTATGGAAGTCGTTTATGGAGATACATTTCTATCAATTTGGTGTAAACTTGTAAGTAGCAAGTCACAAATATTTACAGCGAATCACAAATACATAAGGCATCAGTGAAAAAACATTCATTGTTAAGAAATGTATGCATGTAGCTTCATAAACATATGTCAAAATCCAAAAACAAATGATGAATCATGAACAAATACAAAGGATGATCAGCAAATAAATGTAAAACCGTTTTTTACAGTTGTGATCATAACTTTGGAAACCGTGGCAGAAATTGTGACATTTTGGCATTGATTTCGAAAATATAACTGATCATGCAAAAAAAAACTGTATTTTATTAAATGATAGTGATCATATGAAGCCATTCATTAACATAGTTGTTTGGCTCCTTTTCTAATCATTATGATAACAGAAATCACCCAAACGGCCCTGATCAAAAGTTTACACACCCTTGAATGTTACAGACAAACAGGGTTACACACACAGGTGAAAATGGCAATTCAAAGTGCATTTCCCACACCTGTGGCTTTTTAAATTGCAATTAGTGTCTGTGTATGAATAGTCAATGACTATTTGTTAGCTCTCACATGGATGCACTGAGCAGGCAAGACACTGAGCCATGGGGAGCCATGGGAGAAAATAACTGTCAAAAGACCTGCGTAACAAGGTAATGGAACTTCATAAAGATTGAAAAGGGTATAAAAATATATTCAAAGCCTTGCAAATGCCAGTCAGTCCTGTTCAATCACTTATTAAGAAGTGTAAAATTCTGGGATCTCTTGATACCAAGCCAAGGTCAGGTAGACCAAGAAAGATTTCAGCCAAAACTACCAGAAGAATTGTTCAGGATATAAAGAAAAACCTACAGGTAACCTCAGGAGAAATACAGGCTGCTCTTGAAAAAAACTGTGTAGTTGTTTCAAGGAGCACAATATGACGATACAAAATTGAGCTGCATGGTCAAGTTGCCAGAAAGAAGCCTTTACTGCGCCAATGCCACAAAACGCCTGGTTACAATATGCCCAATCACACCTTGACACAGCTTCTGGCACACTGTCATTTGGAGTGACAAGACCAAAATAGAGCTTTATGGGCACAACTCTATGTTTGGAGAGGGGTCAACAAGGCCTCTATAGTGAACAGAATACCATCCCCACTGTGAATCATGTTGGTGGCTCACATACGTTTTCGGGTGTGTGAGCTCTAAAGGCACGGGGAATCTTGTGAAAATGTATGGCAAGATGAATGCAGCATGTTATCAGAAAATACTGGCAGACAATCTGCATTCTACTGCATGAAAGCTGCGCATGGGACACACTTGGACTTTCCAGCACGACAATGACCCTAAGAACAAGGCCAAGTTCACCCTCCACTGGTTACAACAGAAAAAGGTGAAGGTTCTGGAGTGGCCATCACAGTCTCCTGACCTTAACCATTCCAGGTCTCAATCTGCGGATCTGCAGATGGAGCGCTCTGTGCTCATTTGCATAAATATTAATGAAAATCGAATCGCCATAATCGTCCGGTTTCAATGGTATATTTTATGTAGCCTCCTTCGTGAAGCGTTCCATGTAAAGTTTGGGTTGTCTGTGTATAGTTTGGGTTGCTATGGGATCCACAGCCTGCAGGAAGAAAACTTTTCACCAGGCAAAGACATTGACCATGCATCTTAGAAAGGCTAATGTGTAGACAAGAATAGGGATTGCAAGGGTGTACATCACTATATATGATGTTTTGAACCATAGTACATCGTTTGTATTGTAAATATGACATAAAAATGTTATTCTGTCTACATAGTATGAGGATGTTCTTGAGTTTTTGGGAAGAAGTTGGTAATATTTTGAGTTTATAAATTATAGTCCTAACTTCACTAGCGATCTCGTGCTGCGTCATTACACATAAAAAGAAGTGCTATACATTCATTCTTATTTCTTTTATAGTGTTTTATTTCTAAGTAGAATAACCACATTTTTGGGTGCCTATATTTTTTACCTTCTATTATTTATTTTTCCATTAATTTCAACACAATACAGTGTAATTCGATAGTAAAGGCATGAAAATATGAGGGAGTACCATTGACACAAATCTTTATAATGCTTTAAAAAAAATCAGTATGCTGAATGGCAGAAATGTTTTCAAAAAAATATTTCTTGCCTTTCCAATAGATGAGTTTTCTAAATGGTGACCCAGAAGTGTGTTTTTATGTGTTTTTATTGTAGCCAAGGGGGTTGTGATTACCAGGATACATCATAATATGTTGTATCTGTTACAGAAATGAATCTAGGACCCAAAATGTCCAAGTAGTGAAATCCGGCCAAAATTCCCTCAGACCATTTAATATCATCAAGACACTTTGGGAAGATCTGTATGACCTACAATTAAATGTGAATCCCATAGAAAATAATACGTGTTTTGCCTGCTCACTTATGTTTTCTTTACAAATACAAATATATACAGTATATTACCAATTCTCCAAGCGTATGCAAACTTTTGAACACAACTGTATGTTTCAATCATGTTTTTGTAAAAGTTACAGTAGGACTTTGTCTCCTGCATTTTACAGATTTGTAACTTGCATTACATTTCTGAGAGGCCTTAAATATTTGTGAGTTGCTCTGCATATTTGTGGCGCATTTTACAGATTAGTTTCATACGGAATTCCCATTAGGGCCTCTTTAGTCCTAGTTATGCTTAGTCAACAAAACCCCTAAATGTACTTCCCAAACAACAAAGAACATTGTCTCTTGTATAAATAAGGTGCGGGTTAGTATGATTTATGTTTACATATTTTACAATTCAGCAGTTTTATGCTGTATTTTGTTGATTTCTACCGCTAGTCTAGTAAGAGCATTTAAGGGCATTAGACCGGTAACCGAAAGGTTATGATCTAAATACAGAGCCAGCATACGGAAAAAACTGTTGTCCTGTCCTTGAGAAAAGCAATTGCTACTGTACTTGAAAGGAGAGTTTGTCATATTACTGAAATGTGAGTTACTTTAGTCCATATCCACTATGTCACAAGGCAGTGATTTATTAGATTTGATAATGTAAAGACATTGTGGTGAAAGAATAGAGCATTAGACAGAAGCTGGTATTTTATACAATTCCTGTGTTCCTACACCACACAACCCCAGGAAAAATCACACTTTATTTCACAATTCAACAAGGAACATGAACCCCGGCCGTGTAAGGCTCGGTCACGGTAACCACATTTTAATTCACACGGTCCCAATCCCCTGAACACAAACAACCCATAACTTCAATAACCACATGTACTGTATTAACTAGAATAACTAAACATGAAAAAAACACAATACTGCTTAAGAGCTGGTTTCTGATTGTCCCATGGTCCTTTGCACCCTGTTAGAAATCAGCTGTTTCATATAGTGGTTAGATAATGATCGTGTCCCCGGTCGTCAAGGGAAAGAGTCATTCAATTATTTATTGAAGCATTTGATAGTCCATTGTTCATGATGTTACAGACTCAATGTCATCTCACTCAATCTCAAAGAGGCCTCCGATCGTATCTCTACTTTATACACAATGCAACCCAGAATACACATTACAGCACTGTAAGCCCATTGGCTGATTACTGTTGCGCTTTGAATGAACGTGACTTCCTGTGTACGGATAAACAGATGTTCTGTTGTAAACTAAACAAACACTTCAACAGCCCCTTCAGTGCAGAACAATGAGTCATTAGCACTCGCCTCTTCGGATCGTTTCAATATAATTATCAGGACTGACGGAGGAAATATACTGTAAATAGAATTCTAAACTGTCTTTAAACAAAATAATATACCATGAACACTAAGCAGAGTCCTTCCTCTGTTCAATGTCTGTGCTGTTTGGCCCATTTTAGTCTTTTTATTGGCCAGTCTGAGATATGGCTTTTTATTTGCAGCTGCCTGATAGGCCAAAATCCCGGAGTCTCCTCTTCACTGTTGATGCTGAGACCTGTGAGGTGTCTGTTTCTCAAACCACACACTTAAATGTACTTGTTCTCTTGCTCAGTTATGCACTGGGCAGTTTTATAGTTAAATCAGGAAAACAGTTTTCAGTGAGGCTAACAATCGCAAAAGGCTTTTCTAATGATCAATCAGCCTTTTAAAATGAATTGATTAGCAAACACAATGTGTCATTTGAACTCAGGAGAGATGGTTGCTGAAAATGGGTCTTTGCATGGCTACGTATATTCCACCGAAATTCAGACGTTTCCAGCTACAGTAGTCATGTATATCATGAACAATGTCTACACTCTATTTCTGATCAATTTAATGGACAAAAGAATTGCTTTCTAAGTGATCCAAAACATTTGAACGGCAGTGTATATGTTTGCCTAACCTGTGCAGATCTATTTAAAAACATAATTAACTGCTCAGCTATTCACTTCCATTTTCCAGCTGTAACATGTTTAAAAACTGCACTTAAAGAAACATCAAATTTTTGCTTATTGGTGACCTTTGTCATTAAGCAGCCAAGGACGCAGTATTTATGTTCACGTTGACATTCTTGTCCTTCACTTTAGGGAAGCCGCACCATCTGCTAAAGGTCTCGGGACAAAACGGGACCTTCTCCAGACGAGAGAGGTAGATGATTGGCTGGATGCTACTGCTGATGTTGAGGAAGGCGTAGCCCACTGGCTGAACCAGGCAGCGGAACGTATCCGGAGGGTAGTGGTCCTGGAAACCAATGTCAAGAATCACTATCAGAACACAAAGAACTGAATGGGAACGTTCAGAGAATGTTGAGATATTTCAACATTTACCTAACTTAGGTTTCATATTCAGCCCTTCCCTAATTACGAAGATGACCAGCTTTGCAGATTGCTAACAGTCCACTCAAAAGATATCTAGGAAACCAGTAACACTTTTTAGATGTTTAGTTTAAAATGCTTTGCTTAAAAGGACTGCAACACTGTAAAACTACAGACAATATAAACAAATAAAAGTTTATAATACATTCATGTTTGTTATTACAATGAAGTAACCCAATGACGCAATAGTGTAAATCAGGAGCTATTACATATAGCAAAATGTATAGTTAACAATAGTGTAAATCAGGAGCTATTACATATAGCAAAATGTATAGTTAACAATAGTGTAAATCAGGACCTATTACATATAGCAAAATGTATAGTTAACAATGGTGTAAATCAGGAGCTATTACATATAGCAAAACGTGTAGTTAACAATAGTGTAAATCAGGAGCTATTACATATAGCAAAACGTGTAGTTAACAATAGTGTAAACTGCTGATGACTGCTTGTTCAAATTACTTAAATGGTGATTAGCATAATTCTACAATACATTGAACAATCCCAGTATCTGCATGTTAGGAATTGGCGTGATCTAAGTAGAAATATTTGCATTTCCTTGTTACTAAACCACTGAAACAGAACGTGTTTTACAGTCATATATTTGTCCATGACTCAAAATAGGTTTGAAGAGCTTGCTCTGTCTGTCATGAAGAAACAGACTACCTAACCAACATCACGGATTGAGGTACAATCTGACTTAACAAACACATAAATAATCCATGACCAGGTGCCGTTAATGCACAGTACATAGTAGACAGGTCACTCCCCACCTTTGCAGTATACTACCATATACTGTACTATACACTATACTATATACTATATATGGTTATTTTTGCATTTCACCATTCATCTATACTGTATGGAATTCCAGAATCTCTTCCTGACTGTAAATCTTATCAGGACAAGGAGACATTCCACATGTTCCCAAGTCACCATGTTGCTTCAGTTAACTCTACAGAAGATACCTTTGCTTATATTTAGTCAAAATGTAACACAAATCTTATTTTAAGTGGACATTAAAATTCTCTATGGAAAAACTGGATAGTGTAATAAGGCAAATCGATGCTTTTTAAGTTTGGCCACAAGGATTTGTGGGAAAAATGACTCTATTTCCATCCTTTCCTTAGGAGAAAAACAACATCGGGAGCAGGTCTTGAATACACTTTAGGGATATGGACATCGTCCAGCCAGGTCCTCACCTCAAGGGGGAACAGAGCCACCGGCGGCAGGTAGTTAAAAATGACAATGGACAGGACTGACACCACCATTTTAAAGGCTTTTTTCTTCATGGGGTGCATACTGTCCTTTCCGGCACCGCGGGACCTCTTCAATGCCATCAGGATGGCCCCGTTACACAACACCATCCAGGAGAACGCTGCTAAGATCTCCCCTGTGAAAACCTAAAGGCAAATGTAAACATTTCAAAACGTCATTGGGTGTTTTGTTATTTTTTTGTCTCTGTTTCTATTAGCATTCCTGGCACATGTGTTTTCATTCATTCGTTTCTATTCTATTATTTGATACTGTAAATATTATAGTGCATGTTATTGCTACCCTTTCATTTGTGACAGAATGTAGCCAAGCGGTTAGAGCATCTGACTAGTAACTGAAAGGTTGCTAGATTAAATTGCAGAGCCATCAAGCTGAAAAACGTCATCTTTGTTGGAGCAAGGTAACTGCTTCCAGGTCATTCCTGTAAATGAGGATACGTTCTGAGTCAACGTACCTGGTAGGTTTTGGGTAAACAAATAGTCATAAAAATGCTCAATATATCTTTAGGTGTCGATTGACCTTCTCAAAGTTGTGCAGCCCCCCGATGGTCTTGGCCGAGGCATAAGCGAAGGTGAGCGTCAGGACCCCCATGGAAAGTGCCACCCTGTACTTGACAGCTTTCAGCTGGCCATAGGCAAGAGGGAAGAGCACGGCCACGAACCGATCCAAACAAATACAGGACAGGAACAGAGGGCCGCTAGTGTCCTGGGGATGAGAGATTATTGATGCATTTAACAGAGGTTGTGTCTGAAATAAAAGCACCACATTCCTGCACTAATTTGACCAGTGCCAGTAAGGGAGTTCATTTTGCTCTGGTTAATAGCAAGCAACCAAGCAAGTTTATTTATATAGTACAATTCATACATAGAAGCAATTCAATGTGCTTTACAATGAAAAATAAATAAATAAATTGCAACAGAATTAAAACAGTCAGATTGTTACAATTCTCTAACCCGGCTTCCTCCAGGGGGACTGTACATGAACGTCAACATGCCAGTATCTCAATCCTCCTAAGGATGAACCTCGCGCTGGAATACTTAGGGTTAATAAGCCCATCCCAAAGTAATGCATTAATTACAGTTAGTGTGCCATTACTGATGTGGACAGAACCACTTCAAATTAGTAATTTCCCTGTGTACCAAGTCCCTTTATTCAGGCCCCTCCCAAGCCATCCGTCCCCTACCTTCACACTGTCCGTCCCCTACCTTGACCCTGTCCGTCCCCTACCTTCCCCCTGTCCGTCCCCTACCTTCACCCTGTCCTTCCCCTACATTCACACTGTCCGTCCCCTACCTTGACCATGTCCGTCCCCTACCTTCACACTGTCCGTCCCCTACCTTGACCATGTCCGTCCCCTACCTTCACACTGTCCGTCCCCTACATTGACCATGTCCGTCCCCTACCTTCACCCTGTCCGTCCCCTACCTTCACCCTGTCCGTCCCCTACCTTCACACTGTCCGTCCCCTACCTTCACACTGTCCTTCCCCTACCTTCACACTGTCCGTCCCCTACCTTCACACCGTCCTTCCCCTACCTTGACCCTGTCCGTCCCCTACCTTCACACTGTCCTTCCCCTACCTTGACCCTGTCCGTCCCCTACCTTCACACTGTCCGTCCCCTACCTTCACCCTGTCCGTCCCCTACCTTCACACTGTCCGTCCCCTACCTTCACCCTGTCCTTCCCCTACCTTGACCCTGTCCGTCCCCTACCTTCACACTGTCCGTCCCCTACCTTCACCCTGTCCGTCCCCTACCTTCACACTGTCCGTCCCCTACCTTGACCCTGTCCGTCCCCTACCTTCACCCTGTCCGTCCCCTACCTTCACCCTGTCCGTCCCCTACCTTCACACTGTCCGTCCCCTACCTTCACCCTGTCCGTCCCCTACCTTCACACTGTCCATCCCCTACCTTCACCCTGTCCGTCCCCTACCTTCACACTGTCCGTCCCCTACCTTCACCCTGTCCGTCCCCTACCTTCACACTGTCCGTCCCCTACCTTCACCCTGTCCGTCCCCTACCTTCACACTGTCCGTCCCCTACCTTCACCCTGTCCGTCCCCTACCTTCACACTGTCCGTCCCCTACCTTCACCCTGTCCTTCCCCTACCTTGACCCTGTCCGTCCCCTACCTTCACCCTGTCCGTCCCCTACCTTCACACTGTCCGTCCCCTACCTTGACCCTGTCCGTCCCCTACCTTCACACTGTCCGTCCCCTACCTTCACCCTGTCTGTCCCCTACCTTCACCCTGTCCGTCCCCTACCTTGACACCGTAGGAGAACTTGAGTGCAGACCAGACCTCCTTGCTGTTCCAGTAGTATAGGTTGAGATAGCTGAATGGGACCATGATGCCGAAGTAAGCATCCATAAAGGCCAGACAGCCCAGGAAGAGGTCAGAGGAAGACGGCTCCTTTCGGTTATGGAGCAGAATCACAATGACTGAAACAGACAAAACATTGCCAGTTCATCAGTCATGCCATGGTTTTTTGAGACAGATGAAACCAGAATAAAGGGAGCAACCCCGGAAGGATGGAGTTGGATTTACGAGGGGTGAGATTGGTGCCCATGCTGGGGGATGATGCCTTGCAAGTGGAGGTACTTTCTCAAACACTCATTACATCGATCTGTTGTTCCAGCTCCTGTTTCACCTACCTAAGATGTTAGCAGGGAGTCCCAGTACAACATTAAATGTCTGAACAGCCAGGTCGAAAAGGATGCCCTGCTCCATCTCCTCACATCCCTCAAACACGCTGAAGGGACTGACTGTAGCATTCGTGACCAAGTCGCCGGCTGAGGCGTTGAGTGGGACGGTTGTAGAGATGGTGGTCAAGTTAAGGATTGAGTTCAGATGGAGTGGATCTTCCATGGTCAGAGCAGGAGTCTGGGCTCAATATGCCTCTGAGGGAGACAGAACAAACTGAACAAGATATCATTTATTAGATGTTTGAAATTTTTTGGGAATTAATTTTGTATGATTCTGCTATTTATTTTATTACATACCAAACTAGGTTTATGCAAGTGTGTGGCAGAGTGTGAGCAGTACCTGCTTTGAGGATAATAAGACATTACTTTTAGAGATAACAGACATATTGACTGATGAATTGAATATCCATATATAAAACATTATTCCTCATCACTACATTGTGCATGGATTTACAAAATCTAAGACAGTGGCAGCTAAACGTGACCAGCCAAAACTAATAATTTACAGTTGTGCTCAAAGGTTTGCATACCCTTGGAGAATTGGTAAAATATGTACCATTTGTAAAGAACAGATTAAGCAGGCAAAACATGTCTTTCATTTCTATGGGATTCACATTCAACTGTAGGTCATAACAGAATGGCACAATCATAAAACAAAACATGACAACAAAGAAAAATAGTTGTTGATGAGGTCCTGAATTCTTGCAGGTGGTATAGCTGCCCATTCGTCTTGGCAAAATGCCTCCAGGTCATGCAAAGATTGTCTTGCATGAACCGCACGTTTGAGATCTCCCCAGAGTGGCTCGTTGATCTTAAGGTCAGGAGACTGCGATGGCTACTCCAGAACCTTCACCTTTTCTGCTGTAACCACTTGGTCTTGTGCTTAGGGTCATTGTTATGCTGGAAAGTCCAAGAATGCAAATTGTCTGCCAGTATTTTCTGATAACATGCTATATTGATCTTGCCATACACTTTTACAAGATTCCCCGTACCTTAAGAGCTCACACACTCAAAACATCAGTGAGCCACCACCATGCTTCACAGTGGGGATGGGATTCTGTTCACTATAGGCCTTGTTGTCCCCTCTCCAAACATAGCGCTTATGGTTGTGACCATAATGCCCTATTTAGGTGTCGTCACTCCAAATGATAGTGTGTCATAAGCTGTGAGGCATATCAAGGTGTTGTCGGGCATATTGTAACTGGGCTTTTTTGTGGCATTGGTGCAGTAAAGGCTTCTTTCTGGGAACTCGACCATGCAGCTCATTTTGTATTGTCATATTGTGCTCCTTGAAACAACCACACCGTCTTTTTCCAGAGCAGCGTGTATTTCTCCTGAGGTTACATGTTCTTCTTAGTATCCTGAAACAATTCTTCTGGCAGTTTGGCTGAAATCCTTCATGGTCTACCTGACCTTGGCCTGGTATCAAGAGATCCCTGAATTTTCCTCTTCTTAATAAGTGATTGAACAATACTGACTGGCAGTTGCAAGGCTTTGGATATCTTTTTATATCCTTTTCTATCTATATAACGTTCCATTACCTTGTTTTTGGCAGTTCTTTTCTGCTCCCCATGGCTCAGTATCTAGCCTGCTCAGTGCATCCATGTGAGAGCTAACAAACACATTGACTATTTATACCCAGACATTAAGTGAGGGAAATTCAGCTTAAATTTCCATTTTCACCTTGTGTGTCTGTAACAAGGCCAAACATTCAAGGGTATGTACACTTTTGGGTGATTCAGGGCCTTTTGGGTGATTTCTGTTATCTTTATGATATAAAAAGGAGCCAAACAACTATGTGATAATAAATGGCTTCATATGATCACTATCATTAAATAAACCGTTTCTTTCATGATCAGTCATATTTTCAAAATCAATGCCAAAATCTCACAATTTCTGTCAGCGTATGCAAACTTATGAGCACAACTGTACATATCTGGCAGGTGCAGTATACATAGCTGGCACAAAATACTCATTCATCCGGTTGTTCACAAATTGATTGGTGACATAGTTGGGGTTTTGAAGGTCAGACAGCCCTTTCAAAAAGTGAAAATGGGTGTAAATAAAGCTGGAAAAGGTCAATTTATTTGTTTTTATTTCAGGCTGTAAGGCAAAAAAGAAAATTTTGGAAAGGAGTGATGACTTTCTATACCCACTGTATGTGCATTTTATGTTTCATTTTGATTTTGTATTTACAAAAATACCCTGATAACTGCCCCCAGCTTACCCAGACCAGCAATGTACTGTACATCTCATAATTTAGACTCACGGCAGATTCTAGCCACTCATAAAGTCCTGATTGTTAAGAGTGTTACAGAGATGTGCACTTTTAGTGTTGCCATTGGGTTCTTGTCATGATCAAGGCCCTTCTTGCCTGATTACTTAGGTTGGCCGATGGTCAGATCTAGTAACAGTCTTGGTGGTTCCCACCTCATTGGTTTTTTTACAGTGATGTAGCTCCCTGTGTCCATTTTTCAATGCTTTAGTGATATGCAGATGCCTTCCCCAAAACCTTCTAAACTCTCACAGAGACTTCCTTAGAATTCATGGTTGGTTTTTGCTCTGTAATGAACCCTACAGTATATGGACACGTGTGCCTTTCTAAACTGAATCCAATCCATTGAATTTGCCATAGGCGGGTGTCAGGCCCTGAATACAAGGAAGCCTCGAGAAATCTCTGTGGTTGTCTAGGGGAGCTAGTCTGGGCCTCACAGCAGGGTTGCCTCTAGGCATCTCTGTGTTTGGTTTTTGGTTGTCCCCAATTACAGGCAGCTGCCCTACTTTGCCTCTAATTGGGAATCATATTTAAGTTCTGTATTCCTCACTGTTATGTTGATTATTATTTATGCTGTGTGAATTCAGTTTGTGGTTTACCTATCCTTTTGATGTTTTGTTGCTTTAAAATAATAAATGAAGAAATATTTTTATATATAACAGCTGTGCGGCTCATGTCCTGTTCCACAACCGTGACAGCTGGACCAATCAGGTTCAAGAAATTTCAAGGATGGGCAAAAGACACAGGATCTGAGCTCAATTGGGAATAAATGCTTATACATGAGGTCTTTTTTCAAGTCTTTCAATGCAAAATTTAAATGCATTTTTGCCTTGTTATTATTATATATTTTGTTTATATTATTAGCAAAAAGAACTTTAAAATTATAGTTTGTCCAAAAATAATATTTTCCATTTAACCAGAGTTCTTCCTTCAGGCACATAGAGTAATTGTTGCCGGAACACGTAAGCCACTCACTTACTGAGTGAGTGGACTGTCACCGAAGTATGATTTTTGGGACAAACTATCTCTTTAGAGCAATTATAAATTAGGTCTATAACGCAAAATGTGAAGTATTTTTCAGAGTACTTCCCGAAAGAACTATATACTATGTCACATCTCCCCCTGAAACTGGGTACTGTAGCACTGGGACAAAAGAACATCTATCGTCATTTGCTAAAATTCTACACTTTTCAATAAATTTCCGTTCAAGTAAGACAACAAGCAAATTATTATTCCATCCAAATTGCTGTGAATTATCTTAGAACATCTTACAAATCCACCTAGCTTTGTGGCTGGCTAATGTGGACATGTGACAACATAAGCAAGAGCTCTCACTCACTCGTCTAAGAAAGCTGTTTAAAGTAAAGAATCTGGTCAGAATGTTTGGACTTTTCGGTGGTTCCCATAGCCTGTTAGAATGGGCCATGTGGTAAAGGCTATGGGTTTGACATATGCAGGCAGTACATAACCCTCACTCTCATCAGATAAAAGTTGGCTAACTGACACTGAAAGATTTCACTTTGTTATAAGAAATCTGTGGAAATGCAATTTCACTGTTCAGAAAAAGTAAGTAGACCCCTAGATTCAAGCTGCTGTTGCCCTTTTTGTCTGAAATAACATGTCTTGTAACTGTCTATCAGTCTTTTTAGCAGCTGGGAGGAATGTTTGCCCACTCTTCTTTATATTACGGCTTCAAATGTGTCGTGTTTGAAGGATTTCTTGCATATCTATTCCTGGATTCTTTTTTTTTAATCAGTTTTGTATTCTTCAGAATATAATTTTAACTTTGCCACTACATGACTGGTACTTTACTCTATGTTTCTGTGGTTATGTCCAAGATCTGTAAGGCATGTGTGGAAAGTGGGAGCAGACATACAATCCAGACCCACAATCCTTAGCAGAGCTTGTCTTCTAGCCGGCAGACTGCCTGAAGACACACATCTCACTGAACTGTTACATCAACCCTAATCATTTACCATCATTCACAGCATTAAGCAATTCATATCTACCCAGCGTAATACCTCAAAGATCAAGCAATGACCTTTAATATATTGACCTTCTTTGGAGAGCTGAAAGGTGTTGCCTTCACTGTCAAATCCTATCAGACCTTTATAAGTGTGTCGTATCTAGGGTTGATTTGGAATACTACTTTTCACAACCTAGAACATGTTTCTGTTTAAATAAAACTGCTTTGTATATAAAGTCTGTACCATATTACTGTTTTTATGTTGTTTTATGTCCTGCAATTCAAATCCGGGCCGCAAGGCCAACCGAGTAGCAGACACATCAGATTGTTCTGAATGGTCCTCTGGGTGCAGCGCTACTGTGGACCGCTACCATTTTAAAGTAGAAATTTTTCAGCCAATATCCAGCCCGGTACTCAGTTATGAGACCATGGCTCTTATCAGCAGGCATCTTTCAATGAAGAGCAATGAAAGTCCCACCCAGCAGACTACATTACATTAGTGGGAGACTCAGTGTCTGTGATGAAATTACCCTTTTGCCACTAGAGGTGTCTAATCTGTGGTAACATCAATGTGGTATGTTATAATCATGACGTATTTGAATGGTCTAACCTAGACGCTATTTATTACTTTATAACATGATTTAATTTGAAAGTTGCCGTAAACCACTGAAATACTTGTACAAACTGTGCAAGTCTTGTAATAACAACCATCTCATTATAAAATTATTAATAAACACGGAATATCACTTTTCAGTGTATGCTCTAAAATAGTCATCTAAAGAGTAGCGGCACCTTTTTCATGTGTAACCTGGCTAGTTGCTGTAATGGTTAAGATGTTTGTTTTGTAATCTTACAACAAGGATTAGTCAACAAGACAAATCGTTAATCCATAGACACTAGCCGTGGATGGTCAACAGCACGAGATGTGCTAGCGATCAGAGATAAAACGAATGCCAAGTGATGGCAGCATTTACAATGACCTCTGTGCCATGGACTGGGCCTCACTATTATTTCACTCTGTAATCCATCTTGATGCTGGTGCTGAAAATACGTGAATCTGAAATAGATTTTGAGGCTCACTAAAGGGCCCTGTTTGAACATGATGCTTGAAGAATGCTTATATTGGTGCCATTCATTGAAATTAATGTTTCACAAATGCCACATAATCATGCTACTGATATTAATTAATTCCATGCATGTCACATTACAATCACCTCTTAGGGCCTTTGTTGAGCTGTAATATCTTAACTGTGGTGGTGGACCTGTATTGATAAAAAGAAATATCTACTTCTGTCTGACTCTCGCATGAGAACAGCAGTGTGTGCTTGTATGTGGACCTCAGCCCCAGTGTGCTCTTCTGCCAGACAGAATAACACCTGCCAAACAGCAGTGGAGTCTCCCTCCAGGCTGTTGTTCTGTTTTGCTGTCTCTCTTACCCTCCAGACGGCTGAAGCTGAAACTATGTGTAGAAAACTGTGTGTGTGTGCATGGGTGTGCATGCGTCCTCGGGGCTGTTGTGTTATTGTGTCTCTGTTAAGGAACCCTCTGTGCAGATAGAAACCTCATGAGGGTTGACAATCACTGGAGAGCCGCCGATCTACAGAGTACACAGTGGTTCCACGTTTCCCCTAGATACAGATCTGGGATCAGCATTCCAACCCCAAAACCAACCATACCTCTCAGGGATTACGTCCTTATGGAACTGTTCTATTAGACGTGATAATGTTCAGTATAAACAGAAATTGGTTCAATTACGTTTGGTATCAGCATATCCCTGGTGCTACTTGTCCTTAATGACTCGTTATTACGTTACTCTTCAACATTTAATGGTTACCCTTTAAGGCTAACTTAGGGTTAAGTTAAGGCATGGTACTTTAAAAAAGGTAGTTAAACAAAGATAGTGTAAAAAAAGTCATTTTACAAAGGTAGTTTAACAAAAGCAGTGCAACAAATGCGGTGTAACGAAGTTAGTTTAAAATAGGTAGCATAACATAGGTAGTGTAACTAAGGCAGTGTAACGTAGGTAGTGTAATATTAGGTAGTGTAACTAAGGTAGTGTAATAATAGGTAGTGTAACTAAGGTAGTGTAATATTAGGTAGTGTAACTAAGGTAGTGTAATAATAGGTAGTGTAACTAAGGCAGTGTAATATTAGGTAGTGTAATATTAGGTAGTGTAACTAAGGTAGTGTAATAATAGGTAGTGTAACTAAGATAGTGTAACGTAGGTAGTGTAATAATAGGTAGTGTAACTAAGGTAGTGTAATAATAGGTAGTGTAACTAAGTGGCTATATAGCCTGTCTGTGACTACACTAGTAAACATTTTATATAGTATATAGAAGCCGATATAATGTTTATATTGTCAAACAACATTTTAAAATATGTGTCTACTCAAAATGTATTGTCCTAGGCTTGATCCTGTATTATCCTAACAACAAATTAATTTGGATGTTTTAATGGAAGAGACAAGAGCCATAATAGGATGATGCTCTGATGGCACAGCTGCCACTCTCAGCCTTCCACTTTCCCAGTCAATTTCATAGGCCACATTGTTTTATCATAATCCTAGGATTTTAATAGCCAATGTTTGAGGAAGGAAACGTGATGGGCTCTTGGCTTTGAAAGTTATTTTTGTGAATACATTTTCAGCAACCAACTAGAAGCGATTAGGAGTAACTGTCTGGTTCGTAGTTCACTTTGTCTGCTCAGTAATTTGATGTAGCAAACATTTTGGTTACTGGTCAGATGCTTTGACATCCACACAACAAGTCTCCTCAAAATGTGATGGGTCCTTTAATCAGAGTTTGCTTGTGTAACTACAATGAATCTCTAACACTTTTTTATTCTCTCCTGCCTGTACATATATCTCCCTTCAGTATTCAAAGTAACTTAAATTCAATAATCTCTGTCTTTGCATTGTGTTGAGAAGAGGACTTTAACTCTATCCCCATATGGATTTGGCAGGGATATATTTTTTGGTGTGTTGATATTAATATAAGTCAACTACTACTGAGACCAATGTTGTTAATCGCTCGCCAAAGTTAGGCTGGAGCCCTGGATTGTCATATAGCTCATGTATATTTTATACAAAAATGAAAGGCCTCTATAGTTGTCAATTTCCACTTAACATTGTGACTGATCCTAATAAAGAAATCAACACCTACCAAAATGTTGCAGTAGAATCAGAACGTTTACATTGTTTAATTCTGCAGGACTTGTTTTCCTGAAATGATCAGTGGTTTAAAATAAGCTATGGCAGTCTGTATCTGATTAATCTCCAGAGAGACGAGGCTGTGTGTACAGGGGAAACCCCCTCACCTGAGGATCACAGCAATATTAGCTCCTCCTTTTTTACACCTTGATAAAAGAGCTTGCAGGTCCCTGTCTTAGGAAGGCAGAGGCAATGCTTTCTTAGCAGAATCACATTGGGGAAAAACTTTGGACAGGTTGTTGCTAGATATGTCATTAAGTTAGTATCAGTGTGTACTATCAGCTAAGAGTCTGTTTCTCAGTTCTTTCTCAGAATCCATTCTCTGTCATTTTACAAATGTACATATCTGCTTGTTTCCGAATTTCTTCAGAAAGAAACTGAACCTCATTTGCAGTCTGCTTTTGCAGAAAATGTATTTGTTGTGAGAGATGAAAGGCAAATTTGTTTTATGTCACTTCAAGGCTCCTAAGCTCCCGTGTTATGTCACTACAAGGCTCCTATGCTCCCGTGTTATGTCACTTCAAGGCTCCATTGCTCCCATGTTATGTCACTACAAGGCTCCTATGCTCCCGTGTTATGTCACTTCAAGGCTCCATTGCTCCCATGTTATGTCACTACAAGGCTCCTATGCTCCCGTGTTATGTCACTTCAAGGCTCCATTGCTCCCATGTTATGTCACTACAAGGCTCCTATGCTCCCGTGTTATGTCACTTCAAGGCTCCATTGCTCCCATGTTATGTCACTACAAGGCTCCTATGCTCCCGTGTTATGTCACTTCAAGGCTCCATTGCTCCCATGTTATGTCACTTCAAGGCTCCATTTCTTTCTAACAGCGATGGTTCAGTGAACCACACCTGATGCAGGACCAATTCCAATGCCTGAAGGCTTGTTTTGTTGGCAACCTTTACCTCTGTCCCCTGTGGGATCACTTCACTCAGACAGCTACACATATAGATTCAAGTTGTTTGTCATAGAAAACCCAGTGAGACAACAGCCTTATTAATCAGTTGTGTTTTTTCATGGTTGAGACATAATAACCATTTAACAGGATGACTGTACAATTTACAGATGGAGTGGTTTGGTTCAGAAGCAGATTAAATATCGAAATATACAATTATTGTGCAAAATGAATACGAATATATTGTTTTTATTTTGGAATATGAGGCAATAACAATGGACTGGAATATAAAGTAATCTGTTAGCCCAGACAGATAAGGAATGATTGAGATGATGACTGACCATTAAGTCGTTGTAAGGTAAAAACCTCAGCATCTAAATTAATCTTTCCAGTCAAGGAATATCTACCGCATCTAGCTTATAATTTGAACTCACCCGAAACTCGCCAATTTGAAGGTGAACACTGGAACACAGCAGTGAACATAAATCGCCCATGAACTGTAAACACTATTTATTGTTAACATGTTGTGATCAACTTTCTTTTCATACTCAATGACAAAATCCTCTGATATAATCTCATAAATTATCAAGCATCATTGAGAAATGTAATTTAATTCACTGTTGATAGTGAATTAATTCCATCAATTTCATAAATGTTGGACCCCAGAAAAACTTGTCATCACTGATGGGAGAAGCTAATGGGGACCTTCATAAAATAAAACATACCTAAGATTGTAGCATCGTAATAATAATGGAATAAGTGAAAAACATACCAAAGCAGAGACGATGTTCTGTCCTTCTGGGTTATGTCTCAGTCCTTTAACTGTAAGGCATAATCAATCTATCTCAATCTGAATCAGGGGTTCATTTATAAATTCTCTGAAACCATAGAGATTGGAAGTACCAGGGGAGCACAAGGCAAGAAGGGGAGGATCTCCCAGAGTTTCTGGACTGTACACCACAGAGACCGACGTGAGGTGGATGAGGTGTTTGTTTGCTAGCGGCTCAGGGTCTACTACAAAACAGAAAACTCTGCACGATGCCCAGTCTCTTCACAGTGGGATTTAAAGGTGCACATACAGTAGGGAGGATAGGGAGGTTTATATCAATCAAGTCCATTCTCATGTCGACCCACCTAACCTTTAGACATACCATATGAACATGCACACCTGCTTCTGCTCCACCTCATCCACTCTCACCTTGGCTGTCGTTATAGCTGGAGATACAGTGGGCAGGTACAAAAACAACAGCAGTCTCAGCCCAAGAATGAGTGTCCACAGTGTCAACACAAGAATGAGTGTCCACAGAGTCAACACAAGAATGAGTGTCCACAGTGTCAACACAAGAATGAGTGTCCACAGTGTCAACACAAGAATGGGTGTCCACAGAGTCAACACAAGAATGGGTGTCCACAGTGTCAACACAAGAATGAGTGTCCACAGAGTCAACACAAGAATGAGTGTCCACAGTGTCAACACAAGAATGGGTGTCCACAGTGTCAACACAAGAATGGGTGTCCACAGAGTCAACACAAGAATGGGTGTCCACAGTGTCAACACAAGAATGGGTGTCCACAGTGTCAACACAAGAATGGGTGTCCACAGTGTCAACACAAGAATGGGTGTCCACAGTGTCAACACAAGAACAAGTCTCCACAGAGTCAACACAAGAATGAGTGTCCACAGTGTCAACACAAGAATGGGTGTCCACAGTGTCAACACAAGAATGAGTGTCCACAGTGTCAACACAAGAATGGGTGTCCACAGTATCAACACAAGAATGGGTGTCCACAGTGTCAACACAAGAATGAGTGTCCACAGTGTCAACACAAGAATGAGTGTCCACAGTGTCAACACAAGAATGGGTGTCCACAGTGTCAACACAAGAATGGGTGTCCACAGTGTCAACACAAGAATGAGTGTCCACAGTGTCAACACAAGAATGGGTGTCCACAGTGTCAACACAAGAATGGGTGTCCACAGAGTCAACACAAGAATGGGTGTCCACAGTGTCAACACAAGAATGGGTGTCCACAGTGTCAACACAAGAATGGGTGTCCACAGTGTCAACACAAGAATGGGTGTCCACAGTGTCAACACAAGAACAAGTCTCCACAGAGTCAACACAAGAATGAGTGTCCACAGTGTCAACACAAGAATGGGTGTCCACAGTGTCAACACAAGAATGAGTCTCCACAGTATCAACACAAGAATGAGTGTCCACAGAGTCAACACAAGAATGGATGTTCACAGTGTCAACACAAGAATGGATGTTCACAGTGTCAACACAAGAATGGATGTTCACAGTGTCAACACAAGAATGGGTGTCCACAGAGTCAACACAAGAATGGATGTTCACAGTGTCAACACAAGAATGGGTGTCCACAGTGTCAACACAAGAATGGATGTTCACAGTGTCAACACAAGAATGAGTGTCCACAGTATCAACACAAAAATGAGTGTCCACAGTATCAACACAAGAATGGGTGACATAATCCTTGTGGCACAATTAGCAGTCTATTTAGTTGATAGTAGAGCGGACATCATAGTTACAAGGCAAACTACGAGACATCTCTCATGTAGCTCAGAGGATCATCAGTACTTACACAACAAAGGGGTGTGCTGAGACACAACACAGCTGTCTCATGTCAACAATTCATGTTCCCTTCCTAAGTGTTGGCAAATTGCCCCTCCTTCCCCCAAGAGGTTAATTAAAGGGTCATGGTAAATTATTCTTTCAAGAGTGCTGGCCACATGACTAAAGAGCAAAGAACGGTTACACTGATGGTTTAGGCAGATTAACGAATGTTCAGAGGACCCAATGATACCATTCAAACATGTGTGTCACAAACAAAGACCCGATCCCCTCTCCCACATTTATAACACTGTCAACACCTCTGGCATTCCACTACACAAAGACTCTGTACTTTTCCATGAACTCAATACTTTACTTGAAATATACAATGTACAATCCATTAAAACATGACCAGAAGACAACCCATGATAAATGAAGAGAGGAGTCTTTGCCACTTCTCATGAATAAAAAGGTATATTTTAGGCTTTTCGTTTAAAGAATTATATTGAGGTTTAGGGTTAGAATAAGGGTAGGGGTTAAGAATTCAGAGGTTTAGGTATTGGTTTTGGGGTTGTTTTGGGTAGCAGTATTCATTTTAGTGTTAGGGGATAGAGAATATATACTTTTTTTAGGAATTGATTTTAGTTCCAAGAATATCCTCACAAATGAAGTAATGTGTTTGTGTGTGTGTGTGGGGGGGGGGGGTGTGGTTAAACAATAATAATTATAACAATTAATTAAAAATGTCAGTTGGTGGGTGAGTGGTTAAACAACACTCAATTCAGTTTCTGGTTTGTAGTTCGAATTAAATTGTTACCCTCCATTGTTCCAGAACCCAAACATGCCAAGGTGGCTGAGCTAAATCACTCCCACCCACACAGCAGACCTCAGCACTACCACCCACACAACAGACCTCAGTACTACCACCCACACAGCAGACCTCAGCCCTACCACCCACACAGCAGACCTCAGCACTACCACCCACACAACAGACCTCAGTACTACCACCCACACAGCAGACCTCAGTACTACCACCAACACAGCAGACCTCAGCACTACCACCCACACAGCAGACCTCAGCACTACCACCCACACAGCAGACCTCAGTACTACCACCCACACAGTAGACCATCATCCCTACCACCCACACAGCAGACCTCAGCACTACCACCCACACAGCAGACCTCAGCACTACCACCCACACAGCAGACCTCAGCACTACCACCCACACAGCATACCTCAACACTACCACCCACACATCAGACCTCAGCACTACCACCCACACAGCAGACCTCAGCACTACCACCCACACAGCAGACCTCAGCACTACCACCCACACAGCAGACCTCAGCCCTACCTTCCACACAGCAGACCTCAGCACTACCACCCACACAGCAGACCTCAGCACTACCACCCACACAGCAGACCTCAGCCCTACCACCCACACAGCAGACCTCAGCCCTACCACCCACACAGCGGACCTCAGCCCTACCACCCACACAGCGGACCTCAGCCCTACCACCCACACAGCAGACCTCAGCCCTACCACCCACAAAGCAGACCTAAGCACTACCACCCACACAGCAGACCTCAGCACTACCACCCACACAGCAGACCTCAGCCCTACCAACCACACAGCAGACCTAAGCACTACCACCCACACAGCAGACCTCAGCACTACCACCCACACAGCAGACCTCAGCAGTGGTATTTTAGATAGGCTGGTCAAGAATCACTCTTGCAAACAAAAAAAGTATTCAAATGACGTCCCCTGAAATAGGAGGTGTTGTCACTGTCCTTGCTGAGACGTCACCTCCATCATACTCACTCCACTAGTCCCATCATGGCCGACTTGGAATGGGTATTCAACTAGAGTACTCAAAGAGAGTTCCACTCCAGTTTTTCATTGCCTGCCCCCAATCAGGGACTTATTTAGACCTGTGACATCAACTAATGATGAGATAGAACAGAAAAGATATCAATTATAGGAGCCTAGACACAAACATTTCACTACTTGAAAAAACATCTGCTGTAATGTGTATGTGGCTAATGGGACTTGATGAGTGCAGTTGGATATTTACTATCCATAAATTCTGCATTGAGCAATGTCTAAGATCCCTCCCACACTGTTTGTCAATCTCATAAAATATTTTGGAAAAAGAGTCAATGTTGTTGTCATGTCAATGCGCCGGTGCTGGAGCACAGAATGAAGGAGTGTCAATAGCTTTTTCAGGAGCCAGTCATTTTTGAGGTCACTGTTTGCAGTGCGTTAAAGCAACAAACAAGTGAAGAAGGAAACCACAGTGTTGACCTCTTACAGAGAGTTTGCTTGTCTACCTGCATGTTATTTGTGTTTTTTGGGATTCTTGAGACGCGTTTCTGTGTGTATGTGTGTGTGAAAGAGAAAGAGGCACAGGCAGACCACACACTGCCTGCCTGTGTGTGCAATCTCTGAGTATCAAATAGTGTTTGAATTGATTGCCCCACAAATAAATGCTTTAACCTTTCCACCACGATTAAATGAACCCAATGTTCTGTTGTCTTCCTATCTGGACTCAATGACACAACATCACCCTAGAAAGAAAGAAAAAAACTAAACACACATTGGTTTTTCTATCATTGCGGGGACCAGAACAATGATTCCTTAGTTTCCTTATCTCCTAACCTAACCTTAACCCTTACCCGTATCTTAGCCTTGTTAACCTAACCCATAATCCCCAAAGCTAAAACCAAAGTTAAAACGAACCCAATTCTCACAATAACAACCCAAACCTAACAGGTAAAACTGAAACAGCCCTTGACATTATAGGGATCAAATTGTCAGGATTTGCTGTGCTTTGGGGTCCTTAGACGTATAGTAAAACCATTTCTCACACACCCTTGTGTTACTGCGGTGGGTGGTAATATCCTCGGGTGACTGTAGAGGGCAGTAGTGATCTGCAATTGAGAGTTGAAAAGTTGAATTGAAAATAAATGGCCTGGAGATTTTGACACACACTTAAGAATTACACACACCGTTTGTTCAATGTCAATTGTGGGATGAGTGATTGCTTCTCCTCATTTATTCTCTCTTTCGCTCGCTCATTTCTGCTCACAACTCTCTAATTCTCTTTACCCAAAAGTTTCCTCTGTCTTCTGTCTTCTCACTTTCTCTCTCTCTGTCCACTAGCATCAGATGTCTCAGTGTGCGCTGTGAGACATAAAGTGAAGTGTCTGAGAAATATTGTTCCTATGCACGCGCGCACACACACACGCTTGCGCACGCTTCATCCCAGCATGGTTATGTAACAGAATGAACCTGCGTGGACTGCATCACTTCCAAAAGATGCGTCACGGACATTATATTCCTGAAATAGAATGATGTCCTGTGTTCTGTTCACTGTAATGCGGTTGTTTCACCGTAAAATGCTCTAACTGGATTTAATTCTGTCTGGCTATTGCAGGTCACAGACACATGGCTACACGTGGGGATTCACTCAGAATTAGAGCCTAATCTCTTCCTGCCTTCTGACCGGGGCCCATTGGAATAAGTTGTCATTTATGATGCAGACATTAAGCCTGGAGGCAGATGTGTCCCTAAAACAGTTTTGCCTGGTCTGTCTCTGTTTCATTCGTCTGATTTCAGAGGAATCATGTAGAAGCGCGCACACACACACGCACGCACTCACGCACGCACTCACGCACGCACACGCACGCACGCACTCACGCACCCCCTCTGCAGATGCAGAACTGCAGAAACAGGATAACATCACTATTCTTTACACAGAAATGCGAGCGTGCACACACACACACTCACAAACACAAAGCCTGTATATCGAACACAATACATGAATACATGAACTCATTTATGATTCATGGCTGGAAATGAAAAGTGATAAATGAAAACAACCTTGGGAAATGTCACACCGTGAAACTGTTCAGCGTCACAGGGAACAGCCAATAACTGACCCAGAATGAGTGGACGTATCTGGTTGGATAATGAAGGCGAATGAAGCACATATAAACTTGGGCCAATAATTTCATACTGAAACTAATCAACATCTAGTGTGAATGGAAAATTGCAGTTTTCTTAGTGAAAAATCTATAGATAAAAATATTGTATTCTTAAATCCAAGACTTTTAGCCTTGATCAGAATTGTTGTACAACTAACACAGGGAACATCACCAGAGGAAGATTGATCAGTTAGTACAGGAAATGTGTAATTTCTCTTCTTCATTTCCTGCCATTACTTGTCTACATCGGGCTTGGTGCTGTACATATTTTTCCATTACATTCAGGGTATACAATTATTTTACCCAGGTTTTTTACTCCAATTTTGTGATATGCAATTTGTAGTTAAGGTTCTGATTCATTGCAGAAACTCCCAGCAAACTTGGGACAGTCAATATTAATCTCAAAAAACATCCAATGCTGTTCTGGTTCTTGTAGTACTGTTTTCTTTACAAGGACATCTGTGCCACAATCCTTAAGAGACAAAGGTGACAAATCCTTCTAACTTGATGAATCTCATAGGCACCCAAGGAATTTCTAGAGCACAATGTTGCAAGGCAATAGTAAACCTCAATCTAGACGATGCTGGCCAATTGCGTCACCCTCCAAGAACAGTGTTCTCCAACATTCTAAATGGAAGAACTGTGAAAATGTCATTTCCTCCTACAGCTGGCCAATCAAATTGAGTAATCAGGGGAGAAATGCCTTGGTCAGGGAGGTGACCATGAACACTAGCAAAGTTCTAGAGTTCCTGCGTGGAGCGAAGGGAGAACCTTCTAGACAAACATCTCTGCTGCACTCCACCAATCAGGCCTTGATGGTAGAATATTCAGACTGAAGCCACTCCTAAGTGACAGGCATCGGAAAGTACGCTTGATGCTTGTCATAAGAATTTTGAAGGATTCTCAGACCGTGAGAAGCAACATTCACTGGTCTGATGAAACCAAGATTGAACTCAGGCCCTCACATCTCTGTGGTGAAGGGGATATTTTTGTATTGGCAGGGACTGAGAGACTAGTCAGGACCAAGAGAAAGATAAACAGAGTATAGTACACACAGACGCTAGATGAAAACCTTCTCCAGAGTGCTCAGGTCCTCAGAAGCATGAAGGTTTACCTTCCAACAGAAAGAACCATAAACACAATGCAGGAGTGTCAACAGGTCTGTGAACATCCCTGAGTGGCCCTACCAGAGCCTGGTTCCCCATCCAACCTGGCCAGGACCAGACAAAAGGTTCAGAATACTTATGTAAATGTGATAACTCTAAAAAATCTACAAAACTGCTATTGCTTGGTAAGGTGGTTATGTATGTGTACATTGATGCTCGGTAATGTGGTTACGCGTGTACAATGATGCTTAGTAATGTGGTTATCCATGTATATTGATGCTTAGTAATGCGGTTATGCATGTATATTGATGCTTGGTAATGTGGTTATGCGTGTCTACCTTGATGCTTGGTAATGTGGTTATGTGTGTGTACTGATGCTTGGTAATGTGGTTATGAGTGTATACTGATGGTTGGTAATGTGGTTATGTGTGTATACTGATGGTTGGTAATGTGGTTATGTGTGTATACTGATGGTTGGTAATGTGGTTATGTGTGTATACTGATGGTTGGTAATGTGGTTATGTGTGTATACTGATGGTTGGTAATGTGGTTATGTGTGTATACTGATGGTTGGTAATGTGGTTTTGTGTGTAAGGTGTGTGGTTGTAAGGTGTGTACATTGATGCTTGGTAATGTGGTTGTATGCGTACATTGACGATAAATCACTTGAATCCATTTTAGAATAAGGTTGTAATGGAACAAAATGAAATTAAGTAAAAACAAAAACAAAAAAAAAGTTTTTTTGATAAATACCATTTGGTTGTGATATGGTCCACTGGACCACGGAAGTACACAGTCTGCTTCATAATGCTTACCAATTGAGGAATATTTTGCAAGTGCATTTATAGGAAGCAGCACAATCAATCATCAATCCAGCTTCAGGCAGACAGCTGTATAGCACTGAAAATACAAAATCTGGCTCAAGCCACAGCTCCAGTGCAACCCGTCCAACATTTTAGTCATTTAGCAGGGGTTCTTATCTACAGTAGAGACTGCATACACTGTGTTACTTTTGGTAATCACATCCCACTGGAAACAAACCCCCAACACTGACGCTGAAAGTGAAACGTTCGAGCTGAGCTACATGGGAGCCTGCCATAGACAGATATTATCCAGAATGTGTGAAGAACCACTTCAAATGCCTCCTAGAGTGTGTACCACTCAATGGGCGCCCTGTTCTTCATATAATTCAATATGCTCCTGATTTAAGATTACATCAGTTTACTTTAAATGGATTTAATCACATTACATCTTCTCACATCTTTTTCAGAGCTGATTTGTTAAAAGATCAAGTAATGGGACAAATAGGAGAATTATGCTGTCAGTGACATGCCCTGTTTTTTGTAAGAACCGGCACGATATCTTACATGCTGATTGGGGAATCCTACCAGACACATTCCAATCCAATTATTGAATGATGCCCCCCAATGAATGACCATAATCACAGCCATTAATGACCCAATTTGTTTAGCTTAAGTCCATGTTAAGTTTACTTACCTTGGCTACAAGTGGAGCTCTATGGGCTCTTGTCAGAAATAGTGTACTATTCCAGGTCCTGCACTCAGTTGAATGAAAGCGTTTTAAATACAGCAGCGGTAGGTAACTCAGGTCCTAAAGTGGCCAAAGTGAATTTACCCAGACAGGTGTGTTGAATTTAGGCAATCACTGAACAGATTAATTAACTCAGTTAGTCAGGCGTAGTGCTATTTGGAAGAGAATACTAGGCTGCACTCCAGTTTACAGAGTAGACAGACCCTCAGCCCTAGAATGATGTTAAGACCAAGCTGAGTGCCCATGCCCAATCAAAAGAGCCATGATTGGAGATTGCAAACTCGCTACAGAGTGTTCACAACTGATCATCACTTCACCATTGTGTTATTATACTCAGTATATTCTATACAGTTCTGCCTGCTTTGTACTGATTGAAGAGTACAGAACCACCACCCTGAGGCTTGTGATGTGTATGTCCTTGGTTCCTTGGCGTTGGTTGTGAAAAAAAGCTGAGCCACATAAGACCACCGCATTGTCTATGTACAATACAATACTGTAAAGCACAGTTTTCATACATGACTACCAACCATAATTACATCGCTAATTTATTCCAAATGCTAGTAACCACAATTGGTAAGAGGTGGTGTGAACACTAGAAAACCAGAGGAGGAAATCAGAGACCCTGGAGATGGTCAAAATCAAAACCCCAAATCAATCTACTGAAATCATTTTTATGATGCAGGCTTTACACTGTCCAAAACCTGGTGTCATTCCAACCATATTTCCAAAAATGTTGGGATGCTGTATACAAGGCAAATAAATGCAGAATGCAATGATTGTACAAAGAAAACAAATCCTTTAATGACCTGTGACTTACCAACGACCTGAATGAGTTCTACTGCAGATCTGAAAGACAAAAGGACAGTCCTGACAACCTACCTTCTCCCTGTGTGTCCTGCCATCAACTTCAACCCTCCACCATTGGGGCCCCCATACACACTCACCCATCCCAGCCATCCCCACCAACATACCTTCATCCCCACAATGGAACTTTCAATCCTGAAGGGGGAAGTTAACAGACCGTTCAAGACACAGAACCCCCATTTTTAAATAATGAATTAGCATTTTATTGCATGACATAAGTATTTGATCACCTACCAACCAGTAAGAATTCCAGCTCTCACAGACCTGTTAGTTTTTCTTTAAGAAGCCCTCCTGTTCTCCACTCATTACCTGTATTAACTGCACCTGTTTGAACTCGTTACCTGTATAAAAGACACCTGTCCACACACTCAATCAAACAGACTCCAACCTCTCCACAATGGCCAAGACCAGAGAGCTGTGTAAGGACATCAGGGATAAAATTGTAGACCTGCACAAGGCTGGGATGGGCTACAGGACAATAGGCAAGCAGCTTGGTGAGAAGGCAACAACTGTTGGCGCAATTATTAGAAAATGGAAGAAGTTCAAGATGACAGTCAATCTCCCTCGGTCTGGGGCTCCATGCAGGATCTCACCTCGTGGGGCATCAATGATCATGAGGAAGGTGAGGGATCAGCCCAGAACTACACAGCTGGACCTGGTCAATGACCTGAAGAGAGCTGGGACCACAGTCTCAAAGAAAACCATTAGTAACATACTACGCCGTCATGGATTAAAATCCTGCAGCGCACGCAAGGTCCCCCTGCTCAAGCCAGCGCATGTCCAGACCCGTCTGAAGTTTGCCAATGACCATCTGGATGATCCAGAGGAGGAATGGGAGAAGGTCATGTGGTCTGATGAGACCAAAATAGAGCTTCTTGGTCTAAACTCCACTCGCCGTGTTTGGAGGAAGAAGAAGAATTAGTACAACCCCAAGAGCACCATCCCAAACGTGAAGCATGGAGGTGGAAAAATCATTCTTTGGGGATGCTTTCTGCAAAGGGGACAGGACGACTGCACCGTATTGAGGGGAGGATGGATGAGGCCATTTATCATGAGAACTTGGCCAACAACCTCCTTCTCTCAGTAAAAGCATTGAAGATGGGTCGTGGCTGGGTCTTCCAGCATGACAACGACCCGAAACACACAGCCAGGGCAACTAAGGAGTGGCTCCGTAAGAAGTATCTCAAGGTCCTGGAGTGGCCTAGCCAGTCTCCAGACCTGAACCCAATAGAAAATCTTTGGAGGGAGTTGAAAGTCCGTATTGCCCAGCGACAGCCCTGAAACCTGAAGGATCTGGAGAAGGTCTGTATGGAGGAGTGGGCCAAAATCCCTGCTGCAGTGTGTGCAAACCTGGTCAAGAACTACAGGAAACGTATGATCTCTGTAATTGCAAACAAAAGTTTCTGTACCAAATATGAAGTTCTACATTTCTGATGTACCAAATACTTATGTCATGCAATAAAATGCAAATTAATTATTTAAAATTCATACAATGTGATTTTCTGGACTTTTGTTTTAGATTCCGTCACTCACAGTTGAAGAGTACCTATGATAAAAAATACTTTGTAAGTGGGAAAACTTGCAAAAACGGCTGTGTATCAAATACTTATTCTGCCCTGTTATGGAAATTTTGAACTAAGGTGCATTTGAGAAATGTCTGTCTTTCTATTGGCTGGTATGTAAATCTGTACTTTGATTGTGACACACATGTCTGTATAATATCAGAGGATTATTAGGTATTCCTGCCTAGAAGAAGGATGTATTCTTTGTCGTCCTATACATGTATGAATGAGTTACTAGTTAAAGATGCCGAGAGGGTTCTGGTGTTTGAATAGGAGACATCCTTGACCGGCACGGGTGGATTAGAGGGGTACTCGTAAATCTGTATAACCCTTTAGTGTCTCTGTTGACTATCCAGACATTGGGTCTCCTCAGGAGTTGAGAAGGATAAGGTGGGGGGACAGCCCGCCCTTTGGGGTAAACAGATGGCAGCATCTTAACACACCCCTTTTCTATGTAATAAATACTGTTGAAATTATGTTTTGAGTCAGAGACTCCTCAGACGATTATATGTGTGTAAGCGGTTGACGCGTCTCTCATATGTGCATAATAGTTAATAAAACTGTTCGAATGTACAAAGAGAACTTTGTCTCTGTGTTCCTTACTCCTAGTGTCGATACATTGGAATTTCCATCACACCCCACTGTACATATATTATAAATAGGTTTATATGTAAAAAGTTATTTTATTTATTTGTACGTTGTATTTGCTATACCATATGGGGTATAGTAACTTAAAACAGGATTTGCCAACAAACAGTGCTCAGACCAATATTGCATTTTTTTATTAAAAAATGTTTGTCAGGGGTGATGTTAAGAATCGATCTGTAAACACAGACGTTTTCTATTAATTGTATAATCAGCTCCTACATGCTGATTGGGCATACTACCAGCGTCATTCCAATTATGTAATTATGACACAATAAATAAGGACCAATTACCTTAATCACAGCCATTAGTGGTGAGACACTTGCCACCCTACAACAAGGAAAACAAACAACTTGAACCTCAGAGAGACTCGTTTAGCAATGTCTGGCTATTGGAGGTGATTAGGATTAAACAGGAAATTAACTATTTTAATTAAACAAAGGAAACATTAGTAATTCACCCTCAAGCTCCCAACTGGCCTGTCTCTTTGTGATAACAAATCTTATTTAAGTTTTTCAGAATCAATATGGTCTTTTAAAAATGCAAGTTATTTTGAGTATTGCCCACTAAAGTTGATTGCAAAAAGGGAAACCAAAATAAATACCCACACCAAAGTGGAGCAAACCTAACAGGGGAAAACAAAATGTCTGGGCCTGTATTACAGTAATTCACTAAATGAGACAAGCTAAGTTGCTGATCTCTCATCACTGTGTATTCCTTCTTAATTAGTGTGCCAGCAGGTGACACTTCTTCAGGCCTACAGAGGCAACACATTCAGTGTGAATGTCTGTGATTGAAAATGTGTTCAAAATGCTGTAGCAGGTATTGAAAGTCACCTTAAAAGTGTGGTTAAAGAATGTGAAATAGAAAGTGCGTACTAATGTAATGCACTAATGTAGCCAGCAGCACACCAAGGTTACAAATATGTAGCTGTGGATGCATACTACTTTACCAAACAGAGATTTGTCATGTAGCTACAACATCTCAGCTTTTAGCTATATAGGAAGCTTTCTTTAAAACAGTCTACACCAAATTGTCAATGTCAAATAAATGTACCAGCGTAGCAAACTGTGTAGTAAACATATTTCTAATATGTCAAATCACCAAACTTAAAAATATATATGTTAGTGTTTTATACTGAATCACATAAAGCAAATAAATACTGTTGAAAGGGCATTTGTAGAACTATATACAGTATAATATATTATTTAAAATCTGTATTATAGCTCAATAAGAGTCAATTGAATGTCTGTGTTTTTAAACCTGCAATGCTGAACATACAAAAAATGGTAATGCATAATTAAAATAATAATTTATAGAAATACAGCTCTGAAAGAATTAAGAGACCACTGCACCTTTTTCTTTCCTTTCCCAAAAAATTGAAAGGGAAAGTTTTGAGTGAGGAACAGAAGCGTTCAATTTGCATCTGGCAAATAAATGACCAGTCTATAATTGTAATGGTAAGTTTATTTGAACAGTGAGAGACAGAATAACAACAAAGAAATCCAGAAAAACGCATGTCAAAAATGTTATAAATGGATTTGCATTTTAATGAGTGAAGATGGCAATGTTGCAAGTGATTCATTAAAACAAGCAGTTGAAGCACATACTTAGTTTTAAACCATATACTTCATTGGACGTGTTACCAACATCTATTCTAAAGGACCTTTCAGCTTCCTCTAATTAGCTAGGTCTACACAATCGAATAAAATAACTTTCACTAGTTCACCATTCACCATGTTTACGCCCTATGTGTATTTCCTTGTGTCCTCCTTCTCTTTGTGTTCTCATCGTTTGACATCCTGAGATTGTGTCCTCCTTCTGTGAGCAGAATAGCTTCCAGTAACACTGTCACACGTCTCTGTGTGTCAGAAGGTGCATCCAAAATGGCGCCCTATTCCCAAAGCGGTGCACTGAGAGTAAAAGAAGCGTATTCCCAGGGAATATGGTGCCGCACGGGACAAACTCCCTGTCTGAAACTCACTTGACACCAGCATGAAACCCTGTCATGCCCTCTAACCAGAGTGACTTTCACTTAAAAATAAGAATCAAAAGAAAAAACAACCAAAATAAATCTTAAAATGAGACAAACACTGTCCGAGATATTTTTGTATTTGAATCATTATATTCAATATGTATGGAATAATTATAGTTTCAGGGACATAACATTTATATAGTTGACCCAATAAATGTAACCCAATAAAAAGTTTACAATGTTGACTTGTCTGCCTTCATGGCATTTTTAAACCCCTCAACTGTCTATATAGAGTATATGCCCACTTTGAATTTGATGCCGAGTTTCAAAAAAGATGGGACAGAGGCAACAAAAGACTGGAAAAGTTGTGTATTGCTAAAAAAACTAAACCTGGTAGAATATCACACAACTAATTAGGTCAATTGGCAACAGGTCAGTAACATGATTGGGTATTAAAAGATCAATCCAGAGAGGATGGGCCTGTCTTAAGTGAGAAAGGGGAGGGGTTCACCACTCTATGAAAGACTGTGCAGGCAAATAGGGCAACAATTTAAGAATAACAAGACAATGCCAAACCACATTCTAACTTTCAAAACTACAGCAATTGGTCTCCTCCGTTCTCAAATGCTTAAAGTGTATTGTTAATAGAAGAAGTGATTAGATTCAACTTTATTGTCATTGAACAGTGCAAGAAGAGTTTATCAAAATGCAGTTTGCCTCTAACCAGAAGTGCAAATAGAGGAGAGCAGAAAAATGTATTAAGTATATGTATATTACAAGTGGAATGTAAGGATGTACAATTAATGCAAATGCATTACATATGGCAATTCTAAATGTGCTGTGGACGATTTACAGGCAATTTACAGGTATTAAGTATAATGTATGTACAAGTGAGATTAATAGATGTGGCAGTTCTCGATGGCATTCTAAATGTGCAGTTGAGGCAAATTGAAGGAGTAGGGTAGCATGTGCAACTGAAATGCAGGGATCGCAGCAAGGAGGTTCCCGAGGTAGATGTGTGTATGTAATTGAAAATGCAAGTAAAGAGAGACCTGTACAGCCTGCCTGATGGGAGGGGGGCAAACAGATTCTGGCATGGGTGTGAAGGGTCCCTGGTGTTGCCAAACGCCCTGTGCACTACTTGTGCTGGAGGTCTACGATGGCTGGGAGCTGGGTACCCGTGATGTGCTGGAGGTCTACGATGGCCGGGAGCTGGGTACCCGTGATGTGCTGGAGGTCTACGATGGCTGGGAGCTGGGTACCCGTGATGTGCTGGAGGTCTATGATGGCTGGGAGATGGGTACCCATGATGTGCTGGGGGTCTACGATGGCTGGGAGATGGGTACCCGTGATGTGCTGGGCATTTTTCATCACCCTTTGCAGGGCCTTCTGGTCGGCTTCGGAGCAACCGACAAACCACACAGAGGCACAGTTAGTCAGAATGCTCTCGATGGTGCAGTAGTAGAAGCTCACAATGATCTTGGAGGACAGACAGCCTTCTTCAGCCTCCTCAAAAAGTACAGGCACTTCCAACTGTGTTGCTGGCATCAAATTTTAAAGGGCATGTGTTTTTGGGCATGGTATGTAGACCCCCATTACAACAATAGGTGTGACCTCCCGAGGGAAGTAAAAAGGCCGGCATCAAATCATCAGGTATTCCAGATTGGTTGAGAGGTGACTCCCGGTTTAGTTAGTGTTATATCATTTCTAAATTTGTTATTAGCATGTAAGGATTCAAAAGTTAATTGACTCCATATATAGTCAAATTAGCCTATATTTAATATATACAATTTGGTAAGGGTAATTGAGAATAATAAAAAGATTGGTTAAAAGGACTCAGGGCCCACCCATATGGCATCAACGTGCGAGAGTGGGTCTACATGCATAATTTTATGTGTTATTTTATTTCAGTTTTGACGGCTTCAGTAAAAAAATAAAGAAAAAAATAGAGGAATACCCTTGAATGAGTTGGTTTGTCCAAACGTTTGTCTAGTACTTTATTTATATGTAAGAAATAAGGCATGATGGGTGTGGTAATTAACCAGTAGGAGTTGTTCTTGTTGTTATTATCCCACTTTTGGGTAAGATGTGTTGTTGCTGTCCCTTGAACAGAAGTGGTTGGTTTTCTGACGGATGGTCAAGCCCCATGATGTGTCTTTGCACAAATTTAAAACACAAACGTTAAATCATACTAACCAACACCATATCATTAACCTCGGTAACACTTTACAATAAGGGTACTTTAGGTTACATTAATTAATGATTTAGAAAATATTAACAAACATGAGTTACAGGGTCTTCTTAACATGTATTCATCTTTGTTATCATTACCTAAGGCAGTTATACATGCAATGGTGTTTTCATATGTAAAAAATTTGTGGGGTACAAACCATTTCAAAATATGGGATACATACCAGTAAAGCTACAAAACTCCCTCTACTGATGGGTTTACACTCACCTAAAGGATTATTAGGAACACCTGTTCAATTTCTCATTAATGCAATTATCTAATCAACCAATCACATGGCAGTTGCTTCAATGCATTTAAGGGTGTGGTCCTGGTCAAGACAATCTCCTGAACTCCAAACTGAATGTCAGAATGGGAAAGAAAGGTGATTTAAGCAACTTTGAGCATGGCATGGTTGTTGGTGCCAGACGGGCCAGTCTGAGTATTTCACAATCTGCTCAGTTACTGGGATTTTCACGCATAACCATTTCTAGGGTTTACAAAGAATAGTGTGAAAAGGGAAAAACATCCAGTATGCGGCAGTCCTGTGGGCGAAAATGCCTTGTTGATGCTACAGGTCAGAGGAGAATGGGCCGACTGATTCAAGCTGATAGAAGAGCAACTTTGACAGAAATAACCACTCGTTACAACCGAGGTACGCAGCAAAGCATTTGTGAAGCCACGACACGCACAACCTTGAGGCGGATGGACTACAACAGCAGAAGACCCCACCGGGTACAACTCATCTCCACTACAAATAGGAAAAAAGAGGCTACAATTTGCACAAGCTCACCAAAATTGGACAGTTGAAGACTGGAAGAATGTTGCCTGGTCTGATGAGTCTCGATTTCTGTTGAGACATTCAGATGGTAGTCAGAAGTTGGCATAAACAGAATGAGAACATGGATCCGTCATGCCTTGTTACCACTGTGCAGGCTGGTGGTGGTGGTGTAATGGTGTGGGGGATGTTTTCTTGGCACACTTTAGGCCCCTTAGTGCAAATTGGGCATTGTTTAAATGCCACGGCCTACCTGAGCATTGTTTCTGACCATGTCCATCCCTTTATGACCACCATGTACCCATCCTCTGATGGCTACTTCCAGCAGGATAATGCACCATGTCACAAAGCTCGAATCAATTCAAATTGGTTTCTTGAACATGACAATGAGTTCACTGTACTGAAATGGCCCCCACAGTCACCAGATCTCAACCCAATAGAGCATCTTTGGGATGTGGTGGAACGGGAGCTTCGTGCCCTGGATGTGCATCCCACAAATCTCCATCAACTGCAAGATGCTATCCTATCAATATGGGCCAACATTTCTAAAGAATGCTTTCAGCACTTTGTTGAATCAATGCCACGTAGAATTAAGGCAGTTCTGAAGGCGAAAGGGGGTCAAACACAGTATTAGTATGGTGTTCCTAATAATCCTTTAGGTGAGTGTATTTAACACATCAACAAACAGCGTGGCTCCACAAAACACTTTTAACAACAGAGTGACTTGCTTCTACCAGGTGTTGTAGTACACATACTGGAGAGAGAGAGAGAGACCTTCTTGTGTAATTGCTCTCCTTCTCTCTCACACACATGTAAAATTACCACTGTCACATTTACAAACCTAAATTAGGAATGCAACCAAGCTCAGAACCAATGTGCCTACAGGGCCATACACGAACAGCAATGAGCTCAACACCACTGAAGGCCACAACAAAGCAGAAAGACAACCTTTTAGGAATACAGATCCATTCTATTACAAGAACCTTAATAGATAAGCATGGACACACTGACACTCATTACCATCTATATCAATCGATCCAGCACAAAAATATGACCAGCACCACAAAGGCAGGTTGTTAAAATATGCTTTCACTCACCAAGGCTTAAGGCTCTCTTGAAGAGAAAGGTGGCACGGCAGTTCTGGTGTAGGCAGCTGGTGTAGTGGTATTTTCATTAAATGTTGTTATTTC